>NC_030389.2:9808177-10141348 GCF_001625215.2 Daucus carota subsp. sativus
TCATTCTGATATCTCACTGGTTCTTCTCAGAATCGCACCAAGTGTTTAGCTCTCAGTGTTTGGCTCATAGTGTTTCTCTCAGCACTCAAAGTATGGTCTTCTGTACCTGCATGAAAAATCACCATAGCCCCTTCAAGAGAGGTCACTGGCGGTGCAATGGGGTTTCGTAAATCCCCAATCCTCAACTGACTCATCTATAAATTGACTCATAGTCAGAGAGTTGCCGATCTCCTATAAATAGGAAATCCATTCCGATTGGATCCAGATCTGTTCTTATCTGGGGAGGGAGACGAGAATCCTGAAGATTTGGCAATTGAGATCCTCGTTTCCTCCTTACACCTGTAAAGGCATCAACCATCTTATCTACCGTAAAATGGTAAATGAAGAAGTTGCTTCTGGAACAAAACCTTTAACTTCACTGTGCACTCTCTTGTATTGTGTCCATAAGATTTTGTTTAGGCTCTTCATCAGAGTGATGACTGATAATGTGCTTGACTCAATACAAGATGCTCTGGCTGACGAGCGAATTTCAATGGACTCATCCTGTTGAGAGAATGATTCCAGAGACTGTTTTATTGCCTTTTCAGCTCTATATTCTTTTGGGAGAATACAGATGAGCAACAGTTACCTCAAATTTGAAAACACCTTTTCTTCTTGAGAGGTAGAGCTGTGGGTACACTATATCCCTCACATCCTTATTTGCTGTAACGAGTACAGTTTCTCCCTCATTGACCTCTAGTCTAAAAAGTTCCTTATTACTCCAGGGGAAAAGTTGGGATGTGTTCTGAATTTGGTTTTATAGTCTGGGATAAAGATTGTTGTTTTCAACCTTATGACTATCTAGGAAAGCCAAGAGGCTGATAAAGTTCCAAAGAACAGAATGAGATATAAATGCACTTTAGAAAATCTATGATTTTAAATGAAAGCAATTGCATTTAATCTTTTTAGAAAAAATGATCAGTTGTGATTGTAAAAATGATTTTCATAAAGAATGACAATCAAAACCGATGAAGAATCAAAGTTTTCCGTTAAAAACTGGTTTGAGTACGAGAGTCTGAATCTATGCATAAAAGGTTAAATGAACTTGTCTTGAAAAGACACAGACTCCTGTTTCTCACTACAATTTAAAAGGAAACAAGAAAATTTATGCGCTACAGTGTATAAAGCACTCGCCACACTAATTAGTGAAAATGCCTCATACTAGCACATCGTCAAAACAGACGCTGCAAGTGACAAAGATCACCAAGTACACAAATACAAGATAATCAATGTCTCGTCCTATGACGCTACATGTATAGATGCAAAATATTCTAAGAAATATTTATGAAATAGAGTAGTGGATACCAATTGTTGAAATCAATTGATAAGAAAATTCTTTGAAGAAACTCACCACTCCAGAACATAAATATGAGACAAAATAAAGATTTTGTTGTCTCCCTTGTACTCAGAATATTAAACACCTAATATATATTTGCACTAGTGGTTTTAAGAAATATGCAACAATATTTCACCAGTGCCAATACATCACAATCAATTCACAAATAAAACATCAATAAAGCATCAAGAAAAGATACCAATCAAATATTTCAAAGATGAATTAATCATGCTTCTATTATTCTATCAAAGTCAATCATGAAACAAATAAGCATATAATTGTCATGGATCACAATCTAACTAAGATAAAATAATAATTACCTACGCAATATCATATAATTATCAGATCAGCATATAACAACTAAAATTATGACAATCATACAAAGATATTCGCAAGCCCGAGGAAAAGTTGAAGAAAAATTCACAAGTCCTATACATGTAAGCATTGGGTACAAGTAAACTCACACAACTCCTCGCAGAACATATTAACAATTAATATTAGTGATCTACATATAAGCATGCAAAATATCACTAACACTAAAAGTATCACAACTATATGCAGTTAGACATGAAATAAGATATCAATTAATAAATCATCAAATATCCAACACAAATAGTTATGCTTCAAATATATACACTAATATAAATGGATTCAGCCTAGAGAGAATCTAAGTAACTCCACAAATACTAGTATATCATGACTAAATTCTAACTAGATTCTAACCACATACCAATTACTGATACAAGTTACAAGTCTAGAAACAAATAAGTCATGCTTCAGATTTTATACCTATAAAAATGAATTCAACCTAGAAAATAATCCTAAGTATGTTCACAAAAACAGATATATCACGACTAGATTATGACAAAGTTCTCTACTAGATACCAATTGTTGAAGAGGTATAGATCAAGAAAAATAACATAATTAAGTCATGCTTCATGTCATCTCTAATCATTTAAATCATGAGCAAGTAAGTCACTTAATTATCATGCAACACAATTTAAATAATTTGAAATAACAAACACTCATGCTAAAACATATAATCACCATCTAAGCATGCAAATCAATAAACATGGCAATCACATATAATAGCAAAAAGCACGAGGTACTGGATTTTAAATAAATTCACAAGTCCTATGTATAGACAATTTAATACTCATGAATTCATTCAAGAAATACGATAGACATGCTCATGAAAGAAGTAATACCTTATAGAAAATATAGTATGTGATCTACTTGCAGTGAAGTAAAGTGATAAGTTGAATACCTCTGAGACTTGACATTTCAGTTGATGTACCTTTCTTGTACTGATCAAGTCAAGTGGTTGTTGGCATAAGTCTTGGCAAGTCTAGAATCTTCCAAAATGCGCATATTCAAAAGATCCTTGACTTCCTTTTATTGCCATCATTCTTTAGGCTAACTAGTAGACCATGAAGAATTGCAACTTTCCAACAAACTCATCATATCACTAATCTGCATTCACTTAGCAATTATCTTGCACAAGTGACGTTAGTCCACATATAATATAATCATGGTATCACAGCACAAATAGTTGTATTGTGTGTGCCTTGTATCATGAGAGGTAATAATTTGGATACCAAATATGACTCTAGCAAACAGATATTAAAAAAATATGCTAGTTAGAAGTCATACCATGTCCGTGACGATCATCAGATGTTGGATAGCAACTCATAGAGAGCTGGTGAAGAAAGAGAATATAAATTCTGTTGGATCTGCAACTGCAAAGTCCTTGAAATGTTGCATGAAGCTTCATATTCTAGCTCACTGTAATATCCTGAACCCGAGTCTCGTCAATGGTGCTTTAGTTCAATCATGAAGGTCGTTGAGTCCTCTAAGATATAGAGTCCTAAACTTGACGGTTCTGTTTCCATCATCTTCATGACCTTCTCCTTTGAAGTAACTCTAAGCAACCAAATTTGGCTTGTCCCTCGTAACAGAGCCAAAAACATCCAGTTGGAATCTGAATACCCGACAAGTACTAAATACTGAATTGTCTTTAGGTCAGTGTATCAGAATCCGCACAATCTGCTTTTCAAATTGATTGAGATCATATTGTTGTGCAATCACTCAATTTGGATCCCTTTAAGAGCTTCTGAATCTTCCTCAAGTTTCGCTTCAGATTGAAACCCAAAGAAATAACATCCTTTCACAATAGCTCTCCCAGTCTTCACTTCACCGTTAGGAACATTTAAGAACTAGAACCCGGGAATGATATTGACTCCAAACCCTTTGTCTAAGCAGATACGTTCTTGATATGTCATGTTCATCTTGTGTGGTGTTGAGTTTGACTAGTGGATCTACCAAATGCTCCCCCTAAGCTGTTGCTGAGATTTCTTTAATAATCCTTATCCTTGCAAAGAGATTCTGCTTGGATCTGAATTATCATTATACCAATAATATCACCTTTAACAGCTTGGAGCAAAGTGTCGTTCAACGCCCCATCCAGACTTACAATCACCTTCTGTTGATCAATCATAATCACCCTGTAGACTGTAGACTCCATTGAGTAGCAGAGGAAAATATTCTTTGAGCTTCAAATGCAAGACTTGCAAAGAGGCATTTTCCTCCAAACACATACCAAGAGTTAGTGTTTGCTTCTGATTGGCCACTGACAAGAATGGTGTCTTTCTGGATTTATCAATGATCAGGGTTCATCTTGATCAACCTTCATTTGTGACGTCTTGTCCTTCGAACACATACGAACAACACGAAAAAATCTAGAGTAGTCAATGATCATCGCAAAAAGATATATGGCTTTGTTTGCAGACATGACATTAGCTGCTCCGTCGAAATCCATACGTATCATCTGAAGCGGCTCAGTAATGTTGATCATATCTTTGCTTCTGTGCGATGCTCCTTCGACTTCCCTATTGACATACCTCATAATCTTCATCCATATTGAATTCCAGATGAGGTAGTCCTCTCACCAAATCTCTTCTTACTAATAAAAAGAGCTCCTTGTTTTGACATACAAGTTTGAGAGCTTCAAGTGCCATAGCTAATACTCATCCGATGAAGCTTCTCTATTGAAACAGCTCACTTCATCTTCAGTTGAAGTTCCATATTAGCTACGAGCAAAATTCACATCCTTCCTGATTTAAGATAAAACACTATTCCATGAACTGACATAGTGTCCTTTGTCAGAGAACCGTCTGATACTAGGAATGTGTGTTTTGACTTCTTGCAAGAAAGATATGCTTCCATGATGACATTCAATAAAACAGGCATGTCCCGCAAGAGAATCTTTGTCGTCATCTTTCAAAGATTATTGACGGAACTGCTCACATGATCACATTTGCTAACAGGGTACTTTTGGTGAATATATGATTTCAGCTACTCAGCAAAAAGAGTGCACCAAAAATCATATGGAACATATGTAACCTGCAATCACAAACGGAAAGAGTTCTATGGTCCCCAATCATAACTGGGTCCGGATGAATTAGAGATTTTTCTTTAACAGTGGTAACAACGGAAGCAACCTTAACATGCTAATTCTTATTTAGACATTGCCCTAATGTGATTCTCAAACATGCTTTTCTAAAATCAATGCAAGTACAAAGACATGCATTCATGACATGAAAATAAGCAAACATGATGTTGAATACACATGGCAAACAATCAAAGATAAGACAAGAGCAAGACAGGCAGTTATGCAATTCAGAAGATTCAGTACTCTCTACTTAAACCAATTAACACAAGTGCAACAGGTAGCAAGTAGAATTACATATATTCAATAATCTTCTAAGAGCATAAGGATCTGAGACAAATTAATAATCACATTATCAATTCATACTAATCCCAATCTGTTGTTATATGGCATTATACTATCTCTATTACCTAAGTCAGTTTTAGATCTAACATGAAGTTCTAAAAGTTCTACTGACACAAGGTAGACATTCCATCATAGAACAAATAAATTCCTTAACAAACAATTCAGATTAGATAAGCAAATCTAATTGTACCAGGAAATCTGAAAGTAAGTGCTTTAACAAAGTTATACATGCTAGGATCATAACCCCTAAAACTAAGAGTTGTGTTCCAAAGGAAAGCTTCTAATCTCACTATTGCAAATAATCAAATCCTAAATATTCATGCACATGTTAAGAATCTGCTAAAGACACATGCACAAGATTATCATCAAACCTAGTTACTAGAGAAGTGATCTAGCATACTAGTTCAACATTATTTATGGTGATGCTATCATGCTTGTGCTTGTGTATTAAACAATTCTACTCAGAGATTTATAACATGCTTTGAATATAAAGAAATATGTAATGCATAGTTAGAAAGAATTCGTACCTGAGATGTGCGAGTTGAGTCATCTTCAGAGAATGCTAGGATAGCCAGATAACCATAATCATCCTTCTCATCAGCAACTGATCCAGCTCACACCTTTCCTAAAATAGCATAAGAACTTGTTGTGATGTTTCTTTCAAAACATCCACTTGAATTTCAGACAAGCCCTATCATCCTTGTTTGTCGAGGCTTCAATATATATAGCAACCTTCTTTTGCTAAAGATACCAAAAATATTGTGTGCGCTGACCAACTCAGTTTTCAAACAGCCTGTTGAATTGAACCCTGAAGAGTCTCCACTTAAAACCAATAGATTCCATCTGAATCTGACATGACTAAACCTCTCAGACAGTGTTATGCTAATCCTTGAAGTTCTGTCCTCACATTCTTCAAAAGTGTTAACTTTCGTCGACTTGAGCTTCCTCAAATTCAGCAGTTACAAACTCTTCTGTTCAATCCTAAGGTTCTGACATAAATGCACGAAACTGATTTGGTGCGGTAGTAACTCGATAATTATATCCTTAAACCTCCACAGTTCTCTGTCTTTGGTTCAGTTGACTCTGGATGGATTTAGCATTGATACAATTCACTGTGTAATTGTATATCCCTGAATCACTGAGTTAGATTGAAATCCCTTGAAGATTCTTCTGCAAAAACTTCTCTTTTCCTACTACTAGTGGTGCCATTCAAAGTTGACATTCCGAGCCCTGGAAAGATGTTTCATTGCAGATGTAGCTAATTTCCATCCTGATCTGGTGATCTGATAATCAAGTCGGAGTAATTACTCAGATCAAGGCCTGAAGTACCTTCTTCAAAATTCACTGTCAGTAGTGTCCAATCAGTCTTCAATAGAATCTTCTTCGAATCACAATCAACTTTGTTGAACATAGAAAAACTGCTTCTAATAATCCTTTGAGAAATCAATTGGATTGGGTCATCAATGTACTTCCATTACCGGTTCTGAGAATCTGGTATTTGAAAGTCCGATGTTTGTCTTGTAATCTGTCAGCCTGATCTGTCTCAACTAAATGTCAATCTGATTTGTCTTGGAGTTGAATAATTAAAAAAGGTTAGGGGACACTTGATTATTTAAACTAAGTTTAAATTCTAAGAAAATAAAGTCAAAAAAATGTATAAAAATAAAAGAAAATAAAGTATAAAATAAACTTAGTTAAATCTATAAAGTAAATTTAATTATATTTAAAAAATAAATTTAAATAAATTCATAATAAACTGAATAAGTTTAGAATAAATTTATTTCAAATTCATTTAGTAAATATATTAAAATTTATTAGATAAATTTAATTTTTTAAAAATATTCAAGTGTCTCGTCTCCAATTAAATCATAGCTTCCAAAACAAACTAAATTGAACCCTTGAACTTGAACTTATATCCATAATCAGTTAAATCCTCTTAAATTTATATTTTATATTTTAACTTAAATTTAAATCATAAACTATACAAATTTAAATAATAAATTTATAAAAATTTATGATAAACTTGATAAAGTCTAAGAGTAAACTTTACAAGTCTGAAATAAATTTAAGCAAATTTATTAAATGAATTTAGTAAAGTTTAAAAGTAAATTTAATTAAGTTTATAAGATAAATTTAATTAATTCATAATAAACTCAATTAATAAGTTTAAAATAAATTAAGTCAAATTTATAAAATAAACTTTTTAAAATTTAAAGTATAAATTTATAAGTCCTGGTCCAAAGTTCAGTATCCGACAGATAATCCTTGCTTAGGCCTACGGACAAATTCAGCAACACAAACCGGAAGAACATTTCCCCTAATCAAATATCAAAAGCTAGGTTCTTGATTTTCCGTACGATAAGGATCCTGATTTGTATATCAATCAGCCTGGCTCTGATGCCAATTGATAGGTCCAAAGTATCGTAGAAGGGGGGGTTGAATACGATACTCACTACAATTTAAAATTCTTTCGAATCTTGCGGATAAATAAATTGCAGTCCTGTAATGGGTTTCGTGTTCCGGATATTTATTGGGTCGATTTCTGAGGATATGAAAATATTAAACCAACACACAATATTTTCCAAGGTATATCTGTATATTGATAAATACCTCGAAGGTGCTACAAATCCAAACCCGAAGGTTGGCTACAATGACCACTCCTCTAAATATTACAAGCCCTATCCACTACAAATATTTATGGTACAAAACTAGGCTAGGGTGTGTGTATATTTGAGAGAGTTTGTGCATAGCACTTGGCCATCCATCCCGGAGGATGATGTAAATTGTGAGAACCACAATCACATATTTATAGGCTTTCATAAACTAACCATGGTTAACGAGTTCGTCCTGGACGACTTGAGTTCGTCCTGGACGGATTCGATTTAACAAAATAAATCTAACTCCAAGAAACTCCATAGTGAATGTGCTCCCTTGTTCTCTCTCATCTCTTGGGGACGAACTTTGACTTGGTCAAAGTTTGCTCCTCAAGAGTGTGGATACTCCATTGTGATGTACTTAGAAAATTTTCTAAGTGAGGAAGAGCCTTTGACTTTTGGTCAAATGTTGCTCCTCACATAGCTTCCTTGTTCTCTCTCATCACTTGGGGACGAACTTTGACTTGGTCAAAGTTTGCTCCTCAAGAGTGCATTGTCTTCACTTGTGATGATACTTAGAGAATTTTCTAAGTGAGGAAGAGCTTTTGACTTCGGTCAAATGTTGCTCCTCACATAGCTTCCTTGTTCTCTCTCATCACTTGGGGACGAACTTTGACTTGGTCAAAGTTTGCTCCTCAAGAGTGCATTGTCTTCACTTGTGATGATACTTAGAGAATTTTCTAAGTGAGGAAGAGCTGTTGACTTTGGTCAAATGTTGCTCCTCACATAGCTTCCACCATAGTGTCTTTTGACTTAGTCAAAAGTTGCTCCACCATTGTAAAAGCTTTCCTTGTTATCACTCCTTTGACTGAGATTGACTTGAGTTTGCTCCTCTCCCAACTTAGCCAAATTAGCTCAAATCTTGAGTTGGCACAAATCATATATTATATATATTATATTATATTCATAATATTATATAAATATATGTATAAATAAAGATATACATATAAATATATATAAATAATATTTATACAAACATATAGTAATATATATATACATATATTTAAATATATTCTCATATATTCAAATATATATAATATACATATAATTATATGTAAATATGAATATAAATATATATATAGAGATATATATAATTACCTATAGATATAAATATACATATATTTATGCACATAATATAATATATATATATACACTTAAATATATAAATGTTTATGTAAAATATAAATACATATACTATATACATATATATTTATTTAAATATATATACATATAAATATACATATACATATGTTTAAGAACATATATACATATATATTATATATATTATATTTAATTAAATATACATATATATACATATATAATTATATTTGTACATATACAAATATATAAGTGCACACATATATAAAATGTCACTTCCTGATATGGCTTTCTGTGGAAGCTTTGACATATGGCATTTGAGCAGTAAGCTTTGGCATAGCTGGCATTTGGCTTGGCTTGGCTGTGGAACAAATGACTTGATATGACTGGATCAATTCTTCGATCGATAAATACTTTGCAAAGCTCCGTATGTGCTGACGCTTAGTGCACTGGTCTGGTTCACAAGCGACTAACACTGAAGTTAAACATTGTACCGTCTTTGTCAGCAAACATTGATCAGTCGGTTCCGGGTTAGTTTATGCTTCAGTTTGTTGATTATAAATAACCAACCAAGATATATAGAAATATCTTGCTTCAGGGGTTGCACTGAAATCTTTCGAGTACTTGGACAACATCTTCATTGCTTCCACAATCTTGAATACTTCAATCTTTATTCTTCACTGAGGCATGAACATATTAATGAACTTCTTCCAGTGAACTTATTCCTTCAAGACTGTAGATGGCTTCTTCAACCTTTGTCTTCGTATCTTCCAATTCCGGTGCAGGCGTAGTGTTATTTACTTGTCCTGTTCTATTGTTGAGTTATCATCCCTATGTAACAGATAGGGTTGTCTTTACATTTAGACTTACAAATAGCCTCCCTTCTGAAACTTACTAACAGTAGGTTTGTATTTATAGGAGGGGTTCTTCCGGAATCTCATGTTTCCAAACTTCTTGGCAAACAGTGATAGAGATTGATCTTCTAACTGTTCCAGCTCTTCCATTGTATAGAACTCTTCGTCACCACTGGTAGAAGCAGTCTGACCCATCTCAGGTACAACAAATTCCTGAGTAGTCTCAGAAGGAACAACAACATCCTTCTTCTTTTCTTCCAGTACAGGTGACTCAACAACTAGAGCTCTCGAATGGTTCTGTGTTTTACCCCAGCCATATCTCTGTTTACTCTGAACTTGTTCCAGTTCATAAGTTTTCAAAACTCCGTAGAGTCTTTCCAGAGAAATCTCATTCAGGTCTCTGCTTTCCCTGATGGCAGTGATTCTGTGTTCCAGATGTTCAGGAAGGGTTAAGAGAAACTTCATGTTGACCTCTTTCTTGTCGTAGAATTTCCCATTCAGATTTAAATTATTTATCAAATTATTAAGTCTGATAAATACTTCTGAAATCCCTTCACCGGGATGAGAACCAAACTGTTCATACTGAGCCATCAGTATCTCTTTCTTGTTTTCCCTAACTTCCTCTGAGCCTTCATTGATAATCTCTAATGTATCCCAGATTTGCTTGGCGTTCGTACAATTTACAACAGCATTGTACATTACTGGATTTAGAGATTCAACCAAGATTAGTTGAAGAGCATCATCTAAGTTCATCTGATCACTCTCTTCGTCTGTGTACTCAGAAAGTTCTTTCGGAATGACCTGATGAGGTATCAACACACCATCCTCTTCGTGTGCTAATATGACCTTCATCGGAGTAGTAACACCTTTGTCTAAAATCCCAATGTATTTTCTGTTCGCAGTGCGGAGGAATAGGAACATGTGCCTCTTCCATAGGCCAAAGTGTTCCTGGCTGAACGGTGGGATTTTGATGCTACTGATCTTTTGTGTACTCATGTTTAAGGATTTGAAGTGAATAGTGTTTGGATGAGATTTGGATTTTTGAAAGAAAAATATTTTAAATCAAAATTAATTTTTGGAATAAAATTAATTCGAATAAAAAATATTTGGACGTTACAGAGTGTGTATAGGATCTGATACGGAAAAATGGTATCAACCTCGCTCTGATACCAATTGTTAGGTCCAGATATGATTGTAGAAGGGGGGGGTTGAATACAATCAGTACCAAATCTTCGCGGAAGTTAATCTGATTGAATATGATTTGTTAATCAGATTATAATTAATTAATATAACAATGTTTGACGTCGTTATATAATTAAGATGGTTCAGTTTTAATGTCCACTAAAGTTCGTAGAATAAATTCGACAGGGTATATTCTAGATTTAGTGATTAAAACAACCGGGTTATCAAAGCACAGAAAACTGTGGATATAACGATCAAGCAAGTTACGAACAACTTGAAAGCTTTACAAATGCTTTGATTACAAAGTGAATGAACACTTGAAAATGAAGGATGCAATGCCATATATATAGGCAAAGCATTTGTACTTGTAAGACAATTGAAAGACAAGACAATTGCAAGTAGAAAAGACAATCTAGCAAGGGCAAGACAATTACAATTGCCTATCAAGCCAAAAGCATGGCAGAAAGACAATCTTAAGGCTAGCAAGACAATCTATAGTTCGGTCAGACAATTATATTGTCTTGGCAGTGTGGTTCTCTCGGCCAGACAATCCAATTGTCTTGGCAGAGCACCTTCGGTCAGACAATCTTTGATTGTCTGGGAAGTCACAGAATGTCTTGCAGACAATTTATCTCGGTCAGACAATTCCTAATTGTCTTGGCAGATTGTTCTCGGGCAGACAATATAAGATTGTCTTGGCAAAGCATTCTCGGGCAGACAATTCCTAATTGTCTTGCTGAGAACCATTCGGTCAGACAATCAAGGATTGTCTTGGCAGTTGGAAATTCGGTAAGACAATCTCAGATTGTCTTGCTGAGCTTGAGTGGATGATTGAATGTGATTTGTAGATTATATTTAAATAGAAAATTATCCACTTAATTAATTTAATCATATAAATTCATAAATTAAATTAATTCGAGAGTGAATTAATTTAACAAATAAATTACATAATTAATTTAATTATTTGAGAAGTGAAATAATAATCTATTAAATATTTAATCACCCATTCAACAGTAGAACTGCTTCCCGTCTTCTTTAAACATTAAAAACTCCGTCTTGATCAGTCGAGCGAACGAACCACCAACTTTGCTTGACTTCAAATATTCAATTTGAATAACTGATACACAGATGCACTGTCTGGTTCATCTGTATCTAGTTAAATCAAATATTCTTTGTCAAATAAACATTAAGAATTTGATTTGTTCGTCGAGACTTCGTCTTGTAAGTACTTCTTCATTAAATGGAATCTTCTGATAAAATAAAGTATAGAAACTTTATATCTTCTGAACTCCTGGACGTGCCACAAAAGATTATTTGTGCACTGAGGCTTGAACATATTAATGAACTTCTTTCAGTGGTGTGCAGCAGCATCCTGGAATTTATCTGACATATAATTCCCATAAATCATTTGACGTTCTTCGTACGGATTCCGTTGACTTGCTATTTACTGAGCTTTCTTATCTGAATTGAGTTGTACCTCTTTAAATACAAATAGGCTGAACATATGCCTTTCAGGGAAACTAAGCAAATCTAAGCTCGAAACACTTAACAGAGTCTTTACATGTGGTCTCATTGGCACCCGTCCCAGGCCCACACAGATACTAAATACTAAAGTATGTCATAATTGCTGTACAAAATCACAAGATAAGAAAAAGAAAGTAGAAGGACAAAACGCGAGAGTAGGAGTGCGGAGACCAGTACTAGGTCCTTGAATGACTTCACATATGTTTGAATTGAGCCATTGAATGACTGTACATCTATGATAAAAAGTAAGGCTTGTGAACCCCTGTCATTTACTATCACCAACAACCTCTAGGCAGTGTAACTCAACTCTACCCGAGTCAACTCGATAACCACACTCGTTTTAGTTTCTACTGTAGACGATTTCCTCACATTCTTAACAAATCCGTATAGTGCTTTTATTTATAGCCTAATTTTTCCAATGGTCATTGCAGATTTTAAGGATTTCATTATCCATTTGGCATCCAGAACCATAGAGCCAACATAGATGCTAGGTAAGTTAAATGAACACATGCTCTTTTCTTCCCATTTCATTTCTTGTTTGTTTTTTTTATAGAAAATCTAACCTTTTTTTCTTTTTTTTTCATAATTTGCATCGGTAATATCTGCCAAAATTGGGAATGAGTTATGATGCATACTTCACTATTGAGTTGAAACCTAAACAAAACCGACCCCAAATATTTATGGTGAGGTTGTCTTACCCCCGGATATCAAGTGACAAAAAAATACATTATTTTACGATTTTCGAACGTGATATTACCGCACATAATGAGTTCCGAGGGTTTCTTCTTTTTCAGATTAAAACCGGTGAATCGTATGTCGTTGGAGAATGAGTGGGATTAACCGTTCAAGAATGGATTTGGAAGAATAGCGAATTATGGGAGTCCGATAACAACGGTTGTAGTCAATTGTGTTTGTATTTATGATGTAGGTATGTTTTTCTCTTTAATGGTGTTTGTTTGCTTTCCTTATTAGAGGTATTGCAAATTTTATCACATTGAGAAAAAAAATTATTCAGGGTTATTTATATATGGTTTATAAATAAAAATATACACAGAATTTTTGAACTTATAATTTAATTATAAGGTCAATCATGTTGTTGTTGTAACATAGCTAATACCATGAACACTTAAAAAGGTACGGGAACATGTCCCCGTATGTGTGAATATTAGTTTGATATTTGGTTAGGAGGCTCTCCTACCACCATTATTATCGGGCTCCCATAATTCGCTCCTCCCAAATCCATTTTTGAACTGTTAATCCCACCCATTCTCCAACGACAAACGATACACCGGTTTCTTTTTGAAAAAGAAAAAACCCTCAAAACTCATTATGTGCGGTAGTGTTTCCATTCATATATCTGTGGCCTTCTATCACGTTCGAAAATCGTACAACAGTGTATTTTTTGTCCCTTGATATCTGAGGGTTAAGACAACGTCACCATCAAATATCTGGGGTCGGTTTTGTTTAGGTTTCAACTCAATAGTGAAGGATGCATCATAACTCATTCTCAATCTTGGCAGATATTACCGATGCATATTATGACAAAAATGAAAAAAAGATAAGATTTTATATATAAAAAACACACAAGAAATGAAATGAAAAAAAAGAGCATGTGTTCGTTTAACGTACCATTAACTCATCTACACTTAGCATCTCCGTTGGCTCCACGGTTCTAGATGCCAAATGGATATGAAATTCTCAAAATTCGCAATTACCACTGGAAAAATTAGGCTATAAATAAATCATTATACGGATTTGTTATGAATGTGAGGAAATCGTCTACAGTAGAAACTAAAACGAGTGTGGTTACCGGGTCGACATGGGTAGAGTTGAGTTACATTGCCTAGAGGTTGTTAGTGACGGTAAATGGGAGGGGTTCACAAGCCTTACTTTTTAGTTTTTATCATAAATGTACCGTCATTCAATGGCTCAATTCAAACATATATTACTGGTCTCCGCACTCCTGCTCTAGCATTTTGTCATTCTGCTTTCTTTTTCTTATGTTGTGATTTTGTACAAATTTTGTACAACAATTATTACATACTTTGAAATTACACACCTAGAGGGGGGGTGAATAGGTGTTATGGCTAATATACCCGATTTTTATAAGTTACCGAATAAATTAATCTGTCAATGACAGCCTGCTGTTAATTTTCAGAGTAAACTGTTAGCCTGCTAATAAGATAAATGCAATGCAAATAATGTAAAGCAGTATGCTAGCAACACCAAGAATTTTAGCCAGGTTCGACCCCTAACCCTAATGGTCTACGTCCTGGTCCCCTACCAACTGGTAAGAGATTATATTATTAATCAATAATATCAACGATTACAAGATTCAATAATATAACTCCCTTTCTCCCTTGTTCCTGTTATCAGCCTGCTGAAACCCCTGAACCACGAACCAAAAGCCTACCAAGACCTATACTTCCCAAGTATATTCTCCAAGCTAACTAGTCCCCTTGTTCCCTTGTTTCACAAGCTCGATACACAGCAACAAAACATTACACCTTGAACAATACAATGAATAAGTGTAATACAACCGAAACTATGAACTCTCAATATAGATATATATGCAAATATAAGTACTAGAGCTCAATAAAAGATTTAGCAATGTAAAGAGTTGTATTTCAGAAAGCTTGGTGTGTTCTCCTTGTTCTCTACCGAAAATGAAAGCACACACAAATTTATATACATCATACCAACGGTCATAATCCAACAAACTTCCCAACGATCTTGGTAACAACCTCACGTTTAAATTTGAATTGAATGATGAACGTTTGAATGAAGTAAGATTACTGAGTAAAAGATAAAATCGTTTGAAAACATCTCAGTAAAGAATTTAAATAAAATCCGTTTGAAACTAAATAGGAGTTTGTTAAAGATAAGATTCTTTGAGATAAAATCTCCTATTTGTTAGGAAAACGTTTTTGAACAAAACTCTTTATAAAACTGAGCTCTAATATTTATATCAGATATATATAAATATTAGAATCCTTACAAAGTCGTTTCCTATTAAATCTCCTTGAAAATAGACTTTGATCTTTATCCGATTGATTCTCTGTTCACGCTGTAAGCCTGCTGATAGCTTGTAAATATCCCTGTAAGCTTGCTGACAGCTATAATCATGCTAACATCCTGAAATACTGTTAGTCCGCATAAACAACCTTTGATAGCATGCTTACACATATCAGTTTCATGTTATTAGCTTGCTGTTAGTGTCATCATCAAAACCTTGAGAGTATCATACTTTAGTATCTGTGTATGACCAGGACGGGTTCTAATGAGATCACATGTAAAGACTTATGTGTTTCGAGCTCAGATTTGCTTAGTTTCCCAATGTTACATCCCTATTTCAGATTTAGCTCCATGGCTCCACCATATAGTTATAGTAGTATTGCATTTAGCTGCCATAGTCTTCCATGTCATTCAGTCGTGCTATATTATATTAGCACTAACCTCCGGGTCAACCTACGATGTAGTACTAAACAAACAAAATCTTAAGTCGCCTACAACTTTAATGAACTATCTTTATACCATACAATGCACAGTGCTTTATAAATTACTTATATAAATTTTATTTTTAGATTTTAAATTTTTATTATCCGAATTTTTCTCTCTTAATAATTTAATATAATTATATTTCAGTTTTTCTAATAATTATAACTAAAGTTGATATTAAATTTTTTATGGTTGTTAATGTTGGAAAAAATGAGTATAAGTCCCATATTGATAAGTCATATTTTGATCATTATGACTAATGGATGTGTGAAATATGATGATATTTATCTTAATAATGAAAATTATTATTTTTTATTGGAATTTGGCTCAAATATTATGGCATAAATTAATTTGATTTTGTTTTAGATTAATTGATATGGTGTATTTCTTGATTTTTATCTGATTCTGGTTTAGATTATTTATGGAAATTAGTAGCTTGCAAGTATTACACCGATTTCATAATTTAGAATGTTAATGGACAAAATCTATTTGTCTGTGTTTATACATTTCAGCCTAAGCAGCCTAAGCTATATATATAGCCATAGTAATGATTTCACACTATGTTTATCTATACAAATACTACACATCATCTCTACACAGAAGCTAGCATCAAATCCTAATATTTATGTATGCAGGCATATTGTACACTTATAAAAGGAACACATTCAAGCTTGTATTTGAACAAGTCATGTTAGAATTACAAGCATTCATTCATCAATCACCTATTTTAACATGTCATGTGTCAAAATTACAAGCATTTAAACATGTCATGTCACTCAAATGGAGGTAGGTTATGTATACAAAAAAGTTCAAACAACAATTTAAGAGCAATATTTCTTATTTCAACGCCATATTGACTATTTTCTGAGATGAAACAATTTATTAACAACAATATATAGTATATTTTGCCTTATGACTGTCTAAACTCTAAAATGCCCTCTAAAGACCATCTCAAATATCTCTCTCACTTGTCCACTGTTTCTCTACTTAGGGGTCATTTGTTAAATCTGAACAACAATGATCTGGATCGTTGAGACTCTGGATGATCAGTTTCTTAAAATCTGGATGAATGATGTTGTTTGTTAATAACTTTTTTTGATTTAGTTGGATGGTAAATATTTATCAATATATTTTCTGATGAGTAATATGAGAACAATTTTTTTTTTATATCCACATAACCGTGGTAGTAATCATTTTTCTATGCATTTATATTCTTTTCAAGTGATACTAAAGCACCAGATTTTTTTTATATTATTGATTTGTCACATATTACCATTATAAAATAGATAATTATAGTATGAAAATTATAAATTATAATAATTATGTAATTTCACTTGTAATTTTGCAATACTATTTTTTCTATTTAATTAACTGTATACTGTATTGCATTATTTTATTGTTAAATTTATATGTAACTAAAATATTTTGATTAATATGAGTATTCAAAATATCAATGTGGAGTTGTTTATAATATTTTTAACCGCATTTTACACAGCACGATCAAGCACACGAGTAATCTGGACGACAGGAGCAGGAAATGTTAGGGTGCGTCATCCAGCAGTTTTTTGAAGACTTTCTCTATCGTCCAGTTCAAACACAATGTAATCAAACAGTCTTGACAAAATGGGTCCTGAACGAGCCAGTAAAATCTCTCATCCAGTTATTAACAAATGAGCCCTTAATCTTTTGTAACAAAACGGACACATAATTTTATGATCCTGTAAAGACCATCTCAAATAGGCACTTCGTGTGCAGTGCACACCAACACACAAGATAAAAGAAAATAGCACAACACGGTACCAAATCACAACAGAGTACAAAATAAAAATATACAAAACCAATAGAACCATACAAAACTCATATAATAGAGTAAGCAAAAGAAAATAAAAAAGAAAAATGAATCGAAGCCCATAGAAAACATATAAAACAAACATAAAACCATACACAATATCAGCCCTAATTTTTTAATTAGAATATACCTTAATCAATTTGAAGCCCTAGCTTGAAGCCCCAACTTAAAGCCCTAAATTGAAAAACACCCGAAATGAAGACCTTAGATAAACAAAATCAATTGCATAAGATAAACATAAACAAAATCAATTCGACTGAAATCCCATTTTGAAGAACCGAAGTCGATTGAGCCTTGATATGAGTAAATGGATTGAGTCCTAGTTTATATACTAGAGATTGAGCTCAGGTAGTGAAAGTGAGACGTGAGCTCAGAAAGTGAAACTAAGACACGAGCTGAGAGATTAGCCGGAGAGAGAGAGAGAGAGAGAGAGTAACGCCTGAGATCAGCTCGAGAGAGACGAGAAAAAAGTGTAGTTGGGTTGTTTTGTGTTTAGTGAAAGTGTGTTTAACTCGACATCTTTGTCCGAAAAGTTTAAGTGTCCGAAATTTTGCCGCCCAGCCCAAATTTTTGCCGCCCGAGCCCAAAAATATGCTGAGTCCATCTTATTATTTATATATTAATATTTATTATTTATCTTATAAAAAGAATATTATTTTGTTAATTACTATAAACTCATATGCTACATATTCAATTAAGTTTATTTTTAAAACTTATATATCAATTCTCATATAAAAAATGGGTTTTTTATATTTTATTAATTTTTGAAATCTTATATTAAATTTTCTAAATTTATTATTTTACAAATGCCTATTTTAATTTTTTATTTAAAAATTTGTATATCAACATAAAACTCACAATTAAGTTTTATATCACCTAAAATTCTTGTCAAATTAATATTTAACTTAAATACTCTAAGGTAACATTTATTGATTTATGATCCAAACTTCAACACTTTCTATCTAATGTAACATCAGAGTTTTCTCTAAGGTAACACAAAAAGTAGCGGCTGCGGGTTCCTACGTAAAATTAAAAAAAAATATTAAATAAGACTATAAGTAGCATGTCTAAGGTAACATATTAGCTAACATTCAGTAGAAGGGGGGTCGCGGTAGCTCATCTATGGTGTAGTGGTTGATCGTGGTGAGGTCGAGTTTTGGCTCTTAGAACTATCTGAAGCCTGTTCGAGGCCTGTTTGAAGTCTTGACGAGGCTTTAGTAGGTGTGGAGTGAATTGAGTGTGGGCGGGATGGAGCAAGGTGGGTGATGTCATATATATGGGTGGGTGATTACATATAGAGGGTGAGTGATGTTGTTTAGGGGTTGTTCTCTTGGTTTTTTGGATTTTAGTTTGTATTTTTTAATTCGACTATTCCCATCAATCAGCGAGTGTTTTTTTTTTGAAATTTGAATTCATTGTATTTTTCTTAATCTCCCAATGATCAATTTGCATACCATATGTGTTATATTTCAATGTGATTTAGATTTATTTTTAGTTTGTAGTTGTATTTTAAGGACGTTTGTATTAGAGATAGACCATATATAGAGGGTGAGGTGGTATGATATCTCCAGAGTGACATAGTTCTACATCTTTAATGTAGCAGGTAAAAGAAGTTATGCAAGATAAACGGGAAAAACCTCACTCTTCTTATATGCTCTGTTGTAGAATTTAATGTTTATCCTCTCATTTTTTGTGCTAAGAAATCCTGTCATATTTGAGAAGACAAGATAATGGTAAAATTTTATTTTTTTATATGAACAGAAACTCAAGTTATTCCATTTTTTGAAATTGACGGATTTTCTTTCGTTAAATTGAATCAACAACCAAAACATCTGAATAAAATTTGGAATCGTACTAACCCTCTTGTATGTTTGAATAGAACAAATGCACGACTCTTACTAACAAATGAGCTACTCCATTCACAAATTAATGAGCAAACTCAACTATCATCTAAGTTCTTAAATAACTCAAAACACCTTAAGATAATAGTACGAAAAATATGACCTTTCTTGTACTCCTTACATGCATCCAAAAGTGTTTCCGCATCTGTTTCGAATATATATCTCTTGAAATTTAAAGCTTTTGCCCAGGAGAGTGCTTCTTTAAAGCTCATAACTTCTAGCTTCATTTGGATGGAACTTAATTATACTTTTTTTGTCCACTAACTCTTACACAACCGCTATTGTCATCCTTTATCACACTTCGTATGCCAATACAACTAGTCTCCGGAAATATAAATATGTAAAGTTAACTTTAACCCAACCATTTGGTGGTGGATTCAACTGTCTAGTACTTGAACTCAATACATGCTTATAATTGTGTTTATCTTATTTAACCCTCCTTAGTCTATCAATAAATTTATCGATAATGCTTTCACACCTTATACCAGTTTCATAGTCTCTAATCTAATATTCCTATCCAAAGTAGTTACTCTTTTATGCATTTATCAAATTGAAAAACATCCATTATAAAATCAACACATAATAGAGAACTTAAATGACCGGTTTATAACTAAAAATTATTTTTGATTTTGAAATAATTAAGTACTATATGATTAAAAATATAAAATATATGAATATATCGCTTTCAAAGAATAACATATGTCATGAATCTTTTTTTCTCTCTCTTTTTTTCTTTTTACTAGTATGTTAGTAAAAGAACTCTAGAATAAAATGGTAGAACATACTACTTATTTGTAACATATTTCATTCGCATTCATAATTTGTACTATCCAATGATTTAAAATGTTGCTAATAATTGTGAAGATATAAATTATTTGTAACTTTTTAAAAAAATGAAGTGAGCATAATATTCGCTTTGTAAACATTATACACGTGGTTACACTTCTCTTCGCCAATTATCCTCATAAAGTAAACAAATATAATTAACGAATTATTAAATTAAAAAAATATATTAATATTTGTTTATTACACTTTATTTTATTTAATAAAATCAAATATTATATTACACATCTTTTTAGAGAAATAGAAGTACATGCATTTCACATCACATAGATAAGGACGACCAACAATATGACTCATTCTCTCCCCATCCGCCACGTATATTATATGAACATCTCTCATACAAAAATAGAAAAGTTGAAGAATGGTCATAGTTTTCCAATCCTCATCTTAACTATTCTCAAACATTTCTCACACACCAAACATACACAAAAACAAATACATATTTCTCGTAATATCTCATGGGTGTAGTGATAATCGATGGTTCCACCGTGCGTGACTTCGTTGAAGACGAAGAACATTTTAACAAAAGTGTTGACGAGCGTTTCGCAGCTCTAGATCTCAACAAAGATGGCGTTTTATCTCGTTCAGAGCTACGAGTAGCATGTGAATCCATGAATGTTCTTGAAACTCATTTTGGAGTTGGTCCTCAATCTAGTCAGGAAGAAATTACGAAACTATACGATACAATATTTGATAATTTTGATTGTGATAAGAATGGGTTGATCGAAATCGAAGAGTTTAGGAGCGAGATGAAGAAGATATTGTTAGCTATTGCCGATGGACTTGGTTCATCCCCAATACAAATGGCGCTTGAAGACGGTGAGGAAAATTTGTTAAAACAGGCTGCGGATTTTGAGTTGACCAAACTTCATGAAGCTTCATCATAAATAGTTGTGTGATATTTTTTTTACATGGTATGTATGTTCGATAAGTAGGCTTTTTAATAATCTACATGTGCATCTGATGTTTCATATAGATTGTAAATATGTATTTATGTGTATTATATATCTTTGTTTAAGAACATGATTAGATGGTTATATTATGATGCTTTGCTTGATCATGTAAAATTCGGAGTTGTCAAATGATTTTTCATGATTTTGTTGGAGTTGTTTTGATAAATTTCGTTATTATAATGTGTTCATTGAAATCTCAATAACAAAATCTAGATAAAAAGAGAGCTCAGCTCAACACCTGATCAAGTGTGACATATCTCCAAAACAGAATATCTGAAGATATATAATTAATGGTTGGTATTCGACATCAGATAACTATGCAATATTTCCAGCGTTAAAAAATTGATTATATATATATATTGGTGTTTATTTTTAATTTTTTTTACATATTCTTTGTCATAGTCATGCATCAATTAGATTATAACATGAAGAATAAAAATGTCACTGATATCTTCTTTTATTTTAATGATTGAGACTACCAAATATGTCATTAAAACATGTTGTTATGCAAAAAATAATATTATAACTAATTTAGCGGACATAATATTTTTTTCTAAATAAATAATAACACTTTCTCGTTCCGCGACTTACAGTTACAGTTCACTTAACTGTCAAAATTGCTTATTTGTTAGCTTAGTTATGTGAATTATGGCAACAAGTTGGAAGATTAAAATGATAAACAAGAAAGTCATGCTTGAAAATATGGATACAGAATTTGAATATATAGAATAAAAGATAAGACACAAAATAATAAAAAATATAGATTAATCATTGTTAGGTTCCGAAATATCGTGGAAAGGGGTTAAATACGATACTCACTACAACTAATTTTTTTTTAAATTTTGTGAATAGATTAATTATAATCCCGTAATGGGTTTTTGTAGTCACGTAAAAAATTAACACACAATACATCTGTTTATTGATAAAATCTCGAAGGATGTTATAAATTGAATCCGTAGATTTGCTATTTTTATTTCAAACTCATACCGTAAGCCAAACCGCGAATAATACAAAAATATTCTCTTTTATTGAAATGAATTATTGTTATAAAAAAAATCCATGTTTTCAAAACAACTTCAACGAGTCAAGCGCCTGCACTATCCGATTAGTAAAGCGTAGTGTAATAAAACGTAAAAGTGAAGTATGTTTGGATGACCCCCTAAAACCCAAATAATCACCAACCATTTCTTCCCTCAATCTCTCCCCAGCCAAACACTCCCTCTCCCACCATGTCCTCCGCCACCGCGCACCACCAGACATACTGGTGTCACGAATGCGACATGAGCGTCTCTCTCATCACCACCACCGCTCCCACTCCTCTCTGCCCCTACTGCCGCAGCGACTTCATCGAACAACTCGACGCCGATCTCTCAAACCCTAGCTCAATTGCCACTCCAATTCACTCCAATCCGATCCCTCCCGAAACGATTATCAGTACCGGGAACAATGGTGGTATTATCGATGAGTCGTTTCCGTTCTCTTCGGTCACCGCGGATGATAATTTTCTGCTGGACAGTCCTTATCTCCACCGGCTTATTCATCAGCTGACGGATGGGAATTCTGGTGAGATTAATGTGGGGCCCTCGGGGTCGTGCCACAATCCGACTGCCAAGTCAGCGATTGAGGCGATTCCGAGTATTAAAATAACTGAATTGATGATTCAGTTGGAGACGGTTATACTTTGTGCTGTTTGTAAGGAGCAGTTTGTTGTGGATAATGAGGCGAAGCAGCTTCCGTGTAACCATATTTATCATGAGGAGTGTATACTGCCGTGGCTGAAATCGCATAATTCGTGTCCGGTGTGTCGGTTTAAGATGCCGAGTGAGAGTAGTAGTGGATTGAGGGTGAGGAGGCGGAGGGATAGGCTTGGGAACGGGAGGTTTGGGGATTATTTGGGGGATGATGAGTTTTATGGGTTTGGGAGTACGTTGAGGCATATTGCGAGGAGGCATAGGCTTGTGTTTCCGGTTTCGAGGAGGGAGAATGGACTGGAGGTTGTGGAAGGGGACGAGGACTCTATGTTGTTGTCGCCTACCAGAGTGGCTGAGGCGGAGATTGGGGTTTTGGATAGGGAGAATAGTGTGGAGACTGTGTCATCTGGATGGCCGGCGTGGCCATTGGAAGGAGAAGGGGGAGATCAGGAGGTTGGTGCAAGTAGTAGAGGAAATGATGGTTCAGGGGCGGCGTTGTAATGTTATGAAATTCAAGTCGCAGATAATATTTTCCTAAAAATCTAAGGTATACCATATTTTATTCCCATATTATCAGAGAACAAATTCATTAAACAGTGAGATTGATAAAAAATATGATTTTATGTTTGTTAGTGTGTCCACATATGGTTAATGGTTATTTGCTGACCATGTTTACAGTGTTTAGTTCTTGATTGTTGTCTAATATGTTCTCATATCAGGATTGCATATAATTTATGATCTGTGTTATTGACGACAACTTTATTATCATGTTTGTTTGTGTGTTAGTTTTTAATCATGTTTACTTAACACTGTTTAGTCCTTGATTCTGGTCTAATATGTATCTTCTCATATCAGGCTTTCATATAGTGTTTAAGTTGGTTTATGTAAGTACTAGTTTAGTAAAGACACGGTACGCTCCTATTTCATATCTTTGCTTGAGTTAACCAAACTGATCATATGCAATATATCCCGGACCTGCAGCAATGTTTAGCTAGGGAGGGTAAGATGTGTGACCTACCTAATATTGGAGTTGTTTTTTTTCAGACTCTAGGCCCTTTATAAATCTATATGTTTGACTAATATCTATGTTTCCGTGCCAAAAAATGTGTCACTGTGCTTACGTGCTATAGAGATATGTAAAGGGGTGCCAATTTTCTTCAAGAGGACAATTAACCTTTAAATACAGAGTGATTTACGTTTTCTTGTTTTGTATGGACCAAGTACACACACTTTACACGTCTTCTGTTAATAGACACAGACACTGTAATGACTTTTGATCAGTGTTGCACGGATCGTGGATCGATCCGGTACGCGGTACGAGTTCGGGTACGTGGAACGTTAGTTTGAGTGAATTGGGTACGCTGAGTACTGAATCGGGTACGCGGGTCGATATAAGGATCCGTTAATGTATATATATAATAAAGGAAAAAAATTATACATATGTAAATTTGCTTTACTTTTTATGTTAATTACTAATTAGTATAAAAGTTTAGTTTTTGGATTTTCAATATTATATTATATTAAAATTGAAATAATTACAATATTTGTTTTTGAAACTAGAAAAAAATGATAAAATTAAATGTGAACAGATGTTGAGCTTTGCACATCTGTTGAATTTTGAACGTCACGTGACTAGTATCAAAAAATAAAAGAAAATGAAAAATGAATAAAGTAGAGAAAAAGATACAGCTGTCTATCACTTATTCACTTGTACAGCTGCACACATACACACTTGCACAGTTTCACATGCACGTCTCTCATCTTCTTCACACTTCATCTTCTTCATGAGTTTAAGCAAACAAATATACACAAACATATACACATCACAGATCATCAAAACAATACAGCCCAAATCGATTTTCTATCTTTCTTCCTCATTTTACGGTCGTCGAAGTAAGCATCTGCGGTTCGCCGGAAATGACGAACTGGAACGCGATCCCGGCCGATCCGGGTCGACTTCGACCCGTGTTCCGGTACGAGCGAACCAGTTCGCAGATCCATAGACCGTACCGCGAACCGGGTAACTATGCTTTTGATGACTATCATGAATGTTCGCAAGTCCAGTGCCAGAAATTCATGATATTACTCCACGTCATGTCCAGTCTTTAACTATAAAAAGAAGCCTTTTAAAAAATATCCACTTTTTGCTTACCATAAAAAAAATTGCGTCTTGCTACTGAAGGAATGTTCACTGGACTGAGGGACTTTTGGTCTATAAATTAAGAATAATGATTAGAAATTAGGTCCTAGATAAAAGCTAAAAGTTTTTACATTATATAAAACGATTTCACAATTTCCCTATTATAAAACAGAAATTTACAAATTAGCATTTATGCCACTACCTTTTTTGTCCCTATCTTGTAAGGGTGGGGCAGTGGAGGAGCTAGTCCTCTTCACCTACTTTTTTCGCAATTCTACAGCTAAAAACTTGTCAAGATGAGCATTCAAATGGAAATATAGGGTAGATTTGGTTTTCTCCCCTGCTTAACATTTCAAGCCCAATAGTTAAGAGTGTGAATGTGTGATTAAATGTTGATAACTTGATATGACATAATTTTATGACATTTGTAAACCTCAATCATTTTATTTTGAATTAAATTTGTTGACAATAAATAATGTTACTTCTGTGTTATTTGTCTAACATATTTACGTCAAATGAGTAGAAATATATTTACATTAAATGAGTATAAAGATACATATGTTAAAAAAAATATGAAGGGCATATAAGCATACGTGGTCACAAAGAAAGTTGACAGGCACAGAAGTTTTATGTGGCTTGATACATAACAAAACCTGGAGCATATACATGGTTAGGCGTTTAGCATGGATGAATCGGGGTTGTTTAGGCTTGATGTTATGCTGGCAGTAAAGCACTCTTCATGGGACCGGAGCTAATATGCTTGGATACAATAGGGAAGTGTTTTGAACTTGTCTAAGTGAACTTTAGCTAAAATCGTCGTTACCTAGACTCTCCATTTTCGTCCTTATAGCCGTGATATGACATGATTTGGCATGGCCTATGGGATCAGTTTCTGAAAAACAAGTGACTTTTGTAGCTTGAAGGTGAAGCGTCATTTTGAGAAGCTCATAATTTAAAATCTGAATAAATAAAGTACACCTAGATGCCAGATTAAATACTTCACGACCCCCCCCCCCCCCCCCCAAAAAAAAAAAAAATAACAATAATAATAATAATAAATTCTGAACTCCAAAATCATGCAGCAAATGCTTTCCTTATAGGCTTATAATCTGCCATTTAACCTCATGCTGCCTAGAAGCACCGACACTCCAAAAAGGCTGCCGTGTCCGTGTCCGACACGGCGACTAGGCACCGACTCGGCTGAGTACGTGTCCGACTCGCCATGTGGCGTGTCGACACGTGACACACGTCCGACAAGCGACCGACTCAGCCCTTTAAAAAAAACCCTAACCTATATGTTTTTTTTAGTCAGGCCCAACCCACATCTTATTTAACCTAATACCCATCTCTTTAATAATATCTCTCAGCTCTTTTCATCTTCGTCTGTCCGCATATATATACAATTCTACATATGTATGTATATGTATGTGTATATATATATATATATATATATATATATCACTACATCTCCTACTTTCTTATATATATACATACATCTGTATACATCTCTCCGTGTGTTTAAAGCCTATAAACTATGAGTGGGTCAATGAGTTCAAGCGCGAATAGCAACGCTGCTACTGGTGTGGAGGAAATTGATAGAAATTTTCGTCTTCTTTCAAGGAAAACTCATGCATATATGGAAGGTATAAGCAAGATGTGGGATGTTGGTGGGGATGCTTTTTCACAAGTGGAAGGTGCAGGTGTTTTAGAAATTGCAATTCTCTCCCTTGATGAACCGGAGATGGAGGCTGTTCTTTTTACACAAGATAATCATTCGAATGAAAATGCAGAATAGACGTTCGGCTCTTACAATTTAACACATTATTTATTCTGAAGGCTCTTACACTATGATACTTTATTTATTTTGAATAAATAAATTTAAGCAGATTTATGAACATTGTTGGAGATAAAACTATCAATTTATGACATAAGTTATGAGGATCTAATATTTCTATACTATATTTATATATAGAATAAGTTAGGATATTATTGGACTTGCTCTTAATGAATTGCAAATTACAAACAAAATATTTTCATTTCTCAATACAAGAGACTGTCTAAAGACATTATCATAAGGATGTTGTGTAAATTGTGTTGACATTAGCATAAGTTTTTATATGCCAGAGGAATCTGGAGTGGTCTGTTGCGTGCAAATGGCAAGGTTAACTCCATTAATCTTGTTTTTAATTCTTTGAAATGTTGCGCATTATATGTTTATATCCCCCGCATCTTTAAAGGAAGTTATGGCCAGCTCCACGTACAATTCTTATTCCTTGACTGCTGCCTGCGTATCATTTGTTTTGTATTGGAGTTTGGGAATGAGCAGGCCAAATACTGCTGATTTTTTCGCTAAGTTTACATTCTTAGACCTTGCAAAGATGATATTTGATTGCTGATTCTAAATTTCATTTCTTATCTTTCCAGGTATATTGTATAGTGGGTCAGAGGATCAAGTGTTGCTGTCTCTATTACCATGAACTTGGCAACTGTAGATCAAGTGGATAAAAAGTGTGAATCTGTTATCTGTTAACCAGGTTCCGCTACCATAGCCAATAAGCTCATGTCGGTTGCATTTGTCTGTACTTATTTAGACTTTTTCATCCTCTTCAAGTGGACCAAATAAAGAGAATTCTGTGTTGCTCGACATCTCCCTCATAATTTAAATGCTGTATTATCGGGCAAATCATACTTGATTTGCTGAATTCCTAGTGCTCATAAGTGGTACTTGTTATAATAAATTTTGTTACACCGGCCAATTTATTGTTTTAGTCGGCTAGTGTTTGTTAAGTTCTTATTTTCCAGTTACATTAAATGTACTAGGTGTTAGGATACTATTCCTGACCTAGCTGCATCAACTAACCTGTATTAAAATGTTGTGTATCACCTGTATCTGGATGCTAGTATCCTTCTGGATGAATGAAGATAATTCGAGATTATGATTGTAGTTTCTTGGAAACTTTGGAAGTTTGAGATTATTTATGATTGTAATTTCGTGGAAGCTTTGCAGCATTTTTCCACATGTTTTTTTGACTATTATAAGCTGACGTCTAATAGCTGCAAAGCAGGTGTAGAATACGTGGCTCTGATAAGTTTCTCAATTTCCTGTGATTGGGACATCTTGATGCTGTTTTGTTTAGTGCTACACGACTTGTGATGGTTCCTTGTATTTGTCATATTTGTTTGATATTATCATAAAAATATAATTTGACTATAATATTAATTGTATTGGTTGATCTGTTAGATTAAAAATATTTTAGTGGTATTCAAGTTATAGTTAAAAATGTTCAGTGCATCTCCTCTTGGGGGTGGTTATACAAATTGACTCTCATTTATTTAATTTTTTATATCGAGACGAGTTGCTTGAACTTTTGAAAGCAGTAATCTATGAATCGTTATTTTATATTACAGTCATCTTTGTATATTAACTCTTGTTTTTATCCTGGTAGCCACCATGACACGTCTGATACAGTCAATATTTTTTCTTCTTATATCAGATCTTGGTGTTTAATATTGCATTCTGTTTTTTATTTTCAGAAAACAGTATTCGGTGTTTAATATTGCATTCTGTTTTTTCTTCTTGTTATGTACTTTCTAGATGAAATTCCTAAAAACATGATCAAACACTGAATTATTTTCTGAAATGTTTTTGTTTTATAAAGGAAGATATTAATTTTTAAGATTATTGTTTTTGGCTCTGTTTGGGGATTAGCGGTTAGCGGATTGAACGAGATGTTTTGACTAGCGGATTGGATTAGCGGTTTCGTTTAAAGCTGTTTGGTAAATAGCTGTTTCATTAGCTTTTTATGACATACCAAAACTGGTAACCCAAAACTCACCCCAAATCTCTAATTTTTTCCCAAACTGCGAACTTCCAAAGAGGGCCTTTGTTTTTATCAGCTGGTTAGGCCAACATGGCTGCGTAACAAAAATAACCACTGCCAAGGTCTAACAATTTGAGGAGTCAATTATTGGCCGGGTCCAACTCCATCGATGATCGGACCGTATATATATACACATTCATGTACTCAAGCCTCTTAAGAAAACTTGAAATCCTCAGAATCTACTCAATTATTCCTTCCTCGAACTATTTTGATCTTCAGTTTCATTCGACAAACTCTCTACAAGGGTGGTTATATACAGCAATGGATATGCTGACTGAATATGACTTGGGAGACATGCTCGTAAAAATAGCTTTGTTTCTCCTTGTACAAGCTCTTGTTTACTGTATTCTCTCCAATTCTTCCAATCTCTTCTCAAACTCCCCTCCGAGATCGCCTGGTAATTTCAGGCCAGCTCGGTCGGTGAGCATCCGACGCTTTCTTGCAGCCCTTTCCGATATGCCTGCTGGGGGCGAGCTGTCTCCTACAACTCCCAAGAATCAAGAACAATCGTCTCCAGTCCATCACAACAGTTAGCGCTGCTTTGATCTTCATTATCTTTACAGATTTCTTTAGGTATTCATTTGTTCATTGCATCTCAGCTCAGCTAGTTTGTGTATAGAAGGTGATGTGTGTCGAGCTATTTTTTTATCTTCTTCCGAAAGAGTGCTGGCTGTCTCAGTTATTTCGACATAAACTGCACAATTTGAATCAGATATACTATGTACTACAGATTATTTGTATACATGCATATTTTTCCTTGGCATGTGAAGTACAAGAGTGAATAAAAGTTGAATTTGTTTAATTTGTAATTTTTGTTAGTGTTGTGCATTGTTCATGAATGTTTCTGCGTGATACAATAGCATATAATGTTAAGTGTCTTGATGCATAGAATAGTAGCATATAGGTATGCAATGAACAATTTCGATATGGATGAGCAATTTCGATAGATAATAATATCTAACGATATGCAGGTTGTCGAGGGAGAAAATGTAGACTGGCCTATACTTCCTTCCAGTACCTTATCATTGTTAGTGAATGTGGATGTATTTGCTTGAGTGAACAAACCCAGGTTCTCTGAATGTGTCCAGTTGTGCTAATCTCTTGTAAGGACCTTGGCTTGTGGGATAGATAACGTAATGAAAAAGTTTCCAAATAATTAATAAATGGATTGTGTGAAGATAACAAAAAGATATTGATGGATCAACTGACTCCATGGAGCTGGTAGTGAGTAGAAAATAGGCCGCAAGAAAGCTACAATTTCTGATAAAAACACTTTTTTAGTTGTGAGATATCAGCTTAATTACGCTGTGATCTTTGTGGCCATGAAAGTAACGTGAAAACGCATTTGGGTCACTTGGGGTTGGGGCCATGATTTGGGTTTCTGGATTTTTTTTCAGCCGTTTATAAAAGAAACATAAGACCATCTCCAACCAGTTTCCAACCTGTGAGTTACATATCAAAAATAAAAAATTTAGCCAACCTCTTGAAAAATTCACACTCCAACCATATCTAACTGTATCTATAATTTCAGCCAACCTCTTATGGATGACTATATTTGTCGAACCTCTACAGTTCTGTAAGAAATCTGTAGGAAGATTGCACATCATTTATTACCATATTGAACTGATATATTCTATTTTAACAATCTAAAATGTTAATAACATACTATTTTTAAATTATAATCAACCAATATATAGTCAATACCACAATACCATTGAAGCACAATGTCTTTGTACATAATGTCTTGCAGGTCCAATTTAAACAACGATTTGAGCCAAACCCATTGGAGATTCTCTAAGTGCTTATTTTAAGCTTTTTATGTCAGAAGCCTAAATTCATAGATGCTAGCCTCTTTTAGACTTTTTATAATGACGTGCATTTTATTATGGAAATTTTAAATATTTAATGTGTCATAAAATTTTATTTTATTAATAAATTTAATATCAAATATATTTGATAAAATAACAAATATAATATATCACCCGTGCATGTCACGAGTTATAAGCTATTATATCCTCCCATTTTATATGAATCAATAGCTTTTCCGGGATATCCTAAAAAATATGAACTTTAAAGATGCCTAAAATACTACTCCCTCCGTCCCCCTCAATTGTTTACATTGGAGGGGGACACGGAGACCAAGACAATGTATGAAAAATGAGTAAAGTTAGATGAAAAGTGGGTAAAGTGGTGGGACCCATCAATATTTAATAATAGATTTGAGATAGTGGAGGAAAGTAGTGGGTGGAATAGTAGTTTTTATTGTTAAATATGAGATAGTAGGGGAAGATAGTGGGTGTAATGATGGAAAAAACTTACTATTTATAGTAACGTAAAGAAATGAGAGGGACATCCCAAAATAGTAACTGTAAAGAAATGAGAGGGACAGAGGGAGTAATTATTGATTAAGATACTCGGCCATTTTATCCAATCATATGCGCATCCCATGTATGCGTGTTTTCAAATGATCAAACGACCCACCTATGCATTTCATCAAACACTTCAGAGTTCAGACAGTTTGACTAAATTTATTCTAAAATTCCTGCAGCTTTTAAGTCAGAATCAGCTTACTCGTACAGTCTATGTAAAACACTTATAAACAATTTCTAAAAGTACTCAGAAATCTGACAAGTTGCAAATCATAACTTTTTTTTAATAACTTACTTTTGTTTTTGAAATTTGACTTTACAAAAATGTATACACCACTATAAAAATATTTATACTATTTTATTATTATATTAATAAATTTTATATCCGATAAATTATAAATAAAATATTTATCCAAACACATAAATTAAGAATTACTTTCACTTATAACTAACTTCTCACATAATATACACTTCTTTCGAGTTAATCCAAACTGCCCTTATATCTTCCCGCATATGATAGACATCTATCTTTATTGTTCAAAATATTCATATAATTGAATATATATGTGTGTTATATACATGCACAAACTCCATATCTAAATTTGTAAGATTCAACGGCAGACGAGGAACATCATCCCTGGTCAGCATACCCCCTTCTTCCATCATAATTCACAGTTACTTGCATATTTAATTTTATCATATCACCAACGTAAAAAATCCTAGACTAGCTGTTGTGATATTTTTGAGGTTAAAATTGAAAAGAGAGGAAGAGATGATCGGGGCCGTTTGGGTGAGCTTAAAATAAGTGCTTCTTGCTTAAAATAAATAAGTGGAGTAGAAGTTAGAAGCAAGATAAGACTTATAAGTGATTAAAGTGTTTGGGAAATAAGTAGAAGCCCTGAAACAAAAGCTAGCATTCCTAGCTTTTTATAAGTACTTCTTGACTTATTACACAAACGGTACGAATAAGTGCTCATAACTTATAATCCAGAAGCTGGACTTATAAGTCCTAAACAAACACCCACGATATATATTGTTAAGCTGGGAGAACAAATAAACAAATCACTACATAACAATTAAAAGAACTACAATACATTTATCTATATATGCAATTAAGAAATGTATATCACACGGGAGTAATAACGAACACACATGCTATGGTTGCGTAACTAGAAAATGTGTACGTACAGGCATCCATAATTCAAATGCTGTGTATATATAAAATGTTATTTTTAGAAAATAGTATGCATGGATCGTAGCTGCGTAACGAGAGAATGTGTATATGCAGGCACCCAAAATTCAAATACCGTGTACAAAATGTTATTTTAGAAATCCTTTTCGGACAACGTTATTTTAGGCTCAATATTTTATAAAAATGATAAAGAGAACTTTCACCCATCTATGATTATTACAATCACACATTCATATAATTCACTTTTGATAATCATTATCTCATTTTTTATAGTCCAGATTGAAGTTAAGCATTTATATAAAATCAGCTGAAAGGATAGTGTATATGATGGCAAAGAATATCTCCAACTATTTGAAATCCTTAACTAATAGTCAATAAATTATATTATAAATAATGAGTTAAGTTCAATGGAGACCACATTTTTTCTGGAGACTTGGAGACCACATATGTTCTGCAAGTAAAATATTTCATAAAAACATTGCAAAACGTATAATTTTACAAATCATGTTCTCCGAAATCATTATTACATTTAAAATCTTGAATATCATATAAGTTTTACATGTAGAACATTACAAAATGTTTTGTTCTATGAAATATGTTTAATTTGCAGAACATTTGTTCAACTTGCAAAACATGCATTATCTACTTATTAAACATTGATGATCTTCAACAATTTTAATGAATACATGATATTTGTAGAACATATTTTACAAAATAATGTATTTTACAGTGTTTTGATTGCAGAATATACGTGGTCTCCGAGGTCTCCGATAAAAATGCGGTCTCCATAGAACTTTCCTCATAAATAATAGATAAAATTTGTTATCTTTATCTAAAAATATAGTTAATCTTTTGATGTCTATATATGTGGTCAATCTATAGAAATCTATATAGCAAGATTTCACGTCATATATATGACATGTTTTATTTATAATAACTTGAAATAATGATAATATATTATCTTTAAAATATAACCGATCAATGTAGACATTATCATTCAAGTATAATGTCCGACAAATTTATCAAATTTTACGTAATATTTTACAAGTCCAATTTAAAGGAAATACTATATCCAGAGCTGATTTTATATATTCAGAGCAAACAAAGGATAAAAAGACAAAACTGACCCGTGCATATACAATAACAGCAAAGGAAAAAAACAATGTGAGGGTAATTTCGTCTTTTCTTGCTTTTTTTTCTCTGGATATAAAAATTTGCTCTGAAAATAACATTTCCCCAATTTAATCGAAGCGAACACCGTTGAAGATGATTTAAAATGGTTTAAAAATTAAATTATGCAACTGCATATTATTACAAGATGGATCGTCATGATGATGATGAAGCGGCATCAGTAATTGTAGACTTTTCTGTGGTTTAATACTATTTACAACTATCCCATCTTATTACCAGCTTAATTATTCGTTAAGAAATTCAGCCAGTTCCCAGAAAAAAAGACCCACTTACCCGAACCGATTAGTAATATATGCATACCTAATTAATTGAAATATTATTTTCTGACTACAATTCTACGAGGTCATGTGAGAAAAAGAACCAGAAGCAAGTGGCCTAAAAAAAGTCTATGAACACAATGTTGAACAGCAGAAAGTGGTAAATCCAATCAACCACTGTTATTAATTTATAGGTGTACATCACTTCATCTAATTCTAAAACAAATCTGAGTAAATAAAATAAACTAGTAAGCTGAGCAGTTGCCAATTTTTATACTTGAGCAAGTCTAATAGGCAAAAAAGTATTCCAACATTATCCCAGTAATTTCCTAATCATTATCTATTTTAAGGTAACCTCTGGTACCTACAAGAAAGGCGGCTATTTATTTAATATTTTATGAATAAAAATTCATCTTCCTCCTTTCTTTATCTTTCCCCCTTCGTTCTCTCAAATTTAAAAATAATAATAAGAATAAAAAATAGAGATTGTTATTGAAGTTGACACTAAAATAGATTTCTTAAATCACTAGAATTCAGGGGGACACGTTATTTTATATTATTAATACGTAATGAGAATGATAAGTTTAATAAGTTGGTCTTCCCTATAATAATTATATATAGTAAGTTCCACATTAATAGAGTTGAATGTATACATAACTTGTGAACATCGACATAGGAACAAGAAGTTTGTGCAGTTGGTGGGAAAACGAACATCCACATATGCACCTAAACACTGCTCCCAAAAGCCAAGCAAGATACACATAAGTACACACTTCTATATAATGCCCTACTTCTTAGTTCTCAAAGTACTATCATTGTGCATGTTCAGAGGGAAACATGAAGAGCATTTTAGCAGCACATGCAGAGCTATCTATGCCAAAACAATGTCATGTTAGAGTGAGACCAAAGATAAGAATAATTCATGTACTAGAACCCAGAATTATACAGACGGATGTTTCGAATTTTCGGGAGATGGTTCAGAGACTCACTGGAAAACCTACTGGTACTGAGATGAAAAGAAAAGCACGAGTCTGGGATTCTGATTGGAAGATAATGGAGAAAGAAAGGAAAGTTTTGTATGGTCAAAGCGCCTATGGTAATCAATATTTTGACGGGTTTCTAGAATTGGATGGCTTATTTGAAGAAGAGGAGAAGAAATTTTCTGCATTTCCTTGAATCCTCTGAATTTAGTGTTGCAGTGTGTTTATGCTGCGTTGATGCTTAGCAAGTATTACTGTACTGGTACATGTAACGTTTTATACTCTCTGTTGTGAGCTGACAAGAGTAATGTTTTTCAAATATATAGTGTTATGTATCAATGAATCAATGTAGGATTCTCATTAACATACGCAAGAAATTGAAGCAAAGGATTATAAAGGCAAAGGATTAAAGTAATTTTTGTGCCATTATGTTTTCTGGGCTTATTTTATAGCCCGTTAGAGCAACTACAATGGGGTGTCAAAAAGAGTGCTAAAGTGTCATGATGTGTCATAGCACTCTTGTTGGCTCTAGAGGAGGAGTGCCAAGCAAAATTACCAACTTTTGGCACCCTCCTAAAATAGGAAAAAAATGTATATATCACTCTAAAGACATATAGTTTCCTATCTTATTATACTTATACAGATATGTAACATGTGCCAACCATTGGAGCAATTTTTATGTAAAAATTCTCAAAAGTACAAATGAAGAGAAAGAATATAAAATAGTACTATTTTTGATGATATATCATTTTAAGCAATTTTAGTTAGCAGTCCCATTGGAGATGCTCTTATGTAATTTGGATTTGGTTGAATCATTTGGTAAACGATTTAGGACTTGAGCGTGAACTCTTAGGGCCGCATGTAAGGGGTTGTAGGCTTGCTTTTAAGACAATATGAGGACTTTTGTATGGATAAGACTTCATTTGGATGTGTTGCAATAGTTTTCCTCAGTTAGGGTTTTCGCTGTGTGGGCCTCAGATGACGACTGTCAGGGCTTCAACCAACGGCTTTATTGCCGACTCGATGGCAGGACAACAAAGTTACACTAGGTTTTTTTCTCATATGTTTTAGGTGCACGATATAAAGATGGATTGTGAGTGTTTATGCTGATATTTATCGACCTAATCAAGATAAATTAGGTGGTTATAGAGATAATTAATACATATATGCAAATTATATGTATATATTCGAGAATACATGTGATTAGAAGGCTTCAAGGTGGTATACTTGGAGTAGGAATCCTTGGATAACTAATCAACAATGTGACATGTTACAAAGTTGGGATAAGGGACTTATCCCATGTTGATGCTTATCAAGAGAACTATATGTAGGCACTTTACAAAAGGTTTGGACTCATAATTTATATATTCTCGAAAGTACGTGTAGCTTCTGTGACTATTTTTCGTGCGCTGACGAGCCTAAGTAGGGACTATCCCAGCTTTTTTTCCTGATGGTTTTGCAAACACAACCTTTAAACACCATCCTTTTCAGTATAGGAAGCTCATGTGCGTAACCTGTTGCCTACACGAAGAACAAAGAAAATCAGATTTTTATGCCAGATACTTATGAAAATGTTGTATCAAATCCTCTGACAAACTTTTTGGCGCTAGAAGGAAGGCAATTTCAGCAAATATTAGATAAGAAAGATGTATGGAGATTCCCGTAATCACAGAATACCGAATGAAAATGTGAAAAGTGGCGGGGATGCTTCTGGCAGAGAGTTGATGTGGAACGAAATGCGTGCCAAGATAAAGAAAATGAGAAAGAAATTGCATCATAAAAAATAAAGTCCGAGAGGACAAAAAAAAGTCTGGGAATTTACACCGACTCGGTTGAATTTCGGCGAAGAAGATGACAAAAATGAGGAAACTAACCCTTAATATGGGAGATTATCTGGAAAATGAGGGACCTTTCATGAATTAGGACTACCCGTTGCCAATGTGAGCATATTTGATCATTTGTGAAAAAAACTGACCGATAGAGATCTAAGACACAAGCTAGATGGAAAGGCTGCCGAAGATCCTACTAACAGGTTGGAAATGGGCGGAACACCATACGCAGGGGGTTAACAATTGAAGGTCCTGTTGATAGCCTACATAGGGGTGGTATTACAATATGTGGGAGGTTCGCGGTAAATGGTACCGTAAAGGCTACGCATTTGGGTGACATCTTGTTAGAAGAAAAAAAATTAAAATAATATGTGAACAATGGAAAGAGACTGAAGGAGTATATATGATTTGATTCTAATGTATTCTTTATATTTATATATTTGTTAGTGCATGAGCAAAGAATTACCCTTTGATTAGATATATACAAGTTATAAGTTTTGATAAAATAGAAGCTATTATATCAATATATTAAGTTCTTAAAAAATAGAGGCTAGTATATCATGGGAGCTTATTATTTGTCATTTTCTATTTTCAGTATGATGTCTTTGTTTTTCTGGATACAAAATAAAAAAATGCAAAAGAATGTAAATGCTAAGATTTTAACGAGGTATGGTGTTGATACATGACATTCAAAGGTGAGTGTTATGAAATGAATATGTGGATGAGTGTTGACTCTTTGTGTATCTCAAGATTTTTTGACATTTTTGTTTACTCTCAATGATGTGTATATTAATGTGTATGACTTTTAACATTTCACATGCGTAACTTATATTTGATGGCCTATATAAAACTATTTGTATAAGCTTACAAAATACTTAAGATAAATAATAGTCTCAACTTTTTTTCGACATCTATACTATACTATAATAAGCCAACATGGGTATAATTTGTAGTCCAAGGTTTTAGTTATATTTTTTGGTTTGGTACTCTCCTTTTGGTACTACAAGTCTACAAATGTGGAGTTTATTAGTATTACATTGTTAAACAGTTTCAAATACTAAAAACACTCCTAACAATCCATTATCATATAATATAATGTTTCATTAAAAAAATTATAATAATGCTATAAATAAAATTATAAATATACATTTTCAAATATCTTTTTTTAACAAGAACCTTCATATAATTCTTTTTAATTTTAACATGTTCTATTTCAATATAAACACGAACCACTGCATAATCCTTTCTAACTCTATTCTTAAAAGTTATTGTTGTCAAAAAAATCAAGATTACAAAATTACTTTGAAATTCAATTGATTAGATTACTGAACTTTTCCAAAAGTAATACACGATCGACTATATTTATTAGGGTTTGTCCATTTTCAAGTAATCAGAAGAAAATATAGTCAGTTGAATAATATAATTTAAATAAAATTCAATTCATTAATACTAAAATACAAATAAATGATGTTAAAATTTAAATTAAAAATAATAAATTAAGAACTATATACCCGTCCGTGCTTCGCACGGGTTAAAAGCTAGTATATTATTATTTAACAAAGAGATGCTTAATATTTGTCGGTTTGTATTTTTAGGATGATGTCTTTGACTTTTATGGATAAAAAAATAAAAGATGTAAAAGAGGGTGACGAGTTCGGGAAAAGTGTGTTTTTATATAAACAATATGAATATTCTTGTCACGGTCTAACTATACCTTTCCTGTAGCCCTTATGTTGTGTTCACTTCGGTCGTAAATTTTATTATCTAGGCTGCCGGACATTTCCACATGTTTCTAAATTAGATAATATTCTTTTTTAAGGAGAAAGACACAACATTCGGATCTTTATACATGAACCCGAAGGGAGCAGAATTTGTGATTATGCCTCCTGGATCAGAGCCTGTCGCGCTTAGGTGCGGTTTACCTTGGTTCACGTAGTTTGCAGGCTATTGCGTGAGCTCGTGGGTTTACCCAGTGCGCACCCGAAGGGTAGCGGCTGCGGGTTCCTACATTAAAAAAAAAAACATAATCATATAAAAAATCAACTCCCAATTGTTAAAAAAATATTAAGGGTGTGTATTCGATTGAGATTTTAAAAGATTCAATTGAGATTGTTTAAAATCCACTAAAATATGAGGGTTTTCAATAAAGATTATTTAAAATCCATTAAAATCTTGGTGTATTTGATTGTGATTTTATATTATGCTAATAAATCCGGTGGTATTCTATCAGGATTTTATTTATATTTTAAAATCTGATAATATTCAATTGCTGATGGATTTTTTTTGGATTTCATAAAATGATGGATTTTGTAAAATTTCTCAGTGTCTTTTAAGTTTTTCAAAATCCCACCAAAATCCATGAGATTTTTAAATATTGCGCTAATTAGGGGGTGTATTCGATTGAGATTTTAATGTATTGTTTTTAATCCATGGATTTTGATGGATTGTACGTGATTTTGATTTTGTGCACATTCTTGATAGAATATCACAGAGTTGATATAGATTCTTTACAGGAGTGTATTGGATTGGGATTTTAAAGGATTTTTTTTTTTTGCATTTAATGAAATCCGAGAATATTCAATGGGGATTGTTTAAAATCCAGTAAAATCTAGAGGTATTCAATTGGGATTTTAAATCATGCTAAAATTTGGTGGTATTCAATTAGGATTTTAAATTATGCTTTAAAATCTGATAGTATTCAATTTGGATTGTTTAAAATCCAATAAAATCTGATGGTATTCAAATGCTAATGGATTTTTTTGGATTTCATAAAATGATGGATTTTGTGTCATTTTTCGGTGTATTTTAAGTCTTTTGAAATCTCAATTGTGCTTAAATCCTAAAGAATCCATATCAACTCTACGACAATTTATCAAGAATCCGCACAAAAATCAAAATCACATATAATCCATTAAAATCCATTGAAAAAACAATTCATTAAAATCTCAAACGAATACATCCCTTCTTAGGATTTAAGTACAATGTTTCAATATCTTATGGAATTTGGTGGAATTTCAAAAAACATAAAATACACTAAAGAATACCACATAATCCATCATTTCATGAAATCCAAAAAAATCCATCAACATTTGAATACCATCAGAATTTAGTGGATTTTAAACAATCCCAATTGAATGTCATCATATTTTAAAACATAATTTAAAATCCTAATTGAATACCACCAGATTTTATAGCATAATTTAAAATCCCAATTGAATACCTCGAGATTTTAATGGATTTCAAACAATCCCGATCGAATACCCTCAGATTTCATAAATGAAAAAAAATCCTTTAAAATCTCAATCCATTACACCCCTAAATCCTAAAGAATCTATATCTACTTCTCGACATTTAATCATAAAACTATGCAAATTCAAAATCATATGTAATTCATAAAAAATTATAGATTAAAACCAATTCATTAAAATCGTAATCGAAAACACGAAGTCAAATTTTGATGGAAGAAACACATTTTTACCAGAAGATGTATACATGGCACAATTACACTGTGAGGGTTTAAATCCTTTTATTATAGACCAGTTTAATTAGGTTAAAATACTTATAAAAACTAAAATAAATTAGAAACAAAACTGTGTCGATCAAAAAATTATAATGAAAATTAATCATCCGCACAAGTCAAAAGCCAACCCCTACAGGCTGCAATAAGACATGAATTCTTTCTAAATGGCCCGTTGAACTATAGAATAGTCAAGCCCATCATTAGGGCCGCGTTTGTTTAACAAACCGTACTTCTGCATTACAAAATTTATTCGCTTAAAAATATAATAATTTAATCGTAAAAAAACGTGAAACTCCCCTTGAAATAAATCGATAATTCACCCAAATTATGTTAAATATGTAGCAAAAAAAAAGTAACAGAGTATGCCAAACAAGGTGTTAAAACAGAATAAATACAACAATCAAACACTCTTGAGCCACCACCTATACACACACATATATAAACCACCTCATACCAGTCTCTCTCTCTCTCTCTCTCTCTCTCTCTCTCTCTCTCTCCATTTTTCACGTTTCTCTCCCACCGTCTCGCAAATCACACTGCGATTTATATCACTACATACATATTTTATATCTCTCTCGCATCTTATTCGTCGAATTAGGGTACGATTTATCGCTTTTTCACTTGATTAAATTTCAATACAGTTTATTATTCGTTACAATAATTCAATTTAATCGATATCTGTTATATATGTGTTTGAATATGTGTGTGATTATACACGTCTGATTGGTTCGTTTTCGTTTTGATTCTCGAATATGCTTTAATTTATTGAAAACGAGGAGTTTGTGTGTACAATTACATGATTTGTGTGTATAGTTTTGCTGTTTGAGTTCGTGTATGCACAGATCTGTTGTGTATATTAATATGTGTGTATGAAATGTTGCAGTTTTCGGTTTGAGAAATGGTGTTCTTTCGGAGTGTTTCGCTGCTTAACAAGCTGCGGTCTCGGGCTGTAAGTTACATATACTTGTCGTTTAATATGTTTATATGAATGTGTGTGTATAGTAATTTATTGATATATTGGTTTATCTATTCTTGATATTCTAAGATGAATTTTTTTTGACAGGTTCAGCAATCGAACCTCAGTAATACAGTGCGTTGGTTTCAAGTGCAGACCTCCGCTTCTGATCTCGTAATGATTCTCTTTTTTGCTTTGGTTGTTTATATATGTTTAAGTTGTAAAATAGTGTATATATGCTAGTTTTCGTGGTACAAATTATTTTAAAGAAGTTTTTGATACAAATACGAGTGGATTTGTATCATAGTAAAGAAAAGACCTATGATAATTTAGTTGGATGAAAACCTCCATGTTGGAGTTTCTAGTTGGTGGTATTTAATTTGCTATAGTAGTTTGAAGTTATATAAAACTCGTAGTCTACAAATATTGATCGATGAACCTGACATAAAATAATGTTTCCTATTTTCATAAAATCATGCCTGGTGAGCATTAATTACTTATGTCTTTCTATAGAATAGTGCATACTGCATACACCTGCAGAAATAGTATGATAGGTGTGTTATTAGTTTTAGTTCATTTATATGCATATGAAAGAGTTTACAATGTAATTTGCAATAAACTTGAGTGGAAGTGGTTGATATGTCAGAGAAGTTAATTCTTATTAAGAAGTCAAAAATCAGTAATATAAGCAAATTGTAAATTTTAATTTTGGGACAGACAAGCAGTTTGTTTGGGCAGATATTGTTCAGCAGTTTTCTCTTGTGGTATCACTCATCTTGTTTATGTTTCCTGTAGGATCTTCGTTCTCAACTTAAGGAGCTGATTCCAGAACAGCAGGTAAATTTGATTATTACAGGATTATTTTAACTCAGTGTAGATGGACTGTTTTTTTACACTTGTTATGTGTAAATCCTAAATAAAAATTCAGCTGTAAGCCTGTAACCTTTGTTTATTGGTTTGGTGCTTGTTTGTCTAAGCTTACAAGTAGAAATGGTTTAGCATCAAGGGTCTTTTTGTGTAATAAGCTAAAGCAATATAAAACTGATTTATAAGTTGAATTCTTAGAAATAGGAAGTATGTACTTACTTCAGTTTACGCGCTTAAAAATTTAACTTAATAAAAATAAATTTTACCATTCGTAAATGTAAAATCTTCTAGTTTTAGTTACATTGCATAAGATATATATTGTATGTTAAATTATTTAAACGTCTAGTAACTTAATAGTAGGAAAGTTACTTATACGTAGAATTGAAAAGTAATCGAAAGGTAATGAGTAACTTTCTTATGTTCAGCCAAATGGGCAGTTAGTTTGACAATTTAAACATGTTCTCTAATGTCTATTCCCTCTGAATCATTAGGAATGAAACTTGTTATAGCTTCATCGTATTACCTTTTTCTTGTATAAACGGTTTCCCTTAATTCTCAAGACTGAAGTACTCTTTCATATATTTGTGTTTTGCTACAGGAGCGGATTAAAAAACTTAAAGCAGAACATGGAAAGGTTCAGCTGGGAAACATAACTGTTGATATGGTATATATAATACAATTTCTGATTTGCTTTTTAAATATTAATGTGGATGTGTATGCAAGTAGCATGTACTGTATGAGTTGTTAACTATCTTTAAAAAAAAAAAAAATTAACACTCACCATTTATTTCTACTTTCTTTCTAATGCAAAGGTACTTGGCGGTATGAGAGGGATGACAGGACTTCTATGGGAAACCTCTTTACTTGACCCAGAAGAGGTATATGCATATGCCTGGTTACTGACTTGTTTGGTTTGACGCTCTTTAGAACTTCAGTTCTTGCTACGTGGGATAATACTGTATTTTTGTGTTTCAACATTTAGTATTTTCTTTCTTTATCAGGGAATTCGCTTTAGGGGGTTGTCCATACCTGAATGTCAGAAGCTATTACCAGGAGCGAAGCCCGGTGGAGAACCATTGCCCGAGGGTCTGCTCTGGCTTCTTTTAACTGGAAAGGTAGTTAATTAGGATATCTTAAAACTTGTATGCTATGACAAACTATTGATAGTTAATATAATGCTAATTCCTGATAATGTTTGCTAAGACATAAAAAGGTCGAAGTTGTCTTATGAAATGTCATCTGCGAGTTTTTGCTTGATTATCATTTGGAATCAGTCTTGGTTGATTGTTGTCTTTAGTCTTATAGTTATATATCATCATGTGTCATATGACTAGAACTTCTAAGGAAACTTATTTTGACTTCCCTAAACGCAGGTACCAACTAAAGAGCAAGTAGATGCATTGTCCGCAGAGTTGCGAAGTCGTGCTGCTGTACCAGGTTCATTTATTTTTGCACAATCAATATGAAAAGCATCCATAACTTATGAGCAACTGTTGTTTGGTGGTGTTAGCAAGTATACACATTGCATATGCATGTGTCTGTTAGAGTATTAGTTGTTGCCAGCGCCATGCATACCAAGTTCTGTCAAACAGTCAATATATTTGTTCGTATTTGTTCATGAGAATTTGAGTTGATTATTGCATCATCTTTGTGAGTTTGTTGAACCAAGGGAATGTAGGAACAAGATAGTAGAGCTGGGAAATTCTAGTTTGCATTGTGACTTGATTCTTCCTATCTTTTCATTGTACAGTATGTTTCTCTTTTACCCGTCTACATGTATCAGAGGTAAAATATAAGCCACTCACTCTAATCTTGTCCTACTCCTGAACTGAAAAATTTAGGAATAAGTAGAACAAGGTTTATATTTTTAATCAGTGGCATGTTTATACATTATGTTTAATTTTTTATCCATAAAATATGGATGGATTGATAAAATACACTGTCTTTAAAATCACAAGATGAAAGATATTCGATCTATTTTCTAAAAGTTATTTCTTCCTGCTATTGTTTGTTCAATTCATTTTGTGATATAAATTGTAACTTAAGTCAGCTAAATGACTAAGTATAAGTAAGATCCTGATGCTTGATTTGTCATTCAGGACATTAATCCTCTTACCATTAAAGAAATGGCTTTGGATCTAAAGTTATGTTAATGTGGTTTCTGAGAGTTCATAGTTGTTATCTAATGGCAGCCTTTGTATTTGATTTTTAAATGCATGCTAGTATATTGATAATCTCTTATGGTTGTTTCAGAGCATGTATACAAAACCATCGATGCGTTACCTGTTACAGCTCATCCAATGACTCAATTTGCAACTGGTGTCATGGCCCTCCAGGTTGATTATTGATCTGTTCATATAGTTTCATTGTTAAACTGCCTTCAACCAACAAAAAAATGGCTGCTTCCAGTTCTTAAAATTGGCCAAATATTGAATCCTATTTTCCTTTTGCTATGTGATGATATACAATGTTTTAGATTATTCATTATAGTTATTGTAATATAACTTTTTGATTTTTATAATTTTAATGACTATAGTTTTATAGAAATTACATCTATTACTATATGACAAAGGTCCCAGTATTGTCTGCATCTATATTTCCTTTTTTAATTTAAATGCCTGTACTCTCTTTATAAACTGTAGATCTTTATATATAAAAAAAATTTGGCACCTTTATAAAACACTGAATGTAGGTGGTCTAATCCGGTAATTGCTTGCCAGTGTTCCACAATAGGTCCTTTTTTATTTTTAATCTTAAGAGCTACTTCTTTCATTTTTATTATGAAAAGTCAAAAACTAAAATGCTTGCACTTTTTATTCTAATTTGTAGAATATTCATATGTTATCGCTTCCGCTTGCAGGTTCAAAGTGAATTTCAGAAGGCATACGAGAAAGGGATTCACAAAACAAAGTGAGTTAGATCTTGGCAATTCTTTGATCTTACACACCCTTTCCACAATATACATATTGTTAAACCCATAATGTTTTAGGTATTGGGAGCCAACATATGAGGACTCTATTACTTTAATTGCTCAATTACCAGTTGTAGCAGCTTATATCTATCGCAGGTATGTGAAGTTTGTAGGTACCGTTTTTTTTAATACATGTCTTGTAATAAAATTTCACAGAAGTACTTCTTTAGGGCCATCTTGTTCTTTGTTCACCCCACAATATACTGATGTCCAATAGAAGGGAGTCAAAGTCACTTTGCATTTGGTTCAGATTGCAGTATTTAGTCGTTCGTTCTCATTCAAGTTTTCTATTGACAATGGTATTATTTTACAGGGACTAATCCCACATGAAACCACATTTTATAATTATATGAAGTCTAACATATATAAATATGTTAATACAGCATGATATTTAGCATCCAATTTGAGTATCTGATGTGGTATTGGATTTTATGTTTGTTTATTTTGCGTATTTGTTTATCTCTTTGTTTCACATGTTTTGGTATGCATTTAAGCACTTGCAGTACTAAATAAAGAATTTTTGCTTTTAAAGTTTAATAAATGACTACCTAGATACATAAACATTGTTACTTCCATGGTATAATGCTTACAAATTTGCTTGATATCTTGACTGACTTGTTTCATATATCTGGAAGGATGTACAAGAATGGACAAAGTATATCCACGGATGATTCTCTAGATTATGGTGCAAACTTTGCCCACATGCTTGGTTACGATAGTCCCAGCATGCAAGAGCTTATGAGGCTTTACGTTACTATCCATACGTAAGTTTGGGCCATGTGCAACCCACTGTAATTGTATTCAGTGTGACTGTAAATCTTGTTTTAGCTATATGTATACTTGAGCAATACCATTACTGTAATTAACTGGTTGATCAATATTTGTTACAGTGACCATGAAGGTGGAAACGTTAGTGCTCATACTGGTCATCTAGTAAGTGACTTGTTTCTTCTCCATGCTGTGTTCTTGTGCTGATTTGTAAACCTGGCCATCTTTTTTATTACCCTGAAGTTAATTAAAGAGTGCTTCATTTTGTTTTACTTTTCATGAATCAAATGTTATTGTCTTATATACTGTATGAAGGCATAGTATATGACCACCATACTATCTGATAAACCTTTCATGTTTGAAACAGGTTGCAAGTGCCCTTTCAGACCCATATCTTTCTTTTGCAGCTGCATTAAATGGTTTAGCAGGGCCTCTTCATGGTTTGGCAAATCAGGTCTAATACTTTTTATCACTTCTTTTATTATATCGCATTCGACTGTCAATAAAATATTAACGTATTTATTTTGATGTGTTAGTTTTGGCATGTGTAAAAAGGTTTTTATAATTTGTTTGATTCTATCATTACCATGAAATATTATATTGTTATTGTCATTAATTCTCTATAATCGTGTATTATGTATATGTCTTTGGCAATCTCATATTATGTTATCCTGAAAAGTATGGAAATCCCCGCATCCTACTTTGCATTATCTTAAAAGAGGACGTGTGACATTCAATGATAAACTAGTGAAATTGTCGTATTCCTTGCGCCAATCCCCCATTCTATTAGTAAATGCTAGAGTCTAATTTCCTATACTAAATATCACTCATAATCAATGTATCATACTGATTTGAGATTGATAGAGGTTAATTATATTAGTAGATTGAATTTGAAATTGACCATATTGCGACTTCCTTTACTCTGACAAGTGATCACTTTTACTTGGTTATAATAAACACAAACCAATAGTTAAAATTGTAATAATAATCCTCATAGTGAAAGTAGACTTAATTTAGCTACCCCCACAAACAGAGAGTACAAATACATCGATTTCTTAAATTGCGCAGTTGGCACTTGAACATGATAGAAGTTTCTGGTTCTGTATCTGTCATCTTTTGTGATTTTCAATTTCCCCCCATCGGTCTTCTGCAAGCTAGTTTCATCTGGAATCTAGTGTATTCTTTTCGTTTTCATCATGTGCTATCTTTGTAGTGAATGACTGGCTGCGGTCATGTGTTATAATTTGTTAGTTAAAGTACAATTCAAGGAGTTTCACGTAGATTCACATATTGACTTCCTGCAGCTTCTTAGGTTGAGAACGTTATGCTGCTGTTTGGACTTTGGTTCATGGGATTGGAACCCAGTAAATGGGAATAAAAATGAGATAATACATATTTTGTTATTGAAATTTTAATTGTGATTTCTAATAATCAGATACCAATTGAATGATCCAGATGCGCCTATATTTAAGTAAGATATCCTACAGGATATCTCTCTACTCTTGGTAATAGGAGGTCGAGAGTTTAAAGCCTCGGTATTGGATTTATGTAATTGACGTTTACTAACATTAAACAAATATGTGTTTTTGAATAAGATACCGTAGTGTTTATCGCATACGTTGTATTTTATAGTTTTCGTCTGCCCTATGTGATGTTGTCATACTCGTAAATATGGTTGTATGTTTTGGATATCAAGTTTCAAGAAGTTTTCTTATTCTGCAAGGCCACTGGTTTGTTTTGTTTAAATTAGCTTTGAGAAATCTGTATTATGGTATTTTTCTGAATTTATAGAGATTTGATGTCTTGATTTATTTTGCTGACATAATTGGTGGCATACTTGATACAGGAAGTTTTGTTATGGATCAAGTCTGTGGTTTCCGAATGCGGAGAAAATGTAACTAAGGAACAATTGAAAGATTATATCTGGAAAACATTAAACAGCGGGAAGGTTGTGCTTCCCTTTATACAACTGTCCCATCTAACTCTTAAATATAGGGTTCTTTTATTCATTTCTCATGTTCTGATTTCATTTGTGCTTCACTCAAATAGTTGCAACTTCCAAATGCAGAACCATGGAAGTGGTTTTTTCTAATCAGCCTTTGCACGCCAAAGTTGTAAATTAAATGTGTAGTCCAATTAAACCAGACCAAAAAAACATTAAAGGTCGTCGAAACCTGGAAAAAACACGTTCAGGTTCGCTTTGCATCTCATCATTATCTCCTTATAAACTGCAGGTTGTTCCTGGATATGGACATGGTGTTCTGCGTAACACAGATCCAAGATACATATGTCAGAGAGAGTTTGCTTTAAAGCATTTACCTGATGATCCACTCTTTCAATTGGTTAGTCCTTTGAGTCCTAATTAGCTGACACATTTAGTAAAATGTGGGAATGAGTGATAATTTTTGCTTGAATTGGTGTTTATTTTACTTTCCCTCTCTTTTATATGTATGTACAGGTTTCAAACCTCTTTGAAGTGGTGCCTCCTATTCTTACAGAACTTGGCAAGGCAAGTTCACCATTTGTTTCAGTTAACAATAATGGTCTCCGAGTTGATCATATCATATTATTAGAGCAGTACCTAATTGATAGGTGGACATGTATCAAGTAAACAAATTTAATTACTGTTACTAATTTAATAACTCGGAATTGTGTGTCATTACGACCTTAAAAAAATGACATGCGTGGAATTTAGTTATCAGATGAATGCCATGTTTCTGGCACTTTCCTTCTCTCATGACCTCATTCGGACTGAAGTTCGACCTAAACAGATAGGCTAAAGTGGAATATTTTAAATCATGTCATGTCATCCCTATTATTGTCCAGTTCAGTCTGTCTCTCGCATGATAAAAGTTAACCTTCACTTTTTTACTTTGAATAATATTTTATGCAAATGTCAGTTTATGGTCTACTAACATTTTGCTCTGCATGGCATAACCGTATAGTGCATAAGGCAGTTAATCTGTATTATAAATGTTAATTACTTTTGATCAAGCATAGTGTTAATATGGGTTTTTTATGCCAATAGGTAAAGAACCCCTGGCCAAATGTTGATGCCCATAGTGGGGTACTGCTGAATCATTATGGCCTAACAGAAGCCAGGTAAATGTCTGGTCATAGCAACTTTTTTTTTTGTGCCAGTTGCTTCCTTCTATAAAATATGACAATATTTAATTTATGACCAGATATTATACTGTTCTCTTTGGAGTATCGAGGGCCATTGGTATTTGTTCTCAGGTATGTTGTTGATTGTCGTCTCATAAATTATTTATTTGTTTCTTGTTCTCAACTTGTCTTGTTTGCCTTCTTGTTTAAATGTGCAGCTGGTATGGGACAGAGCTCTTGGATTACCACTTGAGAGGCCAAAAAGTGTTACAATGGAATGGCTTGAAAACCACTGCAAGAAATCTTCTTAAGTTTGAAAGTTACACGATGTGTACGTCATTTTTCTATAATAATTGCTCTTGTAGCGTTTCTTCCTTTGATAGGAAATACTGTTGCCAACAATTGAAAGGTGAAAAGAAGAGGTCCAGAAATTTTTAGAAAACTATGCAAGCAGGTTTTTTAAGTTGCTTAGAAGGGTTGATTACATTAGATGTTTTTGCCTTTTTGTGGATGAATTCTAATGTTGTGGACAGCTCAACTTGGGGACATGCATAGTTTGAGGTATCTTATTCAAATAAATACATTCAATTTAATTATCTAGTTTTTATGATATCTATTATTGTGCTCAACAATTGGCTCAAAGATTGTTTTGTTTTTTTTTGGATAATTAATTAGTTCGAGTCTAGTGAAGCTGCAAGTTTATATTATTAAACTGAATCGTTTGAGCTCAAAGCTGCAAGCAGGGATGGGCACGGGGGCATTTCGGGGGCGGGGAGTGCTATCCCCGACCCCGATCCCCGAATTCAATACCTCTACCCGATCCCGCCCCGAACCCCGAACGGGGATTATTTTCTGCCCCGATCCCCGCCCCGAACGGGGAACGGGGATCCCCGCGGGGTTTCGGGGAATTTTATTTTTTAATAAAAACATAATAATTTTATAATATATAATATACTTTTTAATTAAAAAACAAACTACAAACTCCTAATATAATAATAAAATAATATTATCTTATATTTTCAACCTCAAATCATATTAAAATTGATTTATAATATAAATAAACAACAATTTAAAATTATAAAATATATTATATTACAATATATTTATAATCAATCAATAAAAATAAAGATTATTTTTTACTTTTAATTATATTATAAAGTTTATCTATTTTTAATAATATATTTAATATAATATATATAAATATATTATTATTTATATATATATATAATCGGGGTCGGGGATCGGGGCGGGGAGACACCAATCCCCGACCCCGCCCCGATCCCCGAATTTTTTATAAACCTTTCCCCGATCCCCGCCCCATCCCCGAAAAATTCCCCGAATCCCCGACCCGAACGGGGCGGAGATCGGGTCGGGATCGAGCGGGGCGGGGTAAATGTCCATCCCTAGCTGCAAGTTAGAGCTCTGGATATAATGATCAGATATGAAGTTGGTATGTGCTCGATACTTAATAGACTTTGTTGTGTATCTTTTATTGGAAATTGCATTTTATATACGTTAGAAACATTTATATCATGTATGGTATTTTTTTTATTTTTTTTTGCTAAACTATATCATGTAGACATGTATAGTTGACTAGTTGTATGCAATTTTAGCTATACATTTTCACGATGCATTTTTTTTTCTTAATTGTTATTTGCTTAAGCTAAATTTCTTTGGGTCAACCTATACTGCGAATGATCATGATCATTAATTAAATATTAACTATTAGGGTTTTCTATTAGGTTTGGCATAAATGATTTTTGAATTTGGATAAATTTATTTTTCAAGTTATATACTAATAAAATACAAATTATAATATATATATAATCTTGCTTTTCTTTTTTTATTTAATCATAATTAATACCATATATGACATATATTATCATAACTTTTAGAAAGATGATAAATTTATGTCAAAATGGGAACTAGAAAATTGGATATAAGGAGTGTAATTATTTTTAAATAAACAGTATATAATTTTGTGAAGTCAAATATATTAACATAAACTAACAGAAACATTTGGACTTTTCAACTTCTAAATTTTTAATTTAAAAATAAAATATCAATTGATAAACTCTTATAAACAAAAAGTTTAATAAACTAATCGTGACCTTCATGTTTGACCCAGTTGAAATGTTGAATATGGGTGAAAGCCAATAATAATTTATTTCATGACGAGCCTGTCTTAAATAATCACTGGGAGAGAAAGTGTGTTCTAAATACCCAGATGAATGCGCATATAAGAAGTGCGCCTGACTTTAAAGCTGTTGGGTCATGTTCTGCATACGCATTCTTGTAATGCGCGAGACTCTATACGCATTTTATAAATGCGCAAGTGCACTATCAGTATACATTGTCTAAAGGCGTTTCCAATCTCTACTTTATAACCTCTTTTATTTTCATATATGAAGTTAAAATACCAAAATTCATATGCAATGCACAATATCTCTATCTTTATATATAAAGCAAACAACTATTCAACTTCAAATGTGAAGGAACAATGTAGAGATGTAGTCGTACTATTCTTGACATGGCAAGGAGCATGGTGAAATATTAATATTAATGAAGCCCTGGATAAAAGGTGGCTGCCTAACTTGTTTATAGGGTTAAAAATGGGGCGGGTTCGGGGCGGGGATTTCATTTCCCAGCCCCGCCCCATATATATTTTTCCTGTCCCGTTCCCACCCCATTCCCCGCGGGGATTTATTTTTAGTTCTCATCCCCGCCACACCGGGGATTTAATATAATTTCGCCCCGCCCCGTCCCGCCAATTTAATATTACACTTTAAACAATTATTTTAAAATTTAGTAATTTTTTCTTCAAAGTTTAATAAAAATATACTAGACATGTATATTAAAAGTAAAAAACTAAATATAATAGAAATCAAAGAGACATGTTATATATTGTAAAATTATAATTTTGTGTATTATAAAATAATAATATTAAATATAATAAATATATTATATTAAATAAAATTATTTATTTATATTAAATATATGCGGGGCGGGGCGGGGAATCCCCGCGGGGATTCAACAAATACCATACTTGCCCCATATTTTGGCGGGGCAGAAAATCATTCCCCGTCACTACCCCATTCCCCATATTAGCGGGGCGGATCCGCCCCATTCAGGGCGGGTTCCCCATTTTCCCCACCCCACTTTTAACCCTACTTGTTTACGTAAGGAATTAGGACAACAACTACACTATATATACTAGTGTGCATGAATGTTAAAGATACACATGTACTTGTAATCTGCAGCAGGAGCAGCATGTCAAGTTATTTGGTTAAGCTATATTTTGGGTGAGTTAAATCTTGCAAAGGAAGACCCGGTTACAATTTACAGGGATAATGAATCTGCTATTTCACTAGCGAAAAATCTAGTATCACACAGTCGCAGCAAGCACATCAATATTAAATATCATTTTGTTCGCGAACAAGTGAATGATAAAATTGTTGAGCTGGTACACTGTAGGACGGAAGAAAATTTGGCAGATATATTCATGAAGCCTTTGAAGCCGGATATATTTCAGAAAATAAAGAAAAAGCTAGGAATACAGAATCGAGTTTGAGGGGAAGTGTTAGAATGTCAAACTCTTCCGGATGCTTAGTTAATGAATAAAAAACAAAATGAAATGGGTTGCTGTCCAGAGTACGCAAAAGCCAGCTGCATGCAGTTAATCTTTGAAGTCAAATACGTGTAGCAATAAAAGAAATATGGATGTGGCACTCTACAATGTTTACATGCAGCAGCTTACTGAAAATCCATGCAGCAGTCTTGTTTGAATCTTAAAAATAAGATAGGCTGGGCAGATAATTAATTGAAAAGTAATAGCTAGCTGGTCATGTGTAATATTAATGAGCCCCTGAATAAGAGGTGGCTGCCTAGCTTGTTTACGTAAGGAATTAGGACAGCAACTACACTATATATACTGGTGTGCATGAATGTTAAAGATACACAGTGTGAGATAGAATTGAGAGAATAGAAAGAGCTGAGGAAATAAACTATATACTCCCTCCGTCCCCTTTTACATGTCCCTTTTGAAATTTTTTTTTGTCCCAAATTACTTGTCCACTTCTCTTTTCAAAGCAACTTTTTGTATGTTTTTTCAAAATATAACAACTTCCAATGTTTGACTAGCATATATATATACACAACTCTATCTAATTCATTACATTTATTAGGGATATGTATGAAAACAAGATATCCACCTAACATTTTCTTAAGATGCGTTATTTTTTCAAAAGGGACAAGTAAAAAGGGACGGAGGGAGTATATTCATACAAGCATTGTCAATCATTGATATATAAAGCTAAAATAGGTTTGGAGTACAATTACATTGTTGAATATATTAATAAAATGGATTTGAAGTAAAAGTTGAAGGAATGATTGGAGAAGAACTAGTGATATAAAGTGAAAAAGGTGAAAATTTAAAGAAAGAATTGTTTTAAAATAGAGTAGATGGTCTAAGCTTCCTCAATCTCTCCTTCACGCCCACAGAAAACTTTGCATGAAAACAATACATAAAATACATATCATCACATGGGACCCAACAGAGGTCATAATAGATGCATGCATATTCTTCTCTGACGATGGACAAGGAAATATGGGCTTGGGTTGTCAAGGAACATCGAGAAGAGAGATATAGATTGCGTGAAGTTATTTTCCGAAAAATGGACGTTGATAAAAGATATTATATATGTATATGTCACAGGCGTATTTAAGTGGATAGATAGGACACTATTACTCATAATTGATATTTAGGGCAATTACATCCTTAAATACTGATATTTATGACATTTTCTCGTTGAATATTTGTTTAGTGTGAGGTGTCATCCAATTCTGTATGTTTTAAAACTTATCAGATATAGGTCGTAAGTTCATCACTTTTTCATTTTTTCTGCCATTTCATACTATTTTTATTCTGTTATCTTCTTCTATATATTAAAATCAATGAAGCACACCATTTCACTCACTTTTCTTTTTTTCTTTCCCATTACTTTATATATATTTCTTAATTTTCATATACAAAATAAACGTAATAAATTGGCCTGGACGGAGGAGGAGGAGTGTTGTAACACCCCAGTCCCACATCGAGAAGAGTGGGAATATTTGTTCACTTTATAAGTATAAGTACTACTACCAATTGCACCAACAAATCATGATCTTTTGGGGGGCCTGTGGTGGGCTTGTGGATTACCCAAGATGCTGCAGTTGGGCCAGTTTATTTCGTCTTATTTTCGGATTCGAAATTCGAGACTTAACCCGATTTTCGAAAAAGACCCGGGATTCGACCCGGGTTGTTTCATATGGTATCAGAGCCAACTCTCGAAAGCTTGATTCGTCAAGTTGCCGGAGGTGGGGACAAGAAGGCTGGTGGTATTATCCCGCAACGGACTGAGATCTAGAGGTGGGGACACAAAGCCAGCCGATATTATCCCACAATGGCTAGAGAGGTACGATCTGGGCCTATGGGCTATCCGTTTCGGCCTGATGAGGACGTCAGGAATTTAAGTTGGGGAGTTTGTAGAGTGGGAATATTTGTTCAGTTTATAAGCATAAAAGCATAAGTACTACTACCAATCCCGCCACGAAGCAAGCCGGTATCATCCCACAATGGCTAGAAAAGTAGGATTTGGGCCTATGGGCTATCCGTTTCGGCCTGACGAGGACGTCAGGAATTTAAGTGGGGGAGTTTGTAACACCCCAGTCCCACATCGAGAAGAGTGGGAATATTTGTTCAATTTATAAGCATAAGTACTACTACCAATTGCACCAACAAATCATGCTCTTTTGGGGGGTTTTGATGGGCTTGTTGATTACCCAAGGTACTGCAATTGGGCCAATTTATTTCCGTTTATTTTAGGATTCGGAATTTAGAACTTAGACCCGATTTTCAAAAAAGACTCGGGATTCGATCCGGGTTGTTTCAAGTATTACGTACATACTCAACGGAAATGAGAAATTGGTTGTAATGAATTCACATCTATTATAAAAGGTCCTGATTCCATTAAGATAGCATTACACTTTTTATTGGACCATATACAAATTGTAACTATTTCTTCAAATGGCACGAATAACTTTAAACAAAATACGAAATATGAGACTAGAACATCTCAATTTAAAAGGCTATAATTTTGATATTTATTTTTCTATTTTTAAATAAAAGTTACAATATTCGTATTTGACGTGTAATGCCACTATTTTATAATTCTACTAAGTTTCATTTAGGGTTAATTATCTAACTGGTCACTGAAGTGGGCTTAATGTATCAAGTTGGACCAACTTGATACCGTTTTCACTTCAGTGACCAACTTAATACATTAAGCCCACTTTAGTGACCAGTTAGATAATTAACCTGTTTCACATTTATATTTCGACTTCAATATTTCAAAGTAAGTGCGTGATACAACATTTTATAACACTTAAAAATTATATTATGGACATATTAAATAAAAAACATTCATATGTTCATTAGGGATAGATATCAAGTAGGTCACTCGTTTCGTCCAAATGTATCAATTGAGTCACTGAATCTCAAATTGACTCAAATGAGACACTCATTAGAAAAATTTGTATAAAAAATATCACTCTATCGTTAGTCGAAATTTTGAAAGTATTATATATTGAGTTTCACACATTATGAATGATATTACATCTAAATGAAAGATTCCGAGTTCTAGTATTTTAGATAATATTTTTAGATTTTTAAACATTTATCTTCTATTTATTTTTATTTAAATAAAATAAAACTCGGAATCTTTCATTTGGATGTAATACCATTCAATAAAAAATGTGCGAAACTCAATATATGATATTTTCAAAATTTCAACTAACGATAGAGTGATATTTTTGATACAAATTTTTCTAATGAGTATCTCATTTGAGTCAATTTGAGAATCAGTTACTCAATTGATACATATGGACGAAACGAGTGACCTACTTGATATTTATCCCCTATTCATTATCAAGTTACAGAAAGAAAATATAATATATATGATGGTGAAAAACTCCAAAAACTCAATTCCTAGGATATCGTGGTTGGATTGTGTTGGGTTTTAGTTTCTATCTATGAGATTAAAAGCCCAATAGGATTACCCTTGTTTTGGCCCACAAGGAGATAAAAATAAAGGGAACCCTATATATAAATATAGGAGGATATTTGTGAAAATAAGCAAGAGAGAAAATAGGCAAAAGAGATATATTGTGTGAAAATTCGTAGGTAATTTTCTGGTTGCGCTGGCTGCCTTGTTTTTGCGTTTCCCGGAGTTCCAACGGTCGGATCGTCCTGAATTTCGGACAGCATCTTCCTAACACCGATATCTAAATTCTGAACGGTGGAGATCGGATTCGGAGGTGTATTTGAGGGGCTGGGCAGTAGCTAAAGAGCCGTGGAGAGGCTGAACCTAGCCGTGGGTCTTTGTTCTTTTGTTGCTTATTTGGTTCCATACTTCTTGACGAGTTATTCCAAGAGTGTGAAGGTGATTGTATTCCTCTAGTTTTATCTGGAGAAGAACTTGGTGTATTACCCATATAATTTATCATAGTGAATTGTTTGGGTGGACTACGGTCCCGTGGTTTTTACTCCTTTCATTGAGGGGGTTTTCCACGTATAATTCTTGGTGTCTTGTTTATTGTTTATTGTTGCTTTACTTGTTTGTTTCATCGAAGGTTCATACAAGTAGGGATAAGTATTGTCCAACGAAGATTAATTCCGCACTTAGTTGTTGCCGTTGTGGTCACTTTTTCCCATCAGATTGGCATCAGAGCCAGGTTCTTGTTTTTGAACTTGTTTGAACGATGGAAACGAATACGAGTAGAATGGTTAATTTGAATGGTTCTAATTATCATGTTTGGAAAGGGAAGATGGAGGATCTTCTTTATGTGAAGGAATATTATCTTCCCGTGTTTACTACGGAGAAGCCTGCAAATAAAACCGAGCAAGAATGGACTATTTTGCATCGACAGGTTTGTGGGTATATACGGCAATGGGTGGATGATAATGTTTTGAACCATATTAGTGGAGAGACACATGCGCGTACTTTGTGGAACAAGCTCGAGCAACTCTATGCTCGAAAGACGGGAAATAATAAGTTGTATTTGATTAAACAGTTGATGTCTCTGCGATATCAAGATGGCACTACAATTTCTGATCACTTGAATGCATTCCAAGGAATTATGAATCAGCTTGCTGGAATGGGTATCAAGTTTGAAGATGAGATACAGGGATTGTGTCTTTTGGGTACTTTACCAGATTCTTGGGAGACATTCAGGATGTCTTTGTCGAACTCAGCTCCGGATGGTATTATCAGTATGGAACTAGCTAAGAGCAGTATTCTGAATGAAGAGATGAGAAGAAAGTCACAGGGTTCCTCTTCACAGTCAGAAATCCTAGTCACCGAAAGGAAGGGGAGAGCTCAAAGCAGAGGTCCAGCCAATTGAGGTAATCAACGGAGTAGTTCTAGAGGTAAGTATTCTAATGTTGAGTGCTATCATTGTGGTAAGAAGGGACATACGAAAAAGTTCTGCAGAAAGTTGAAGCGAGAAAATAAAAAGAGCTCAGACAACGATCAGACGAAAACTGACAGTAGTAATGATAATTCTGTGGTGATTGCTACTACTGATGAGCACCTGATCTGTTGTGATGGAGACATTGTTAACCTTGCACAAGATGATTTGAGTTGGGCTATTGATAGTGGTGCTTCGTGTCATGTTACGTCACGAAGGGACTTCTTTACATCTTATACTTCTGGTGATTTTGGAGATGTTAAAATGGGTAACAGTGGCATATCAAAAGTTGTTGGCGTCGGTGAGGTATGTCTGAAGTTTGACACAGGCATGGAGTTATTTCTTCATGATGTGAAGCACGTTCCAGATATGCGAATGAATTTAATTTCAACAGGCCTTCTTGATGATGAAGGGTATGTTAGCAGCTTTGGTAATGGTCAATGGAAGCTCACTCGGGGTTCTTTAATTGTCGCAAGAGGAAAGAGGTGTCCGAAATTATATATGACACAACCTAAAGTCTCTACTGGCATTGTTAACGCGGTGGAGAATGTTGATATGATTGATTTATGGCATAAGAGACTTGCTCACATGACTGAAAAGGGAATGAATATGCTGTCGAAGAAAAAAGTACTATCTGGTCTGACTGATATACATTTGAAAAGGTGTTCTCACTGTGTTGCTGGCAAGCAAAACAGAGTTTCTTTTAAGAGTCGTCCTCCCTCTCGTAGAGAGCATATACTTGACTTGGTGCATTCCGATGTTTGTGGTCCCATGAAAACCCGAACCAATGGTGGTTCATTATATTTTGTTACATTCATCGATGATCATTCAAGGAAGTTGTGGGTTTATACCTTGAAGACTAAAGATCAAGTATTAGACGTGTTTAAGCATTTTCAGGCTTTAGTTGAGAGACAGACTGGGAAGAAACTGAAATGTATCCGGACAGATAATGGAGGGGAGTATACAGGTCCCTTTGATGTGTATTGCAGACAGCAGGGTATTCGGCATCAAAAGACTCCACCAAAGACACCTCAGCTTAATGGTTTGGCAGAGAGGATGAACAGAACACTAGTGGAGCGGGTCAGATGTTTACTTTCACATGCTGAGTTGCCGATGTCTTTCTGGGGTGAGGCACTGAATACTGCGGTAAATGTATTAAATCTCTCACCTTGTGTTCCTTTACAGTTTGATATTCCAGATAGAGTTTGGAGTGGTAAAGATGTTTCTTATGATCATTTGCGTGTCTTTGGATGCAAGGCTTTTGTGCATATTCCCAAAGATGAAAGGTCTAAACTAGATGTGAAGACTAAAGAGTGTATATTCCTTGGTTATAGCCAAGATGAGTTCGGTTATAGGCTCTATGATCCAGTTTCAAAGAAGATCGTGAGAAGCCGAGATGTTATCTTTGTTGAAGATCAGAGTTTGAAAGATGTTGGAAAGGCAGAGTCAATTCCTCAACATAATAATGATCTGGTTGATTTGGATCCAGTTCCTCCAAGACATGTGGACTCGCAGGTTGGAGACGATGCTCATGATAATGACCAACATGACACTAATACTGATATTCCCGAAAATAGTGACATGGATGATGATGCCCATGAGGAGTCACCGGTACAAAATGTTCCACCATTCGTTCCACTCAGGCGGTCTAACAGAGATCGTCATCCTTCCAACAGGTATTCTGCTGATGAGTATGTTCTATTGACTGATAGTGGTGAACCTGAATCTTATGCAGAAGCTATTGAAGATGAGCACAAGAAAGAGTGGGTTTATGCCATGCAAGATGAGATGAAATCCTTGTATGAGAATAATACTTTTGAGTTGGTGAAGCTACCTAAGGGAAAACGAGCTTTGAAGAACAGGTGGGTTTACAGAGTGAAGCAAGATGAGCATACTTCACAACCACGGTACAAAGCTAGGTTGGTCGTCAAGGGATTCAGTCAGAAAAAGGGTATTGATTTTGATGAGATTTTTTCTCCCGTTGTTAAGATGACATCAATTCGTACGGTGCTTGGTTTAGCAGCTAGTCTTGATTTGGAGGTTGAACAAATGGATGTCAAGACAGCTTTTCTACATGGTGACTTGGACAAAGAAATCTATATGGAGCAGCCTGAAGGTTTTCAGGTTAAAGGTAAAGAGGGGTATGTTTGTAGACTTCTAAAAAGTCTATATGGTTTGAAGCAAGCACCAAGACGATGGTATAAAAAGTTCGAGTCATTTATGAAGAAGCAAGGCTACCGTAAGACTATTTCTGACCATTGTGTTTTTGTTCAGAGATTTTCAGATGATGATTTTATCATATTATTGCTTTATGTGGATGACATGCTTATTGTTGGCAAAAATACTGAAAGAATTTCCCAACTGAAGCAACAGTTGAGTAAGTCCTTTGCCATGAAGGACTTGGGGCCAGCGAAACAAATTCTTGGCATTCGTATTCATCGAGATAGAGTGGCCAAGAAGTTGCATATATCACAAGAGCAATATATTGAGAAGGTGCTTTGCAGGTTCAACATGGATAAAGCTAAAGTTGTTAGTTCTCCTCTTACTACCAACTTTAAGTTAACTGAAAAGGATTCTCCTTCTACGAAGGAAGAAATTGCAGAGATGGATGGAGTTCCATATGCCTCAGCAGTAGGAAGTTTGATGTATGCTATGGTATCTACGAGACCTGATATAGCCTTTGCAGTTGGGGTTGTCAGTCGTTATCTTACAAATCCGGGTAAGAAGCATTGGGAAGCAGTTAAGTGGATTATGCGATATCTTCGAGGTACTTCCAAATTGGGTCTTACATTTGGGAATGATAAACCAGTGCTTATTGGATATACAGATTCTGACTTGGCAGGTGATAAGGATACATTGAAATCCACTTCTGGATATTTGATGACTTTTGCAGGGGGAGCAGTCTCATGGCAATCTAGGTTGCAAAAGGGTGTTTTACTTTCTACGGGGGAGGCAGAGTATGTAGCAACAACCGAAGCTTGTAAAGAGTTGTTGTGGTTAAAGCGGTTGATGCAGGAGCTTGGCTTCCCGCAACAACGCTATGTGGTTCTTTGTGATAATCAAGCAGCTATCGATATAGCTAAGCATCCAACATTTCATGCAAGGACGAAACATATCGACATGAGGTATCATTGGATTAGAGACGCTCTTGAAGAAGGGTTGTTTGAAGTGGAAAAGGTACACACCGATGATAATGGTTCTGATATGTTGACAAAGTCTTTAGCTAAAGGGAAGCTAAAAGTATGTTGTTCGATCGCCGGAATGGCGAACTCTTTCTCATAGTTAGAAAGGGGGAGATTTGTTGGGTTTTAGTTTCTATCTATGAGATTAAAAGCCCAATAGGATTACCCTTGTTTTGGCCCACAAGGAGATAAAAATAAAGGGAACCCTATATATAAATATAGGAGGATATTTGTGAAAATAAGCAAGAGAGAAAATAGGCAAAAGAGATATATTGTGTGAAAATTCGTAGGTAATTTTCTGGTTGCGCTGGCTGCCTTGTTTTTGCGTTTCCCGGAGTTCCAACGGTCGGATCGTCCTGAATTTCGGACAGCATCTTCCTAACACCGATATCTAAATTCTGAACGGTGGAGATCGGATTCGGAGGTGTATTTGAGGGGCTGGGCAGTAGCTAAAGAGCCGTGGAGAGGCTGAACCTAGCCGTGGGTCTTTGTTCTTTTGTTGCTTATTTGGTTCCATACTTCTTGACGAGTTATTCCAAGAGTGTGAAGGTGATTGTATTCCTCTAATTTTATCTGGAGAAGAACTTGGTGTATTACCCATATAATTTATCATAGTGAATTGTTTGGGTGGACTACGGTCCCGTGGTTTTTACTCCTTTCATTGAGGGGGTTTTCCACGTATAATTCTTGGTGTCTTGTTTATTGTTTATTGTTGCTTTACTTGTTTGTTTCATCGAAGGTTCATACAAGTAGGGATAAGTATTGTCCAACGAAGATTAATTCCGCACTTAGTTGTTGCCGTTGTGGTCACTTTTTCCATCAGATTGCATATCAAAACTCTTACCACCACGTAGGCATTTCGCAAGAAGAGAAGACAAAACACTTTTTTTTAGGGCTATGAAATTACTTCTTTTGCCTATCAATTTTTAATTAAGATAGAATCTACAATATATATATTGGGAACGGGTGTTATTTAGTTGATTGTGATAATATTTATAAATAATGAGTATAATTCTATAAATAACATTTTTACTGCTTGAACTCATATTTGAAGGTACTTATTTGATATTTTTGATGACTTTAGTGATAATCTTAATATTGTTTTGAGTTCAGTGACCAACTTGATACATTAAGCCCACTTCAGTGACCAACCAGATAATTAACTCATTATTTTAAAAGAAAAAGTTCAGTAAAAGTGGGAAGTAAGTTAAGACTTATAAATTATTAAATTGTTTGAAAAACAATGAAAATCATGAATAGAAAGCTAACATTTTCAATTTTTTATAAATACTTGTAGTTTTTTTACATAAACGGTTCAAGAGCATAAACTACTTTCAAACTCTATTTTTAAACTCGTACCTTTTGTAAATAAACATGCACATTGTCCGGCCCTCAAAATGTACAGTAAGAAAATTATTTTCTTCGCTGTCTCTGTGAAGTGGTCCAACCGTCCACCACAAGTGGGTTCTGGCCTATACTGATGGTGGGTTCGCCTATAGCCTTCGTTGTTAACCGGCGGATGGTCTCGGGTTAATATTTACTCCGGTTTCTATTTATTTTTCTCGTTTGAAATGTCTGAACTATTCATAATATGATATAAATTACTAATTTATGTCTAATTTATAAGACTAAATATGATCATATTGGATTCGAATTCATGAGTACTTTAATACGGTGAAACTTTTATATTCAATACTAATACGAAATTAAAGATATTAATAATCAAAAATGTGTGTTAGCAAACGTGATAAAGGGAAACAGGAAAGGTATTAAGAGACAGAAGGAGTATTATTTATTATATTATATTCTCTCCTTCTCCACATGTCTTGTTTGATTTTGACCAATTAATGACTGAAAATTAATAATAAAAATATATATTGTTAGAAATATATTTAATATATTTTAATATGAAATTTTCTTTAAATAAAAGCCCAAGTGAAAAGTTATATCGCTGTTTAGGAAAAAAAGCATAACGGGTTTTTTTGATCTTTGGAGCAACATTTGATAAACTAGAAGTCAAAGTTTTTTTCCTCTACTTCTCACCTGATAAACTAACCTATCCAAATACGCTTATTTAGAAAAAAACATATCCAAATACTTAACCAAACATTTAACAAACTACTTTTGCTTCTCTCATTTACTCCACTTTTTCACTTTAAAAAAAAATCACTTTTTTTTAAATTAGCCTAAGCGGTCCCACTTATATTTTCGTTGCATTTCTAAAAATATAAAAATATATCGGACAATAAACAATAATTTTCCTAGAACGGAAATAACTCTGGAAATGAATAACTCCTTTTATACTACAAACGGCCCTACCACCTCTCTACTTCCCCTGCCCCCTGCCAAAAATTGTTAAATACTCCTTGCCTCTTTTCTTCTCATCTATCTTCAGCTTCTGCTTTCATATTACTTTCCTTAGGTAAGTTCCAAATAGCACATGTTTTATTATGCATTATTCTTTTTACACTTCATAAATTTGTCAACTCAGGCTCTTCATAGAACGATAGTGATGATTCGGTACTAATAGTGTTGTTACATGTATATAAATGGCTAGTGAGATTCAACATGATGGAGCCATGGGGCAGACTAGAAGGCAAGGTGGTGATGGTGACGGGTGCATCGTCTGGATTCGGGAGAGAACTCTGTTTCGACTTGGCAAATGCAGGTTGTAAAGTCATTGCAGCTGCTCGGAGAATGGACAGGCTTAAGTCCCTGTGTGAAGAAATTAACAATTGTGGGGATGCTAGTGATCAGCAATACCGTGCTGCTGCAGCTGTTGAGCTTGATGTGGCAGGGGATAGCGAGGCAATCAAGTTGGCTGTAGAGAAAGCATGGAACTGTTTTGGACACATTGATGCTTTGGTCTTAGAGGTGATTTCTTGACATTTAAGGCCAGAGAGTCAAACTGTTTATAAATATTCAAACTCGACTCGTACAATACTTGAATTTGACTTGGTAATAATCAAGCTGAGCTCGAACTCGAGCTATTTAAATGTTTTATAAATATATTTTTATAAAAATATTTTATTTATATTTTATAGATTTAATCGAATCGAACTCGAACCGAACCAAACTGAACCGATCATATTTCAAGTTTATGTCAATATTTGATGACTCAATTCGAGTTTTGAGCTGAACTCGAGCCTATCGAACTGTTTACGAGCCGAGTTTCGAACTTGAAATTAAAGGCCTGATAGAGCTGAAGCCCCGAGCTCGAGTCAAGTCTAGCACTGTTCGGCTCGGCTCAATTTACACCCATAATTAAGGCTAACATTTTGCAAATTTACTTGAAAATTATAAAATGTTTTTTTTGTACAAGGTGGAACAAAATCTTCACTTTATTTAAGTGAAGAAGAATGGAACAATGTGGTGAGGACGAACATGACAGGATCATGGTTGGTGTCCAAGTACGTTGGATTACGCATGGTTGAAGCTGGTCAGGAGGGATGTATCATTAACATTTCCTCTGTTGCTGGTCTGAACAGAACCTTTGCTCGCAGCACTCTTGCTTACAGCTCCTCTAAATCAGGACTAAATTCCGTGACTCAGGTACATTCCAAAATCTAGATTTCGAACAACAAATAACAGATAATCTTTGAAATAGAAGAGTTTCAATTGCAGAAAAGAACATTGAATTTACATAGTTCACTATTTTTAGTAAGACCGTATAGTTATTGGCCCTGTTTGGAAGTTAGAGATTTGAGAAAAATTAGAGGTTTGAGGTGTTTTAGAGGTTTAATCACTAGAATCCGTTAATATTAGTGTTTGCTAGTTTTGAGGTGTTTTAGCGGATTGAAATAGACGTTTATATCCTAAAAGCTAATTTTGAAAAAGCTACTTTGAGGAAGGGTTAGCGGTTTTGGTTTATGTCAGAAAAAGCTAATCAATCAGTTATTTATCAAACAGTTTTACGAAAAATAGCTAATTCTATCCGCTAGTCAAAACATTTACTTTAATCAGCTAGTCAAAACATCTAATTCAATCCGCTAACAGCTAACCGCTAATTCCCAAACAGGGCCATTATCTTTCTGTTTTTAACTTCTGATTTGGAATATAAACAGGTTATGGCACTAGAACTAGGGAAGCATAAGATCAGAGTAAATTCGATATCCCCTGATATTTTCGAATCTGAAATAACGGAGAGTTTGATGAAAATGAAATGGCTTAAAAATGTGACAGCAAGAACAGTTCCATTGAAAAGTTTCCTTGCATCTGATCCGGCACTGACATCACTAGTTCGCTACTTGATTCATGATTCTTCAAAGTACGTTACAGGCAACGTTTTCGTAGTTGATGCTGGAGCTACTCTCCCTGCTCTTTCAATATTTTCTTCCCTCTAAAGTATCATCACCGTGTTATGCATAAATGTCTGCCTTACATGTTATAGACTACAAAAGGTTCAGACTGAAAATTTACATTCTACAAAATGGTTGGCTGGTTGCTCTGGCGACTACTCGTTGAACCTTAAGCTTCTGTTTTGTTTTGGCTGAGTTGATCAAGGCTGTGTCGATGTTGATCATCATCTTTACCAGCTGTTTAACTCAAATTGAGAGTATCTTACAGAAAACACATAATGAAGATCTGAATTATTTCGAGATGAATTCATGTCGGGTCTGACTAGATCTTGTCAGCCCTACACACAACGATCACGAGGTTTCAACATAAGATAGCTATGTAAGATTTTTAGGAAGACAGTGAGGCTACAAAAGATAATCAGTGTTTCAAAAAAATTCTAAATTCCATTCTAAACCTCATTCTCTTGTTCACGACATGAATAACTAAAAATGAAATGAAATAAATTATTCGACAACAAGATATTCTCTGGCTTAAAATCTCTATGAATAATATCGTTGTCATGAACTCATGATAATACATAACAGCTTGAAGCAAAAGCTTAAAGACAATTCTAAGCTCAAAACCCGTTAAGCTTTGTCAGAAAAAATATTATTATCCTAACCCTCCGCATCAGATATAGGACTTGTTTTAATACAAAATGGCAAAAAAAGGAAAAAAAATATGTATTGAAAGTTCTGGAGAGAAAGTTTGTAATCAGGAAAAGGAAACAGAACCAGGGATGGTTGAAGAAGAGCAGACGAGGATTATGGTCCATAAGAGAGATCAATCCAGAGCCCTTCCGGTTAGTCAAGAACAAACTAAAGACTAGTTTTGTACATTTTTCTCAACATCAGCAAGTCAGCAACCATGTTCCTTGAAGTTTACTCTTAAAAAAATAACTTGGTAATTGATATTTTTTTTGCCAGGATATTTGTATACACATTGATATAAGATCCTTTATTTGCTATGCCATCCATTTCATATTAGTGGTTAATTTTTGAATTTTTCTGATCAACTAATTTTTAACCAAAATTTGTGAATTTCCTCTATTATAATTTTAAGTAACTGAAAAATATATTTTGAAAAAGGTTACATGTACTCTTTATTGAAATATTAAGTGCCAACTGAAGTGCTGGAAAGAGAACCTGTCTGATCAGTGTATGTGGCTTTGCACTGTTTGGAGTTGCTTTTAGTGAGCCATCATCGATAGGCATGGCTGATAACTCCGGACAATTAGGTTGTGTTCACTTGGATGGAATAGAATGGAGGGAGAATGGAATGAATTTTGTACTCTTACATGGTGTTGGTTAGAGAAAATGTCTATAAATTTCATTCCTTCAATCATTCCATTGCTACTATTTTAACTTAAATTCTAACCCACATGTTGTGGAAGGAATGCTCATTCCATTTCTATATCATGTTTCCTTACAATTTTATTACAAGAAATTTAAACGCATTCATATTTAGTCAATATTATCTCATACTTTCTTCTTTCTCCCTAAAACTTCTATATAATTTTTCATTCCATTCTCCTCCCATTCCGGTATTAGTCTTTCATATCATGGAGCAGCGGCACACTTTTCCTATATTTTTATCCATAGAACTAGAGGTTGATAATGATTTGGTTATTGAGAACATGAGCTGGGTTCGCAATTGGTGTCTGGTTAAGGAGTAGAGCCAGCTTATTACATTCTTCATCTGGTCTGCAGCATACCATTTATTATGTTTATGCCAAGCTGAGTGTAAAATTATCTTTGATTGATTTGGCATTTATTTTTATTTTTTCTGTTTTTTGGGTGAAACTACTAGTGTTTTTTTTAATAATAAAATTTGTTTAGTAAAGAATATTGGTATAGCAGAGCAAGCAAACAATAGTATATCAAAGTATAATGTAGCTGCTAGAAAGGTTGATTTTAAAAGACAGTTCCCTCCTCAATGATGTAATCTTTGTAAATTTTCTGATGGTCGTCTTAACACCCACTCAATCGCTTTAAAGTGTGTTAAATCTCCGTTTTAAGTGTGCACTTTTTCATTTGCAAGGATGTAAAACTATATCAGTTTGGTTTACATGTTGCAAGGCTGTGTTACAATGAAAATATTATCCACAATAGTGATCAAATATATAGGAGGTTCAGTATTACATTCTAATAGCCAAACATCTCTTGTTCATTCCGAATTGCTACCTTTGATCTGCACGTCATATTCTGGAGAAACTGAACGTCGTCAATATGCATTTTAACATAACATGAAGGTTAGGTTCACAATTTAGGAATGCGAACATTGATTCTGTTCGTGTATAATGCCTTGTTAGCACCTCGTTATTCTCTCCACTAGTCTGAGGAATCGATTGGCACGAGAGAGTATTTATAATGAGAGTGTATGGTGTTTGCCTATCCTCAAATAAATTAGAAAGTATGGTATGTCTCTTGTCAAATTGTATTGTCATCCTCACATTTGGAGCTTGAAATAGGAAAAAAGCAATGAATTTTCATTTGGTTGAAATGGGACAAGTACAAATGTTAAGCAACATATTCAACGTAGCTACACTTACATATAATGAGATTGTTCATAAATCATAATCATCTCTAATGGGATATTCTGATCGTAAGATTGTTTTCGCAACTTTAATGTTTTGCATGTTTTTACTGGGATCAGCACTTGATGCGGTCATGGCGGACCACGGGAATCAGGGGCAACAGGCATCCCAGGCTTCGAGGGCACACGAGGCTCAGGGGGCGAGCCAATTGCCAAGCGGAGACAAAGTCAAAAATGAAGCGGGCGGACACAAGAGCAAAAGTGAGGTGGGCAGGGATGATATGGGCGGAGACAAGACCAAAAATAGGGATGATATGGGCGGAGACAAGACCAAAAATGACGTGGATGAAAACAAGATTAAAAGTCAGGCGGGCGGAAACAATATCAAAATCAACCTGGGTAATTTATCCCAACTGCATGACTTATTTAGTTTCTCCAAATTTAATCCTTTTTCTAATTTTAAAAACCTAGCCTCTTTTTAATTGGTATTCGGGCCTTTATTGATCACTATTAGTATTATTTTCTGTTTGATTTCTCACCTCTTTTCGCTATTACACCGTTCGTTTTTAACAATGGTTAGAATGCCTAATGAATTTCTTCCTTCCTTTTGCAGGGTTTTTTCCTCGGCTCAATCGTCTGAACCAAGGTTTCATTTTCAGTCCTCCCCCTGTTGCTCCAAGTGTTGTGACCCAAACTCCTGGCAATGATCATGCCGACTATGTTGATCCGCAGAACAAGGCTCCTGTTGTTGCTCCAAGTGGCGTGACCCGAGCTCCTGGCAATGATCATGCTGACTATATTGAGCCGCACAACAAGGCTCGAGCTGAAGTTGGACTTGGACCTCTTACATGGAACGAAACTCTGGCAGCTTATGCTCGAAATTACGCAAACCAGAGGATTGCAGATTGTGAACTAAAGCATTCTGATACTAAAGGTGCTTATGGTGAAAATATTGCTCAATCCCCTGGCCCTGATGAACTAACACCTGGTGTGGTAGTTAAATATTGGGTAGATGAGGAGAAACCATTTTATGACCCCGGGACCAAAAAATGTTGTGGGGGTGAATGTAGACATTATATGCAGGTTATTAATCCCAACACCAATATGCTTGGATGTGCTCTAGTGCAATGTAAGAATAACTTGGGCTATTTTGCCACTTGTAATTATAATTGGTGAAAATTATTATATATAGATTAATTAGTGATTAAATACAAATCGATTCTTAAATACAAGTTAAAAATCAGTTAAAAAAACAAGATCTAATTATAAATTACACTAAACTAAAATAATAAATATTGATTACTTATATAAAGTACGTGTTTAAATCAGAATTATGTAATTATATAATTTCATAGAAAAAATGGAGGTAGTTGTGATTTTATTGAAAAATATGTTGATATATGAGAATTATGATTAATGAAGACAAAATGAATTAAGGGTTCCTAAATGACAACTTCAACCTTACTCGCTTTCTATTTATATTTAATTATCATTTGAAAAAAAAATTAGAGTGAATGGAAATGGAGGGAAGTAAATTTTTAAATTCAATAATAATAAGTTAAGAGCACCCCGATGTTTTTTAAAAGGAATGAGGCTCTTAAATTTTGAAGAGTTAGAGCATATTCAACAGAATTTTAGTTAACTCCTAAATTTAATAATATATATTAAGCTCCTAGCAAGTTAGCACATTATTAATAGTCTAAACTCCAACAATACTCTGTATACTCACTTAGAGCATCTCTGATAGTCTGCCAGTTAACTCCTAAATGTAATCTAAAATACTAAGCTCTTAGTAAATTAGTATATTATTAACAGTCTGAACTCCAACAATGCTCCTTATACTCACTCTTCATATTATATTTTAGACTTAATGACCTTCTAACCCTCAAAATTTGGAGGGTTGTACCGATGCGGCCTCGTGTTTAGATTCGGCCGATTCAAACCTCCAAATTTTAAGGGTTAAATGGTCATTAAGCTTATATTTTATTCTTACTTGCTATGACAAAATTTGAAATTCAAATGAGAAGAAATGAATATTTTATTATAAAAAATATGTTAAGAGTCATGTAGTGACTTTTAAAAGAGAGGATAGAAAAGAGGTTCCTGGTATTTTAGGAGTCGCTAAGAGTCTCTTGAAACTCTATTTTTTCTCATGCTCCTTATTTTTGGTCTTAGAAGCTATTTAGTAGTCTGTAATGATAAAATATATATTTATTTAGGCTCATGATCAAATACAAATCACCATCTAAATACAAACTAAAAACCTCTTCTTTTATATAGTGCTGTAAAAAAAATTCGGATACAGATACGAATATAGACATATTTGTATCTGAATTATCCGTTTGACAGCCCTACTTTTATACAACCCAACAAGTCCACCTTATTTCTTTCATCAACCCCACCTCTAGGGCTGTCAAAAAAATCCGGAAAATCCGTATCCGTCCGAAAACTTCGTTACCGTATTCAGAAAAAAAACGGATATAATCCGTATCCGAAATAAAATGGAAATTATCAGTATTCGAATCGGGTATTGCGGATACGGATATGGATATAGGCGTATCCGTATCTGAAATAATTTGTATATATATAATAGTACTTATATCAATTTATTATATATTTATATATTATTATATAAATTTTGAACAAGAATTAATATTTAATGTAAAATTTTCTAATAGTGAATTTCCACCATTCAAAACAAGTTATATACATTAAACTTCGCGCTTAGCACATGCACATGTACACACACTAGCCAAATCCTAAACTTAAATAGAAAACACAGTTTCTCTCGAAGGCAAAGATCCCAACCAAGGAGAAGCTTGCGATCTCCGGTCGTCGCATCATCAGCTTTTGATCTCAATGTCATAATGTATATTTAGTTTCTGGTGATTTGAAAAACGGATATGGATAATATCCGTATCCGGATAATATCCGGGCGGATACGAATACGGATATTTTTATTCAAAAATTTGCAGATCCGAATCCAACTTTTAATTGGCGGATACGGATACGGATATGGGCGTATACGTTTTATCCGTTTGACACCCCTACCCACTTCTACTACCACATCCTTGTTGACACACTCCTATCCGGCCACCCATGTCACCGTTTCCTCCGTTTTTTTTTCTGTTGCTTCTTGTTTTTTTTCTCATGCTCCTTCTTTTTGACTGAAGAGCCTATTTAAAAACCTCTTAGAAATGCTTTTAGTAGTCCAATAGAGTACTATTTTTTCACGTGCTCTTTAAATTTAGAGTTAAATTTTTTTTAAAGAGTCCATTGGACATAAACTTAGTTGTTTATTAATATTGGTTTTAGCATGGGAGGTGAGGTGGTCTTGATTGCGAATATTACTTGATATAATAATTAAATTATATTAAATCATTAATCTACTTCTATATATTAAAAGGGGACTAGGGGCAAAAAGAGCAAAAAAAAATACCCGTGAAATTACATATATACCCTTACTTTACACAGATTTTCTATAATGCCCTCGGCGTGTTATACTGAATACTCTTCGTTTTCTTGCTGTGCTCTGCCAGTTTTTTTTATGTTTATCGTTTGTTTTCTCTTTAATTTGGCTTCAGTATTCTCTCGTTATTAGGTTATAGCTTGAGTTATAGATTTCTTACTGCGATTGTGTTTTGTATTGATTTGCCTCTCCTAGATTGGGTTCTAGGAAAAAGGGAATCTCTGTGTATATCAATTGGATGTACGCGGCACACACGGCTTTTCACCGGATGGTTTCCCAAAAAAGCGTAGCAAACCGAAGCTGTGCCTGAAGGCCCTGAACAAGAAGTTACGGAGGAGCGCGGGACGCTGAAGCGACTGCGGAATGCTACTCGCCGGGAACTAGGTATGGTTTCTCAGATAATCGATATACACACTGCTAATTGAATTGAATCAGAGACAAACAGGAATATATTGTTTGTTTGATTACAAATCTTGAGTTTGAGTGGGTGAAGGAGTCAAGATATATTTAGGTCCAGCGTTTATCAATTTCTCAAGAGGTTTGATAAACCCCCAACTCGGGGTTGCCTCTCCTCTGTTGGGTTTTTGTCATGGTTTGGGTTTTAGAGAAAGAGATTCATTTTTTGTTTGTATATTAATTGGGTTTATGGGGCACCTTTTTCACAATGGACGGTTCCTCGAAACAACGTGGCAGGCATAGTTTTTCTTTACAGTGAAACTCGATTTTTTTTTTCAATTGAAGGTTGCTTTTCTCAAGTCAAGACGGGGATTTGTTCGCATAGCTATGGAGAAGGGATGTGATACAGTGCCAGCTTTCGGCTTTTGTTAGGTATACATTTTTGCCCTGTCTTCTCATCTCAGTCTGCACTATTAAATTTTAATACTTCATGATTGTCAAAGAGACATCTGTTATATGGTCTTCACCTTCCTATTCAGTTCTACATTCATTGATGCTAATTTCTGGATCGCAAATTGCTTTAGACTGAAGTCGATAAATGGTGGAAGCCTAATAACAACTTGTTCCTGCGAATTGGTATGGTTCAAAAATCCCATTACTTTTGCAAGATTTAATTTGCATTATATTTAGTGATGTATTCTCTTTTTTCATATCCTTTTCACCAGAAATTAAATATTACTATAACTAGGCATCATCACATTTGATAGATGTAGTGCATTTGGTAAAAGAATTCATCAAGTATCAAGTTGCTTATTCTAAACTGGGAATAGTTCATTATTTTCTTTGATGCTGGCCTCATTTGTGCATTCTTAAGACCTTATGTATACATATACGCAGGATCACACAGTGTAATTTTTTCCCTTTTTCCTCAACTTGTTCTCTTGTGTGTAGCTGTTGCTAACTTTCTTACATCATTGTTTCATATCTCATCTACCTTTCTGCAAACCAATACATGTGGTGGTTGGTAAACCAATTATGTTTAAAAAGAATCCGCAACTCACTCCGGAAGAGGTATGTTCACAGGTTATCTATCTCCAACATATTGGAATCTGGTTTTAGATAGCTATAACATAAAAGTCAACAGAATAATATTAAGACCATGAGAACATATTATCAAGTGGTATATTTGTTTTAATGACTAGAGTGATAGACTTGAGAAATGAAGGGCAAAACTAACAACTTATTCTTGCATTAGATACACCTACGAAGGACTACATATGATAGCCAAAGTAGCAAAGAGCCAACGGAACATGAACTTGTACTCTCTGGGTATGCTTCTTTTTCCTTGTAATAACATAATATTTTTACATATATCTTTTTTTTAGATTTTGTTGTGGTTAGTATATGATTTTGATTGAGAAAAAATTGCAGGAATTCAAGAAAAGCCATGTTCCAGTATTTGGGAGCTGGGATTGCAATGATGATCTTCCGTTTACACAGTGCTTTGAGTCAGCAAGACAAGCTAGACTCCTGCGTTACAGCTACTCTGAAGATCGTGATCTCTATGTCACTGGCGACTTGTGCTCTACCTACAAAATACTGGTGTCAAATTTCTACTTATTATGTGCATGTCTTTATACAATTGCGAACATCTTATTATTATTTTTTTTATCATTTAGTTGTCGCATTCTAATCATCATCTATAATCTTGGCTTTTAGGAATTTAGAAGTTCCTAAGACTTGGGCTGCCTCAGACAATATTGTTTAATATAAAAGTCTTTCAAAGACTGAAAATCTTGGGCACTAACTCAATGGTATGACATATTATAGTGTCGCTTTTTTTGTAAATATTATAAAAAAAAATATCAGTGTATATCTTATCTTTGGAACAGAAATTGCGTTTTTTATTCCATAATTATCAGCAATCATACATTTTTGAGTAATAAAAAACGGGTACAGGGATGCTGCATGCTGTGTCCTGCTGAAATGAAGGAAAAATTGGAAGACAGGTTATGATTGCCATCGTACTTGAACAAGTCCCAACGGCCTGAAAGTAACTTTTTCTTTTGCAATTTTAAACAGGTATGTGCATTTCTTGAGTTGTTGCATGTGGGTACTTGCCAAGAAGAGTGAATTCTTCTTGATAAATGCCTCTTTCTTTTGCTTTCAAAATTTTGGTTGAACCTATCTACACAATGTTAAAAAATAATCTGGGGAACAGGCAAAAGGAGGCTACCCACTTGTGGAAGACAGCAAAAAGGAAGGGTGGGTGGTTTGTGAGTGTGAATATGAATATGAGCATGATGTGAAAGAGTCACCAAGCCCTGTGCCTAATGCTCCTCCACCAAGAAAGGCACCCAAGGCTGTGGATGAAGATCTCTACAACATCTTTCCTGACCTTCTCTATGCCAATTCCAAAAGGGTGTGTTTCTCATCTGCTCTCAGCTTTGTTTCAAAGATCAAATCTTTAAAATCTTTATTTTGTTTATTTAGAAAAGGGTGAATCTTCAGCAATAATTATATATAGTTGGTCACTGTTATCAACATATTATTTCTTTTGGTCATGTAAATTGAGTGTTTTGTGGTCGTAACTAAACGAAATTCAGACTTTTTAGGCTCACATTTCACTAATTTCTTCAAGATTTTCCTTGGAGCATAGTGTAGCAAAATACAGAAAAGCTGTTTTTTTATTTGAGCAAAGTAGGCTTCTTGTCACTTGTGTAATAAATAACAAAAAACATGTTAGTAATTCACTAATTATTAAATTATAATTGTCTGTTTGTAGAAGAGGGGATTTGGTTTTTTTTTTTCATGCTGCTTTAGGCCATCTCGTGATTTGTGAGAAACCAGTGACAACTTAGAAGACTTGCTGAGATGCACCATATGCCTACATGCAAAAGAATGATGGCAGACAACATAGTTGTGACTAAAACCATTCTAAGCCTTTATATTTTCATGCAGCTATCTTCGAGGATATTTTGGAAACAATAGCATTTGATTATTTATATAAATATCTTTTCGGACTACTTAAATCGTGTACTTACGTGTTCATTTTGACGGCCTGTCTCATGCTAAAATAAAAAGGCATTCTCATCAACTTAATTTCTGTCTTTCTGTTCATTACTGTGAAGATACAATGGATATGACTAGCAGTTTTTTTTTTATTAAAAAAATAGAGTGTTAAGCTGATTATTGCTGGATAGTTTTGAACTTAAGATTTTGATGACATGATTTTATGAGTTCTTTTGTGAATTATGAGCTGAAGTTTCGTGGAAAAAAATTTATAAATGTCGAATGTGTATGTAAAACTTGCAAGTTCAATTATAAATATGCACTATATTTTCACATTTGTGTGCATCTTTTTTTATTTTATCTAATGGATAATTTGTTAGTGAACTATGTTTTGTTCCATTATTAAGTGATATCAGATCATTAAATACGAGCTCATTATAAGTCCTACAAATATTTGATCAGTAAAGCAGAGAATATTGAGTTTTATCCCTTAGTTTTCTGTTTACTCACTCTCAAGGCAACTAAGAATCAACATTTTTTTCCTTTGCGCACTCTTTTTTACACTATTGTATGTTTGATGATCATCTTCTATAAATGGATTTGGCAGCTTGGAAGAAGCCACTGGCTTGGTCATCATATTTATTATCAGTAGAACAGGAGATAAAGCAAAAGTGTCAGAACTCGTGAAGGAGGTGGCAAAATTTGATGACTTCATGCTCTTGGATATCAAAGAGGAGTACAGTAAGTCCCATATAAATTCGTCCTTGCATTAATTTCATCTCGGTGAGTTGGATACATAATCTGATACTCATAAAAGCTTGTGCATTTATATTAGGTTGTCCTTCTTTAAAGCCGCTTATGCACTTTATGATTCTGAATTCTATGTCAAAGCTGATGCCGACATATTTTTATGTCATTGTTTATTATGTGCATTTGCGAATGCAATTATTTATTTGTCATTTGGGTTGTTGTTAGATTGACCTTCACTTCTTTTGGCCAAAAACGTTCTTACACTTAAACATATCTCCGATGCATTAATGTTTTGTTTTAACTGCTCCAAAGCAAAAACGGTTAGCTTATTACTATACTGTAACAATTTATACATAGATCAGCTAAAATGAACTTGAGACTTCTGTGAAAAATAATGTAGATAGGGTACTCCCTGTTTTTTTCATAGGTCGTTTGAGTTTTTTAGACATTATTGACTATCTGTTTGAAATTATTATTTTTACTCTCTTTTTTGTGAATAAAAGTATACAATAATTATTATTATATTCTATATGCATCAAGCATGTCACCTTAATCTCTCATCGAATGAAAGACTCAAATTAGAAGAATAGTTAGAACTGCAAGAATTCCTTCTTTACTCTTGATGACAGTTATTCTGTGATACCAAAATTTAAAGTGAGATTGTATACAATGGCAGTTAGACAAAGTTATCTATTTGACTAGAAAATTTAGGCACACAGCTCGAATTTGCGGTTTATTCCGATTGTGCAAGAAATCATTAGTTAATTAGTCAATATGATACCAGTGTTTAAGGTCCTTAGAGAAGAGTCCTATCAGGGAATTGAGAATGGTTAATCTCAAGGTATAATAGAAACAGAAAAGATTAGAATGGGGGATGAATAATGAAATGAGAGGCTCAGAACTGCTCCCATAATTTAAAATCAAACTATTGACCCACTAACTTCCGTTTTTGCTACACACTGTGATTAAAAGTTGGGGAATTATGTGAGCTAAAAACTATATTTTCAAAAAGATACACATCCATACCATCATGTCAGGTATGTATTACAGGACAAGACTGCCCACTTACAAATTCTAAAAAATACTACATTTTTGCTTTATGCTCCAACATATTTTGTGGGATAAATTGTGTTCAAACAGACTCAAGTGGTTGTAGAAAATTGAATGTCAAAATATTAACTGACTTATAAGTGTTTATTGTAGACTACTTATAACTTCTACTTCAAATTTATATTGCTTTTACCGAAGTTTCACCTTTACTTCAGCAGATTCTTCTCTAGACTATGATTTAGCCGTTTATGGCTATGCCTTCATCTTACTTACCTAAAAATTTCAACGACCTCCTTTGTTATGTTATAGCTTAAGTTTTATGTGGTTAAAGGGTTTAATTAAGATAAGAGTTCTACTCGAATAACTCACAATTGCTCATGCTTTCCTAATTATTAGTATTCCTATTTTTCTGATACTAAGACCTATAAAACGATATAAGCACGATATGTCCATGATTTTTCCATTTAAAAAATCTACGGGGCTGATTTGAATAATATGCATTCAAGTCGGTGAAATTTTCGACCTATTGGGACTTGCACTTGCATTGTTTGACTCCCTTGATTGTTATTTTTCACCATATATATGATCTTCACTTCTACTCATTCAGATTTAATTTTTAAACTATATTATGTCTCAGGGTTTTGGATCTCGATGTGCAAGACAAGGGCGGCTCCTTCAACTTGCTTGTGTTCAACTCGTATATTGAATGTTTACATAATGCGCCAGTCAAAAGAAACTCTCAAAGGGATGAGTCTATCTTCTGATTCTATGCTTGAACATTTACAGGAAGGGAAGGAGTTTGTGTTTAAACTCAATCTGGGTAACCACAAAATGTGTGGACTTATTCGAAATTATGTTGTTGCCTTCACTTTTATGTCAGATTTTAACTTGAAAAAAACCCGAAGAAAGTTCTGTCTTTACATGGAGACGTATTTGGATGGTTAGCAGCGCTTTCTGACACAGGCATACTATAAAATAAAGACAAGAAATTGCTGAATTTTTTTAATAAGCACGTGGTAAATCGTAAAATATTGATATTTGAAACTCGAAAGTATATGTTAGTTATACAATAGGCCCATGCCTTGCACGGGCTTTTACGCTAGTTATATTATATACTAGAAAAATGTATCGGTCAACTCATGCTTAACTCGTATGTGAATAATTATTAGTTATTAACTAATTGAGAATCCGCGCGTTTGCGGCGGCCTCTAAAAAATATTATATTAATTATTCAATATTAATATTTGTAGAATGCAATAATTTTGTGGCTGTCTATAAAAAGTATATATTAATGATTAAAAATTAATATTTGTAGAATAAAAGAAATTTTATATTATAAAAATTTTGATGTAATACAAATACTAATATATAAAATTGCAAAATTGGACTATAATTCATTGTGAAAAAATGAAAATAAATTTATACACGTAATTAACAATTTAAAGCACGCCAAATCTGAATTTTATTTGTGTTTTTTTTTAAAAGTAATCATGTTCTTACATTGTCACCTTCCTCCAATTTTTTTGGATTGATTGTGCACAAAAACATCTAACTTATTAGCGATCTATAACAACCCTTATTTGTAACAATTTTTATTTTTTAATACTGTATGAACAGTCTTCACTTAAAAATTGCTTAAACGGCATGAATAATGTTTTCCTTGTGTACAAAATAAATCATATAAAAAATTAACAACAACAAACATGTCCGATGAACAAAACAAATATTATAAAGAGAAATTCTAAAGGTACCCTCTTCGAATTGGCTTTTTCAGTTGGTACACAAAATTGTTTTGGTTTCTGGATGGTACCATTATACTATTATGTTATTCCCCCTACCATTAACATCCGTTAGTCAAACGTTATATTTTGAGTATCATTTGAAAAAATCAATTATAGAAGGGTATCATTAAGAATTTCCTTTAATGTATTATTATGATTTTTTATATCCTATTAGTTTGAAAATTTAAACTTATATGGATTAAACTAAATATCAGTTGTTAAAGTCGAGGTTAGGTTAAAATTAAGGATAACTGATCCAACAAAGTTGGGAATAATTAGAATAAGATTAGGAAACAAAATCGAGTATCATTTTTGACGAAGTACCATAAAATCTCAATTTGTTATGTAAAAAAGTCTCAATTATTTCAATTCGAGTACATCTTCTCAAATCTCTATATTAGGCATACAAACAATTATTTATGTGTGTATTATCTAATTGAACGGTTTAATTTTTAAAGAATTAAAAGACCGAGATTGAGTCTTAGTTTGGTTGGTTCTCATTTGAGCACATGCTTATGTACATATGATATAGTAATAAAAACATATTGGAGATAATATTTTTAGAATAATACGATTAAAAAAAATGTGAATAATAATATTTAAGAAAATTTATCAATGATACCCTTCTAAAATTGACTTTTCCGAATGATAACCAAAATTTGATGTTTGACTAACGGAGGTTAACGGTAGGGGTATTGCATATAATAACATAATAGTAGAATGGTACCATTCGAAAGTCAAAACAATTTTCTGTACCATCTAAAAAAGCCAATTCTAAGAGGGTAGCATTGAGAATTTCCCTATTATATTATAAAAGAATAACCAACAAACATACATCACTAATAGTTAATTTATTGACATCATCCATCAATATCATGTCAAGACTATATTCTTCTCCCGTGTTTGGATTTGTCGACTCCCACATAGCGGTCTATAACTACCTTTGCTTGCAACAACCTTTATTCTTTTTAATACCGTATAAACAACCTTCACTTCTCGTTGCAGAAGAACGACACCACCGAGTTAGAAATCAAGCAAGAGAATTATCACCGGAGAGAGGTAGAGTTGTGGTATTGAGAGAAAGTGTTGTGTTTAGATGATCCAAAACCTATAGGGGTATTTATAGGTGTAGAGAAACTTGTGTGCTACTCTTTCCCATAATTAAATAATCTGAAATAAAATCAGATTAAAACTTTCAAGCTGCTATATTCCATAAATAATCTGAAACAAAATCAGATGCTGAAACTTGCCTTTGATACATCCGAAACTAAAAAAGGTAGTTCTAATTTTATTTCTTTTTTCCATCCGAAAATTCCAAAAAATTAGAAAATTAGAAAAATAGAACGGAGCGATGTGAGAGGCGTCACCTACACGCCCCTCGCTTCTCTTTTATATAGAGAAAAATCAGACTAAAATTTTCAAGCTACTATATTCGATAAATAATGTAAAACAAAATTAGATTCTGAAACTTGCTTTAAATATATCCGAAACTAAAAAAGGTAGTTCTGATTCTTGATATTTTTCATCCAAAAATTTCAGAAAGTTGACGCCACATACACGCCTATCGCTTCTTCTTTATATAAGTATATTGATGATTGATGGATAGATGGATTTTCAGAGTCATGTACAGGCGTAACATTGAAACAATTGAATTCCTTGCAACCAAAAAATAAAAGCCTATGCCTATACTTACGGGGGTGTATTCGATTGGGATTTTAATGCATTGTTTTTAATCTATGGATTTTAATGGATTGTATGAGATTTTGATTTTGTGCGGATTCTTGATGAAATGTCGCAGAGTTGATAGGATTTAGGTACAATGCTTCAAAATCCCATTGAATTTGGTGGGATTTCAAAAAACTTAAAATATACTGAAGAATGCTACAAAATCCATCATTTTATGAAATGAAAAAAAATCCATCAGCATTTGAATATCATCAGATTTTAATGGATTTTAAACAATCCCAATTGAATACCATCGGATTTTAAAACATAATTTAAAATCCCAATTGAATACCACCAGATTTTGTAGCATAATTTAAAATCCCAATCGAATACCTCAAGATTTTAATGGATTTCAAACAATCCCAATCGAATACCCTCGGATTTCATTAATGCAAAGAAATGCTTCGAAATCTCAATCCAATACACCCCTCTTAGAATCCATTTATAAAAGCCATTAGACCCCATCACACTTTCGGCACCGCTCTATCTCCAAATTAACTTCTTAAAATGTACCTAAAACAATTGCGTGTGGGAAAGACTGTCTTATTGCATGTCAACATTGCATTACTATATTCATTGTATTGTAAGTATATATGCAGGTCTGTAACTATTCATCTCACACTCCAATTATTTTAAGACCATATAATAAATTAATAACATTAATATTGTCGTGTAAGTTTTGTATGGTAGATGAAGCTGTCTGAACTCTCTGTTTCTTCACTGTCCAAACATCAGTAGCAACTTCACTTTCTCGGTGTGTCTGCTTATTTACATAACTGGGTATCTTTTGTTTTAGTTCTTGATTCAAAGGAACATCAAATTCAAACTAGGATTAAATTGTACTATAATAATAATTATATTTCATTTCTCACTTTTCCCAAAATATATAAAAGCTGTTAGAATATTCTAAACATGAAAAATAGGAAAAACATTCTACTAGTGTTCTGTGTTTCTTGTGTTTTTCAAGTGTTTCAGTTGATGCAGTAAGAGTGAATCAAATCTTGTCTTGTCTTGTTCTTTTGTCTGTCTGTATTAGCAAACTTGATCTTAATTAAATTTACTCTTATTATTGTACTGTTTATGTTGAACAAGTTGAGATTTTGCTGATAAAAAAGCTGAGATTCTTGGGCATTGACTTGGGTCAATTGTGAATCTTGATGGGTTTCAGGAGGTAGCTGATGAGAGGTTTGAGTTGTATGTGTAAAAGGGTTTGAAAAGAAACATGGCTTACAACAGAAGGGGGTCTGATCAGCAGCAGCAGCAGCCGCCGCCGCCTAGGCGGGGGCTGCTGAGGACTCAGACTGCTGGTAATTTAGGGGAAACAATGATGGACAGTGAAGTTGTGCCGTCGTCTTTGGTTGAAATTGCGCCAATTCTTCGTGTAGCTAATGAAGTGGAACCTTCCAATCCCAGGGTTGCTTATCTCTGTATGTTTTTCTTTACTCTTTTGCTTGCAGGTGACATGTTTTGAATAGATTTTTTGCTCAACAGTAACTATCAGATATTAAGGTTTTGCAATATTGTCTTATTTGAGGTTTCATCTAGATGTAAAATCTTTACTTAGTAACAATAGTTTTCACCCAGGTGGTGAACTGGTGATTAGTTATATGATAGTGAGATTCGAAACTGAATTGCTAACTCTACCAAAACATTGGCTTTAGGGGATACAAGGCAACTTCTGCATCCCAGTTTTTTAGGTGGCATTGAGTATAAGCTATGTTGAATTATGTCCTTTGAAATTAAGAATGTTTATGATGCAAATCCATTAGATGTTATATAGTACAGAAACTCCAACTGGGTAAAGGTGAATGGGTTTATAGAGCTTAATGACATGTGGAATAGAGAAGTTAGCTGCACTGTGGGGCATCTAGTTTTTCAACTCAATAAATTGTTTCCCCTCGCCATTTCAGTAAGGAGCTGTGCTGTAAAAATGTTAAGTTTGTATGTGCAGCGATGTGTCTTTGATGCACGAGTTTTTTTTGGTTTGCTGTTATATCTTCTTGCCACAATCATACTGACTAGAATTTAACCAACTATTACGAGAAAAACCAACTATTATGCAAATTTAGCAAAAATATGTACAGTGTGTTCCTTTTGACGTGTGTGTTTAATTGGAGTTGGTGTCAGGTCGGTTCTATGCCTTTGAAAAAGCTCACAAACTCGATCCAACATCAAGCGGACGTGGTGTCCGCCAGTTTAAGACTGCGCTGCTGCAACGCCTAGAAAGGGTATGCAGTTTCAATGCTTGCTGTGATATTATTGCGTGTGCCTTTTCCTTGTTTAATTTTCTATTTTTATCTGTTTATTAATTGGTCATTTGGTATGGGTAAAACATAGACTTTTTAGGGATGAATAGTATAAATAGAGCATGTGCTTGACAAAACTATCCCGATGAATCTTTTTCCACGTGGCAGGCTACATTAAGTTAGCCAACAACTAATTAAACTTATAATCTACACGAAAGTTGGAGTAAATTCTCTAGCTGGATCTATGCAGGTTGAGGAGCATTTTAGTACAATTGAATGTTTTACTTGTTGGTCTTATACATGTGTAGATATAATACAAAATACTATGTATATCTGTAGCTTCCTAAAAACACTAAGGTTTTAGAACAAAAGGAAATTGAAGATGAACTTAGAGCTTGCCATTGCCTAGAGGTCCTAAGTTATGTCAAGTAAACAACTTTTCCATCTGAGGATGTCTCAATTGGATCATATACTATATTCAACAGTCTACACTCCCACTCACTCGTATGAGTGGACAACCAGAACAGACAAACAGAATATTAAATATAAACAACTGGGGATGGGAGGACCCACAACTGGGACCCCTTCTTAAGCCGAACTTTGATACCATGATAAGTAACCCAAAACCTTGGGAGGAGATCTTGGTTGGATCTTATACCATGTTTAAGAAGTTTGAACACTTCAATATGGGCGCTGATAGATTTTTGGGCCAAAGATGGGTATCCTGGAGAAAGACCTCATTCTGTAATATACTTAACCTACTCTGTCTGACAATGTTAATATAATCTTAATCACATTAAATGACATTGCTAAATCTCATTTAGTACCTAATGTTTCTATTATTGCTTTTCGCTTCGACATTTTTTTTGATCAGTTGCTGATATATATGTTTACTTTCCTTTTCAACAATTATATCAAAATTGTGTTATTAAGACGCCTCCTTTACTGTCAGGAAGATAAAGCGACGATAGTAGGAAGGAAAAAAAGTGATGCTCGTGAAATGCAGAATTTTTATCAACACTACTATGCCAAGTACATAGAAGCTCTGCAGAATGCCACAGATAAAGCAGATCGGTTAGTAAGCTTCCAGCATTTTTATCCTTATAATTTTAGTGATTGCAGTAAAGGTGTGGTTGGACTATTATTCTTCCCTTACTTTATTTAAAGAAGCCTCTTTCTTGATTTTTCTTATCATTTTAATTCAGTACTCGGCTCACAAAAGCTTATCAAACTGCTGCTGTTTTATTCGACGTTTTGAAGGCTGTTAATTTGACCGAATCTGTTGACATGGCTGATGAGGTGTTACTAGCATTTTTTAATAGTGTAAATTTTAGATACGTCAATCTTATATGGATTATTGTAAACTAAAATTGAAATAAACATTCAATGTTAAGAACAACATAACGTGGTTATATTTCGGCCTATAGTATGTATGTTATGTAATTGTTATATTTGATAACTGTGTGTAGATTATCGAAGCTCACAATAAGGTTGCAGAGAAGGCAGAGATATATGTACCATATAACATACTTCCTCTTGATTCCGAGAGTAAAAATCAAGCAATTATGAGATATACAGAGGTCCCTTTCTTTGGGTGTTTGTGATTTTTTACATGCATTTTTAGCTTCATACATGCAAGCATTTGCGCCATTGTAGTACCATGCGTTTCCTTTTTCAGATTCAAGCGGCCGTTCAGGCCCTGCGCAACACCAGGGGTCTACCTTGGTCCAAGGGCAAGAAGAAAAAAGAAGATGAAGATATTCTAGACTGGCTTCAGGCAATGTTTGGCTTTCAGGTTGCTTATTTTCCTGTTAGCCAGTAACTTGTGTACGTTCATATTAACATGTGATGTTGAAAGTATGTCAAAAAACATACAGAAAGATAACGTGTCAAATCAAAGGGAGCACTTGATTTTATTGTTGGCAAATGTGCATATTCGGCAATTACCAAAACCCGAGCAGCAGCCTGTGGTATGTATTCAAACACAAAAGCACGGACATGCTATGCAATTGCATAATTATACTACACTCCTGGCATTTTATTAAAATATTCTTTTTCAGTTGGATGATCGGGCCCTTACAGAAGTGATGAAAAAGCTATTCAAAAACTACAAAGGGTGGTGCAAGTATTTGGGTCGCAAAAGTAGTCTGTGGTAAGTATATATGCTTATATGTTTGAAGCTTTCCACATCATTAGACTTTGTGTTACACATGAGATATTCTCAAACACGGGGTTTTGGCTCAAACTGAAATACTCCCAATTTATAAGGTGTTTTTTGCTAAAAATATAAGTTGTTTGTTATGTGCACTAATGTAAAAAATGAGTAACATCTACCAAAATATTTTTCTTCATACAATTTTGTGAAGGATATTTAGACTAAAGTTTTACATTGGATATCTCTGTCTCTCTATATGTAATACATGCTTTTCTTTCCTATTTCTGAAACTTTGTATAAAGGTACAATCCGAGTAAGATCTATCAAACTATCAAACTATTTCTCTTTTTAAAGGAAAATTAGAATAAAAGCTCCACATTGATAACTCCGTCTCTATATATATTATGTTTCTTGTCCATATTTCTAAAACTTTGTATAAAGGCTTGTGGAAAACTAGTAACAGTAATGTGGTTCATAATAATATCATTTATAAACTTAATATAATATTAGTGCAGTACTGATTTTTCTATCGAACAAAATTCAAACTTCCTTAATAGTACTTAACATAAGGAAACAAAGACAAGAAAATTTGTCCAGAGTCTCATATTTGAAGAAAGTGTTGGATTCTGAAATCATATATTTATAGATATTGTTTACTAATTCCTAATACACGTCATTGTTTATGGTTTTATAAATTTGAAGTCGTCGTACAAACTTGATTCTTGAAAGGAAAAAAACAATAAAGACTGTTCACATTTTTACAGTAATAGATATATGAAAGTTTCAAGAATATATTGTATTTCTAGTACACGAAATTTACATCTCTGTTGTGAGATAAAAACAAAACAAATTGTTTAGTTGGTACAAGAGTGTAATCAAGGAAGAGTGGGTTGAAGAAATAATACTCTGACACTTCCTGTAAACAATATACGAATATAGATTGTATACTTTCCAGGAAATAGTGAAGAAATTTATCAGCCACAGTTCTGATATAATGTATACAGTAATATGGCTATCTTTTTACGCTAAGCATGCTCTGACATTTTAGTAATAAACTTTGAATCCTTACGCTATTTCTCTTTACTTGCAGGTTGCCTAATATTCAACAAGATGTACAGCAAAGAAAGCTGTTATACATTGGTCTATACCTTCTCATTTGGGGGGAGGCTGCAAACTTAAGATTCATGCCGGAATGCCTTTGCTATATCTATCATCATGTATGTATTGATATGTCGCTCCTATCTTTTGTTAGTGCTTGAGTACTATAATTATATATCTGTGTAAGTTTTATTTACACTTCTGGTATCTGACAAATGCTCTAGCTAGCTATGGGAAAATGTAGAATTTCGCAAGTAAGTCATAATCAATTGCAGTTTGTTTAGGATAGTAGCGTGCTAAAGGAGTCCTGGAGAAATCATAGGAGCCAGTTTAGAGATCGTTGCATCTTCGTTCTTTAATTTCCTTGTAATCGTTTATCTCATTTTTAGAAGAAATATCAGTAACATACATTTTTGCTCTCTCTCTCTGTGCTATATACGTGTGTGTATATCTGTGTTAAACTCTACACAGGGTTCAAGAATGTTGTTTTAGAAGGGAATTGTTCATAATCATTGTTTTTATTGACCGTATGAGTTGATCCAATTGAGCTTAAGCTAAATATGAAAAATAGTTATGTATAAATTGATGATTTCACAAGGAAAGCTCAATCTAGTTATAGTATGGGCAGGGTACTTCAAGTAATAAATGTCAGAAGTTTCCATAATTTAAACCTCTTCCAAATCTCCTTCATATGCATCATGTTCCACTTAGAACCCTTAGCCTAAGAATCTTAGAACCCCTAGCCTTATTTCTAGTATCAATTAGGGTTCTGCAGCAGAATTGCACATGCAAAAATTGTCGTGTTTATGGATTATATTTTGAAAGTATTTTTGAACACACACAACGATGCAAAAAACATGTATTTAGATTAAGATCCTGAAAGTCTATTTAAAATTTAGGATTCTGCAGCAGAACCTTAGTGGTTCTAAGGTTCTATTTTAAGGATTGGTTCTCTCTTGAGCGCGGTTCTACACACACACACACACACACACACACACACCTGTGTGTGTTTTTCCAATAGCCAAGGTTACTTCATGAACAACCTAGCTTATCCGGTTCTGCAAAATAGGGGGGACGGTCTGCTTACATAACCATAACCCATTTTAAAGTGAGATGCACCAGAGTATTGCTTGGGCGTTGTTTGGTTTGGGCTACTACTTAACTGTCCAGTCTGGTGAGTATAGAAGCATTATATAATACTTCTTAAATTAATAAGCTGTTTGAGAAAACATTATGAATTTAGATAGAAAACAGGAGAGAAATTCTTAGAGAACAACTGCATGTTATGTAAAGTTAATTCTTTACTTCATGTTTCATAAAAATCATCACATTTTTTATAATAAAAATGCATGTGATATGTAAATAAAAAATAATTATGAGAATGTTTTATGCATTTAGAGAACAAATTTTGTTATATATGATTACAGAAAGTATACATTGTATGTACAGAACATTCCTGATAACTAACTAGTTCTCATTTGAGCCCTACACATGTGATACATACACTATTAATATATAATGGTTCCTTATACTATTAAATTGTTGTTTAGTGAGTTATAAACCTCTTTGTAACTTACTAAAAAAACACCATGTGAATCAATAAATTATTAATTTTTAGTAAAATTAATACCTCCTTAAAGATAATAAAAATTCCATGCTCCAGCAGCATAAAATAATAATTCATTGAGGTTTTGCTGCATGTAAACAAAGATATTTAGTCATTACATTTTCTTTTACTAGCATATATTTTTGTGTATGATGTCACTAATAGTTTAAGTTGTAAAATAACCTATATAACATGATAATAGATTCACAAGTTCAAGCCTTTGTCAACCAGTTTTCCTTTATGAAAGAACTGTTTGATTGTACAAGGCAAATTATATATGATTTAGATGGTCTTACTACAGATGACAACGTATAATGTATTCGTGAGTTGATGTGCACCTTATACCCATTTTTTCTTAATGTAATCAGTTTCTAATTTTATAGATGGCTTTTGAACTGTATGGTATGTTGGCTGGGAATGTCAGTCAAATGACTGGTGAGCATGTCAAGCCTGCGTATGGTGGGGACGATGAAGCTTTCTTAAGGAAAGTAGTAACTCCAATTTACAACACAATAGCAGAGGTGGGCTCTCTGCCAAGTTAGTAAGCAAATAGATAAGCTGTTGTTGCCCACTCTTCTTTGTTGATGTGATTATGATGGTTGTGCTTCTTTGCAGGAAGCTAGAGGGAGCAGAGAAGAGAAATCCAAACATTCACGGTGGAGGAATTATGATGATTTAAATGAATACTTCTGGTATATTCAATAAAAGGCTCTATACACACATGACACATGCACACAATCTTTACAAGTTCTTGAGCAAATTTTATGTATTGATAGGTCTGTTGACTGTTTTAAACTAAGCTGGCCTATGCGTGCCGATGCTGATTTCTTTTGTCAGCCTATTGGTCATCTCAGCATCCAGAAAAATAATGTATGTATTTCAGTTTAAGTCACCATAAAAAATTTTGATTTCGTGTATGTGACATTTATGCACATTGTGTGCAAATTTACCAACCAACCCCAACCTTTAAGAAATCCAGAATGCAATCCGAAACAAGGTTGTATATCAGTATAATGTCTTTGAAACAGTACTTAAAATTGTGTTGTTTGAGATTCTTCTTACTAAGTAGTAAGTACCAATTTGAAGTGGTCAATTAAATTGGGGCAGGGAAGTATCATATGTGGGCCTCAAATTGCAGGTTTCTGTTCTCTAACCCCTTCTCTTGAAAGTTTGTTTTTTCGAGTCAACTGAGTGTAGTTTGTGCACATTAAAGAAATCATACTCAGCTAGGATGACAAAAAACAAATCCTGTTGTGGTTCATTCTGTACAAAAAAATAAATCCTGTTGTGGCTATTGTTGTAAGCATGCTCAATATATTGCACTTTTCTACTTGCAAAACAAATCGTGCTATAAATGATTCTACTTCACCGAGCATGCTATTATAAGGTAGGGATGCATATTTATTAATTTTAATGTAGTTTAAGACGGAAAAATTCTATAAATACATTCCACAAGCTCTGCTGATTAGAAGATAGTGTTCCTTCTTATAAATTCATTGGTGGCTTTCAGGCAGAAAGAGAAGTTCATAAGGATCGATGGAAGGCAAAAATTAATTTTGTTGAAATACGTTCCTTTTGGCATATCTTTAGAAGTTTCGACAGAATGTGGAGCTTCTTTATATTGTCGTTGCAGGTTTGTTCAGTATATATCTTTTATCTGGCCTAGTCAAAATCTTGTCCATTGATTACACTGTATTCAGTCGTAGATGTTGTACATGTCATTTCTGGAATCAATCATCATACAGGCAATGATTATAATGGCTTGGAGCGAATCAGGACAGCCAACTTCTATATTTGAGGATGATGGATTTAAAAAAGTGCTGAGTCTATTCATTACAGCAGCAATATTGAAATTTGCCCAAGGTGAAGATGGCCTTTTCTTCTTTCCTTTGCCACACCTTTCTAATTATCTTTCATTTTACTACTTGACCAATGGAAATTATATTGGGGAAGTAGACGGCATGAATATCAATTTTCTTAAAAGAATATTTTTAGATTTGATGATACATTCAAATCATACCGAGCATCACTGTGGGGGTACTAATAGTATCACTCATAATTATGCTAGTTTAGTAAATGTTTGGAGTATAATTTCTTGGCCATTGGCAGTACATAGGTGTATTATTTGGATATAAAATTTCTTTCTTTCGGAAGGACATATGAGGATTATACTGAATAAAAGAAAAGTTTGGGATATTTTAGAGTACAACTCCTGCATACAGACACACATATGTAACATGGGTTGCTGTATGGTATTTTTTTCAAGTTTTTTTTTGTATATTATGTAAACTATATGGTTTCTTTTTTCATGACTTTCAGGTTTTTTTATGTACATTCATTCTAAGTTTAGGATTCGAATCCATATTAATTAAAGTTTATGTAAACTTTGGGACAAAGTTATTGTCAAATAATTTACACTTGTATGTGTACATCAATGTAAATATGAGGTTTAAATTAATAGAAGTAAATGATAAACAGACAAGGAGTAAGCTTAGGCAAGATGTCAAATACACAAAGCAAGATGTCAAATACACAAAGCAGACAGAGGGTGGGCAGCTACTATTGAACTATATTGCCATTTAGACAAGGATGAAATATCATATATCTAGAGAGTTGCTATCATTTCATATGTCAAGGGTCAGGAGCTGCAACTTCAACCCACACTACGCTCCCCGCCACTGTTGGTATTAGTAGTATAGCCTTCACTATAGTAAACACTAAACAAATCTGACATATGCAGTCAGTTACTCCTTTGGTACTAGTGTAAGAGCGTCTATTTACTACTGCTTTAATTTTTACCTCCATACAGTGCAACGATATTCGTGTATAAAAAGTGACCAAACAATTGAGCTTTTCTTTCCTCAGCTGTTCTTGATATCATAATGAGCTGGAAAGCGTTACATAGTATGTCAGCCCATGTGAAGCTAAGGTACATTTTAAAGGCCGTCTTTGCTGCAGTGTGGATGATAGTATTACCTGTCACTTATGCCTACTCTTGGAGCAATACCACTGGGTTGGCACAAACCATAAGAAGCTGGTTTGGGAATGGCCAGAGTTCACCTTCTTTATTCGTTATGGCAGTTCTTTTATACCTATTTCCAAACATGCTCTCTACATTGTTGTTCGTGTTTCCTTTTATCCGCTTGCGTCTAGAGAAGTCAAACAATATGATTGTCAGCCTAATTATGTGGTGGTCTCAGGTATATAGGACAATCTCCTCATCAATATGATTTTAATTGCCACATTATGTGGCTCCTGTATCAGACATATTTATTTGCTCTTGAAAAGCTAGCTTAAATAGCTGTGCTTTCTGATTAACAAGCATCATGAAATTTGACTTTAATTTCTGTTTCTGGTATATTATTTTTGTTGTAGACTCGGCTATATGTTGGGAGGGGAATGCAAGAGAGCACACTTTCTCTAATCAAGTAGGACAGCCATAACAATCTCAGCCTTGCTTTGTCTCTGATGTTCGATTGTCCTTCCTTTTAACTTTTTAATTTTAATACCTTTCAGGTATACTACATTTTGGGTTCTTCTTATAGTCTCAAAGTTGGCATTTAGTTACTATGTCGAGGTGATTATCCTATCCTCTTGGTTATTATCTGTTAAACTTAGTAGTATAGTAATTTATTAGAGGTAATTGCATATCGCACCCCCTTACTATCGTTCAAAAACGATTTTGTACTACAACTTCGAATAATTCAAATCACACCCTATTAGTTTAACCTGCGAAAACAGTTTGTACCCCTTTCATTAAATATGCATAAATTCGTGTCGCTAATATTAACAAATCGAGGGCCGGCTCAACAGGAAAGCAGAAAAAAAAACTGTTGTTTAAGACCCCACATACAAAAACCCCAAAATTTTAAAACCCTTTATATAGGTATATATACTCAACATTTCTATGTAATTATATATAGAAATTTATATAATTTGAAAAAAAAAATGATATAAAAGATTTTGAAAAAATTTATATAAAATTGTTGAAAAATTATATGTGTATAGATAAAGGGGTTTAAAAATTTTGATATTGTTGTATGTGTGGGGACTCTAAGTGATCGCTTATTTTGCTTTATTGTTGAGTCGGCCCTCAGTTTTCAAAACCAAAACCAAAACCAAAGTATCGGTGCAGTTTTTATTCGGTTCGGTTTTTATTTGGTGCGGTTTTATTCGGTGCGGTTTCGTGCGGTTTTCGGTTCGGTTTCGGTTCTCGGTTCGGTTTCTGCTCATCCCTAATTAACGGCACGGATTTATGCATATTTAACGGAAGGGGTGCATACTGTTTTCGCGGATTAAACTAATAATAGGGTGCAATTTAAATTATTCAAAGTTGTGGTACAAATTGTTTTTGAACGATAGTAAGGGGGTGCAATATGCAATTACCTCAATTTATTATTACTGATATGAGTCTATGACTAATTTAAGGTGATAATTGGACTGCATCAGATATGCATTTAAAAATGTGTAATGACTTTTCAGAAGTCAATGATGTAAACTATATTTGTAGGAAAGTGAGTTATCTTTATATTCTGTAATTTATCAGATTCTTGTCCTCTTGAGGACTTATCATTTTTTCTTGGACTTCTCTATGTCACTCCGTTTACGCTTGTGTCTGAAAAAGGATCATGATATAGTTGATGTTAAATTTCTCCTTCGACAAAACCATAACCATATACCTTATCATATGTACACCGCAAGGAAACCTGATATTACGGTTCGAGTGAAAAAGATTTATATAATCAACTTCAGCATTCATCATCGTGCAGCTAACGTTTTGGTACAACTGCTGTGCACAACTATTGCCATTAAAATATTGTATTACCACCGCCTTGCACAATTATTGCCATTAAATTAGTTTAATACATAATTATGCTATGCATTAGAGCTTAATTTTCTCGACTTCTTAGGTTCCCATCTTGGTTGAGGTTCTGCTTTTGAATTTGGTATCCTTTGCCTTGTTTGTTGTGCACTACAATATAATAAGTGACTAAGGTTTCCTGTGCAAGATTTGAATCATAGGGCTTCTCTTTGACCAACTTAAGCTGATATAAGAAAAGTAGATTGGAGCTCCCAATGGTGGTTAAGCGATAAATCTCAATCTCTATTCATTTGAATATGGTTTTAGTAACTGCTAACTACCTTTCAGTTGGCTTTATATATGTACTCAACTCAGCTTTCTACTCCAGATTGATGAGACCAAGACATCATTTCCATAACTGTCCTTGCGATATTGATTTCAAAATTTTCTTCTTTTGTAGAAAGAAAGCTTTCCTCATCTTGTCTGTAGATGTTATGCACTTGGTCATGTGTTGAACTGAATTGATTTAAATATTTTGTGCTTTTACCTTACAGATAAAGCCTCTAGTTGGCCCCACAAAGGCAATTATGAAGGTCCATGTAAGAAATTACCAGTGGCATGAGTTTTTCCCCCAAGGTAATCATTAATGACTGATCTCTTTTCTCTACGAAACGGAAATGATTTTAATGTTATTATTTTATCTTTGCAGCTAAAAACAATATTGGTGTTGTTATTTCACTCTGGGCTCCTATTATTCTTGTGAGATAATCTTCTTTCCTTCTAGTGACTCTCCACTACTATGCTTTTAACAGTCCTACTATTAGCTTGTATAACAACGATATCATTTTACACAGGTCTATTTCATGGACACTCAGATATGGTATGCAATTTTTTCAACAATTCTCGGTGGCATGTATGGTGCATTTCGTCGTCTTGGAGAGGTTAGAATTTTATTAACCTTTCTCTTTTTCATAACAGTTCAAGTGAATATATATATATATATAGGCAAGTGCTCAAATACAAACTCCTTAGTGTACAAACGTACAAACAATCACTAAATGACTTGAAAAGAATCACTAAATGATTGAACAGAATCACTAAATCTACCAAGGGGGTCTGATGGAGAGATAAGGGGAGGGGAGCACTTATGGGGCGGCATAGCCGAGTGGTGGTGCAGCGCGGCCGGCGGCAGCCGCGACGCCGGTGCGAGGGCAGTGCTAGAAACACGATTGAGGGAGATGAGAAAAGAAGTGGTGAATGTGTGTGTTTGTGTGTGTATAGCACTAATCGGTGAGCGAACAACCACAGAGAGAGAGCCACTGGTAGTGGTGGTGGTGGTGGTTGGTGGTGGTGGGTAAGAGAGAGAGAGAGGTGTTGGGCAGTGGTGGTTGGTGGTGGATGGTGGAGAGAGAGAGAGAGAGGCGCTGGGCAGTCGTGGTGGGTGGTGGTGGTGGTGGTTGTGGTGGGTGGGGTGGTCGTGCGTGGTGGTGGTGATTGGAGGTGATTGTGGTGGCAGTGGTGATGGATGTATGTATGTATTTGTTAAATTAAAATCTGCTAATCACTAAATATTATTGTCATAATCACTGGTTTGTACGTTTGTACAATAAGGAGTTTGTACTGGAGCAAGACCCTATATATATATATATATATATATATATATATATATATATATATATATATATATTCTTGTTTATATGCAGAATTTAATTCTGTAGCATTCTTCTTCCAGGAATTAGGACTCTGTAGTCTGTATAAATGTTTAGCGGGTTTCTCCTTAAACATTTTGGCCAGAAGTGAACAAAGTAGATTCTAGAATAAAAGAATTCCATTTAAAATTTACATTAATAAAAAATTAAAATTCCCGAGTTCTTCTTATGCTGACTCAACTAGTGAGTGGCCAATTCCTGTTGTAGACTTGGCTTGAGATCCTTTCCTAGACTTGAGTTCTTACACCAAACTCTGCACACTTGAAGTGACCTAGGAACTTGTTAAATGAGTAACCTAGGAACTCTCTTCTAGAACATGTGCCTGATAGCGGTTGCATAGTGCTGGGAGTTACTTGTGTTCTGTAACTGCATAGTGCTGGTAGTAACTTGTGTTCAGTAATACAGTTACTTGTGTTCTGTAAAATACCGTATGTGTTATGTATATAACTATACTCTAAACAAAAATATCTTACAAGTTACCGTATGTGCGGTATGTCTTGTAAGTTACGTATATTAGGTGTCATATATTACTTTCTTTTGTTGTGAAATATTGGCAGTTTCATTTGTGTGTAACCGTCATGTACAGTACCAAGTGGGATAGGGTTTGGGACACGTGGATAACCTAGACTAAAGTTACTAAGTTACACAATTGATTTGGTTCCTCACTGAACCACATCCTCTATATATATATATATATATATATATATATATATATAGAGGGTTACTCTGGTGAGAACTTCTTAAAATGAGAACCGTGAGAACTTCCTTAATTTATCATATTTTGGCTAATCTAAACATCAAACTAGTGGGTACCCAATATAAAAAATGTATATAAAACTAGTCTCTTCCTAGCTAGTCAAAAAATAATTTTAATATGGTATTTCGATCCATAAGCCTATAAACCTTTAGCAGCATCCTACATAGTAAAATATAGAAAATTCAATTTAACGGTTGTAGTCCATTGATTAAGTGATTTAACGGTTATAATGTACTATACCTAACTACAAACCAACGACCAAACTTTCGCCATGTTAATCTTTAAGAATATAGTAAGTATAGATGTGTGTTCTAGAATTTGCTGGTCATCTCCACTAATTTTTCATATATCCTGCACTTCAAGCACGTGTTCTGATCAATAAGTAACAGCATAGTTATTCCTAAAATGATATTTTTTTTCCTAAAATTTTTTATTAAGATTTGCTACTGGAGGTCTGATTTTATCTTTTAAAGTTTGAACTGATCTGGCTGTCATATTGGTGCAATGTCCTTATTCGTAATACACACACACACACACACACACACACACACACATATGACGAGTTTAAGACACGTGAGTTTGACAAAATTCAAGTGTCTGATATATTAATATAAAACTATCTGTTAAATAGACCTCATATAGCAGAAATTATTAGTTGTGTCCCCAGCTGCAAGTTTGGTTCTCTTACATACCTGCAATCTTCAAATTCTGATTTGATTTTATGTTCTGTTGAGTAACTATATTATATTGATATAGCCAGTAAAAGACTTATAGTTATCCTTTAATTCATGACAAAAGTTTGACTATTATAACCAAAAGAAGTCTTTATCCATTTGACAAATATAGATTGATACTTGCAATAGATAGATTAATTTAAGATACTTGCAATGAATGCCTGCTGAAACTAAAACTAAATGCATCTTTAAAGCTTTCCGAGTATCTTAAAGTTTAATCATCAAGTTAAGTTGCATAGTTTAGGGCTTTTTACCCTCAACTCGCAACCACTAAGTTTCCCTAAACTATGCAACTTAACTCGATGATTAAAATTTAAGATACTCGGAAAGCTTTAAAGATGCATTTAGTTTTAGTTTCAGCAGGCATTCATTGCAAGTATCTTAAATTAATCTATAATTGCAAGTATCAATCTATATTTGTCAAATGGATAAAGACTTCTTTTGGTTATAATAGTCATACCAAGGAATGATTTATTTATGCTGAAATTTGAGCAATGTGTTCTTAATAAGTGGCGTTTGCTCGCATATGGATGTATATTAGGTTAGTAAGATCTAAGAACTACTTATCATACCGAGGCTCTGTTTTTTATCTTCATAGTGGTTGCTTGTTCAGGGATGAATATATTGATGAAAGAAACTTACATGGAGTAGATGTGTGTTGTGTATCATAAAATTGAATGCTAGAGAAAAGTAGGAGTGTGGTAGAAGAATACAGGTCTACCTAGAACAACAGGTTCCGAATCTTCACATAACAGAATGAATGTACTATATTGTGGTTATTGTGTCTTATATCTTCTGTGTTGTGTCTAGTATTATTTCAAAGAATACGTTAACAGGGTTGACCTTTTGTCTATATGTGCACTTCCTCATTATTTTGTACCAAAGAATGCCCTGTTTTTGTTAGCCGGGAATCAGTAAATAGCTACTCCTTTTTTGGTTTCAGATCCGAAGTTTGGTGATGTTAAGATCTCGGTTTCAGTCTCTACCTGGAGCATTTAACAACTGCTTAATTCCAGTGGAGAATAAAGAAAGACCTAAGAAAGGACTGAAGTCCACATTATCTCACAAATTTCCAGAGTTTCAGGTACTCCTACTATGTATTTTGGTATCATAAATTTTGCTGATTCCTTTAAGTCGATTACAATGGGTCCTGGTAACTAGTTTCTTCTATTTTAGATCCCTTCTAATAAAGATAAGGAGGCAGCTCGATTTGCTCAATTGTGGAACCAGATAATTACTACTTTTAGGGACGAGGATTTGATAAGTAATAGGTATCTGTGGAGTTTGATGAAGTAGTGTAAGTAATACATATTTTTGATGGTATATTTTAGTATCTGTGTTTGTCCACTGCACAGTGAAAAGAGCCTTCTACTCATGCCTTATTGGTCAAACCGTGATTTAGATCTCATCCAGTGGCCTCCTTTTCTACTTGCTAGCAAGGTTTATTACCACTTAACTTTGTTTTCATAGATAACACTTGCTATTTGTAACTGAATTCATATTTATTATGTGCACTCTGTAGCTTCCCATAGCTTTGGACATGGCAAAATATAGTCGCGGAAGACACAATGATCTAATAAAGAGGTTGGAAACGGACAATTACATGCGGTATGCTGTCATTGAGTGCTATGCATCATGTAAAAATATTATCAACTTTTTGGTTTTGGGGGAGCGCGAAAAATTGTAAGTGATTACTACCATACAACATAATTCAGCAAGTTGCAGATCAAGGGCACTGTTTTATTAATGTCGATGTTGACCTGGACATATCCAGAGTTCTAGAGGAGATTTTTTCCAAAGTTGATCATCATATACATAATGCTGATGTGATAAGTGGGTTGAATATCAGTTCTCTCCCTAGTCTCTGTGATCAACTCATTCGACTCATAGAGTATTTGGTAAATACCTAATGAATTTTACTTGCAATTTCTGTGAGTTACAAATATGTATAATGTTAACTAAACTATTGTGTTCTACAGAAAGAAAACAATAAAGATGACAAGGATAACGTCGTCATTGTGTTACAGAACATGCTCGAGGTTGTGACAAGAGACATCATAACGGAGGACCTAATTCATAGGTATATAATGTGAAATCAGTTTCCTTGCTTAGTTAAATTGGTGTTGCTTAATATTTTCATGATTTATAGTTTGGTAGAATCAAGCCATGGTGGATCATATCCTGTGGATGAGGATGAAGGAATGAAACCTCTAAGTGCACAAAGCCAGTTTTTTGGTAAGCTTAATTTTCCGGTTACTGAGGAAACGGAAGCTTGGATGGAGAAAGTAAGAGCCTGCGTCAATTAATCTTTGTTTATTGTTTTCCTATCCCATATCAGATTTTATATCTATTTTAATTTCTGAATCGTACAAGAATTTGTATATATAGAAGAGAGGTGATACGTAATAGATGAATTTGTGAAAAAAAGATCACATGTAGCCACCCATTTCAGAGGAATTAACATAAGATGCTCTTTTTCACAAAATTTGCAAGGTGATCAAGATTATTATTCCATCTCCAAGCAACAGCGATTTTAAGTGCTTCTCTAGAAGTAGGCTCACTCTATATGCTATGAAAATGATAAGTGTTGTATGTTCTTGTTTAGTTTTATATACTATTATCACGTTTCGTTAACCGAAAAATAAAGGGTTGATTCCTAAATACGTAACAACTCTTACAGCTTGTCAATAATATATAATTAGAGATTATTTGGAAACTCAGCATTTCAACATGTTTTTAATCTTGCTAAGAATTGGGAACACTGATTTCTAACCGTGTTGTGAAATTTTGAGTGTTTCAAAATATGTCCTGGCCTGGTTATGTTTTGCAAAAATTGTGGGGAAGGTTTATGGCTTTTTACATGGGGAAGGTTTATGCCCTAAAGATGGGTGCCCGTGAACCACTCTTCGACCCAAAAAAGGACTTTCGAATGAGGAGGATTAATGTTCTTTATATTTACACCCTTATGATTGGTTTCTGAATAACAGTTGTTGTAGGGTTACTCTAATGAAATCCCCAAATCAGAATAAATCTACTTTTTAAACAAGGTTTACTTTGACGTATCCCATGCATGTCATATGCAGATTAGGAGGCTCCACCTATTACTTACTGTGAAGGAATCAGCTATGGATGTCCCATCCAATTTAGAAGCTAGAAGGCGCATGTCTTTCTTCTCAAATTCGTTGTTTATGGACATGCCTACTGCACCCAAAGTTCGCAATATGCTTTCCTTCTGGTAAATTTTCCCACCACATATAATAACCATGAAATCCACCCATTTTCTCCTCCAATGACATGCTATCTACAACTGATGCTTTTATGAATTAGTTTTACGGAATGCTGTTCCTTCTTAACCTAATTAGCTTTGGCAGATCATAATACTTTTCATAGGTAAGCTTGATGCAGAAATTCAGAAGTTCTATTCCACACTAGTTATTAGAGGTTTTCTCATAAAATGTATTATTTGATCAGGATTTTGGCTAGAGGTGTAGAAAGATATAAATTGCTTGAGCAGTGAAGAAGGACAGTTATATAGAAGTATCATGTACTTGTTGAATAATATAAGATCCTGTTGGGCCTTTCTCTAACACCTTAAAATTTTAGTGGGCTAGTTACTTAACAGTACAACTTTCCACTTTTTGCATCGGGAATGTGGTTATTTGAAAATTTAGGTGGGGGTCGGCTGTACTGGCTAAGAGCAAGTCCAATGGTGGTGCTATATCTGTATCACCCAAGCAAAAACCTCACTCCAATGGGGTGCTAAACATGGATACATAATAATAGCAAAATGCTATCCTTGGTGCTAAATATAGAACCAAGTATAGATGTTGGCATGTTGCTATAATTGCCACATAAGCATGCAAGTTGGAAAATCAACATTTAAAGTAATGTTGACAAATAAAATAGTGCATTTAAAGTTTGGGTGAGTGAAATATAGCTATATTTAGATAACTTAGTGTTATTTAAAACTACTATTGGAGTATAAGCTCTATTTTAACATCAAAAATCACTTTTTGATTTCATAATATAGCAATAGCTATATGTATTTTAGCACCACCATTGGACTTGCTCTACATACACCAATCTAAAGACCTTTCAAACTGCCCTAAGACATCCATTGAATAATGCTAGGAGAAGTAGTTGCCCTTCTGAAAAGTTCACCAACACTGGTTGACCTTTCAACTGCCACATATAGACATGTATTCCTCCTTGAGGTTCATATAACTCAGTAATGTACTTTTACTGCTTGAAACTTCACTTGTGCCCTGGAATGAGAGGGTGATATCATGTTATGGACGACTCTTGCTCCTCACATTGCTTATGCATGAGCAACTGTTCTGCTTTGGACTGGGGCACCTGGCAGCATTTGCTTAAACTGGTGTCCAGAACAATTATCATGGGACTTTGCTACCTTTGCCTTGCGTAAATATATATCTTCCCTTTGTTTGAGGAATTACGTCGTTAATCCCTTAATTTTTGGCTCACGGTACTTGAAAAATTGTGTAGTGTTTACTGCTGACAATTTGGATATTTCTTTAGTGTTAGTATAACAACGTACCCGAATGGCAATTTTGTTTACAGTCTAACACATGCATGGCTTACCCCTTGTATCGAGGAGGCTAAATAAAAGCCATCTCTTTGGATTCATAGACCAGTTGTGTTGTGTTAAGCGGATGAAGTACTAACAGGATCTGTTTTGAGTTTCTAGAAAAGCATGATGTGCAGGCATTTATTTGCTGGAATTAGAATGTAAAACTATAGTTACGAGTTAATTTTATGAAGTTGTTGGATTATGAACAGTTTGTATGCCCTTTCTGGCATCAATTTATGCGTGGTTTTGTTTCATGTCAATGGCATGCTTAAAGATTCATTAAACATAGAAAACTTATTGGCAGCTACATAGCTAAGATTAGGCAGCTTTCTAAATTCCAAATCATAGTATATGATAACAATCCTAGCAGTTCAAGCTCAACATGTTATTCTGGGGGGACAAGGAAACTGCTGGATGTTTGGTTGTAAAGATGCTATTATCCTTTTGTACTTGAGAAATTAAAGTTCATATTTCTCTTTTAATGACAAGACGTTTGGAATATTTTCAATAAACAATAGTTTACACAACTCCTATAAATTGTTGCCTGAAATACATCTGATATAAAGTAGTGGCCTGTTTGCGAACTTGAATTTCATTTGAAATTCTGGATTTGATCAAATGACATGTTTAGATACACACGAAAAAGTTGGACTTGAATTTCATTTGAAATCCAGGACATTCAAATACTAGTATAAAGCTGAGAATTGAAATGATACCTCAAATCATGTCATTTGAAATCCAAAACTTGAAATGAAATACATGTTCCCAAGTGCAATCTAAGTTTATTCTGTATACACTATAGCAGTTAAGGTCATCACACCCTTACCAGACCCTATTTCAAGTGGGATGTATGGGGGTATGTTTTGTTTGTTGGTAATAGTAACAATTTTTCATTCATTTTATATCTTAGTGCCCTGACTCCATATTATGTTGAGGATGTTCTTTTCTCCATCAAAAGTCTAGAGAAACCAAATGAAGATGGTGTTTCTATCCTCTTCTACTTGCAAAAGATATATCCAGGTCAGTGTGTAATTGTGTGTATCAAGTACTGTGCATCTTAATTTGTTGTGTACTCTTGCAAATCCTTATATTATACACATTAAGATGACAAGAACTTATATTTATGTATATTTGAACGACATTAGCACATTTTATTCTGCAACCCAAAGAAATGGTTATGGAACCCATTTATTAAAATAGATTTGGGGAATCATATTGGTTTCAACCCCTTCTTACTTGTATGGAATGAACCTATGTTATACAGATGAGTGGACCAACTTTCTTGAACGCGTCGAACGAAAAAATGAAGAAGAACTTAAAGAAAGTTTAGAGATGGAAGATCAACTTCGCCTATGGGCATCATATAGAGGCCAAACACTGACAAAAACTGGTACATGAGTCCTTGTACTGTTGGTGATTTTAATTATGTTGGTGTTATAATTTAGTTTGTATAAGTTTTTGATTTACACATTTTGATTTTTATGTATTGTGCGATTTAGTTCGAGGCATGATGTACTATCGGCAAGCTTTAGAACTTCAGGCTTTCCTGGATATGGCCAAGGATGATGGTACTTGCTGAAGGCTTACTTACAACTTAAGTATCTTTTATATGTCAATGGAAGCGTTATTTTTTCATGGTTATTGATCTACTTGCAGAGTTAATGAAAGGTTATAAAGCCGCGGAATCTAATACTGAGGAAGATTTAAGAAATGAAAGGTCATTATTGGCCCAATGTCAAGCTGTGGCAGATATGAAGTTCACTTATGTTGTATCATGCCAGCAGTATGGCATTCATAAAAGGTCTCGTGATCCACGTGCACAAGACATTCTGAGGCTCATGACAACGTACTCTATCTCGTACTAGTCCGATTATTCTAGTTTATAGCTAGCCATGTTGCTAAATTAAATTTATTTTTTTTGCAGCTATCCTTCACTTCGTGTTGCTTATGTTGATGAGGTTGAAGAGACAAACAAGGGTCAAACGAAGAATAAGCTTAAAAAAGTCTATTATTCAGTGCTTGTGAAGGCTGTACCAAAGTCGCTTGATTCTGCAGAGCCAGTTCAAAACTTAGATGAGGTAGTATATTTAAATCATTTTGGTTCTATCAGTTAAAAGCCAATAAGTGTTTACTAACGTAATATGTTAGATTTGAAAACTACTATTGAACACATAATGTTTTCTCCTTAATATTGTTCTGCGTTATAAAATGTTAACTATCAATTCGGGAGAAAGAATAATGTATCATACTCTGGCTTCTCAGAAAATGAACTCCATGAACTTTTTTGTTGTTTGTAATGGTAATGGTACACTTAAAAATTTTAGTATCAAACTTTAGAAAGACGGAGAGATATAAGACAATCCTAACTTAGAAATAAGGTAAAAAAAGATGACTAAATCAATCAAGGACTTTTATGTGCATCCATTAATTTTCACATTCCAAAATCTCTGCTGTTTTATTTTGACCAAATGGTTACTCTTTTTTGTTTGAACTTGCTTTCTTCAGGTTATATATCGGATAAAACTTCCAGGGCCTGCTATTCTGGGTGAAGGAAAGCCAGAAAATCAAAACCATGCATTGATATTTACTCGGGGAGAAGGTTTACAAACTATTGATATGAATCAGGTACATCCTGCTTACCATCAAAAAAATTTCTTTCAATTAGCTCACTTATTTTCAGTGACTTCAAATATGTAGGATAACTATATGGAAGAAGCCTTTAAGATGAGGAACTTACTTGAAGAATTTCTCCCTCGGAAGAACTTCCAGAATGACTGGAACAAGGACTCGGAAAAACGTGGTTTTAAGAATCCAACGATACTGGGATTCAGGGAGCATATATTTACTGGAAGGTGCTTATATTGACGTTATATATGTCTATTGTAGTTGAGCTTCTATGTTTCTTTGGATTCCCAAACAATTTCAAACTTTTATCTGTGGACAGATGCTTAAGTAAATGGTTTGTCCGTTAGTTTAGTTATTTGACCATTTAAACTTGCATTGGTTTATTTTTGCAGTGTTTCCTCCCTGGCATGGTTCATGTCCAATCAGGAGACTAGTTTTGTAACAATTGGACAGAGGCTTTTGGCTAGCCCTTTAAAGTGAGTTTCGATAAGATGGTGCAAGTTTATTATATATAAAATTTCATATTGTGTTTACATAGTTTTAAGCTGTTCCAATCTCAAATAGAGTCTTTGGTGGTAAATCAGAATGTTAGCTAGAATCACGAGTAAGCCACAGGTGAGAGAACTGCTCCTTGCTAGAAGAAATCTAGAATTGGATTCTCACCACCCTATGGCATCACTTTTCCAAAAAATAAGAAAAGGAGAATAGTATAACCTTGTAATCGTAGGTTAAGAGCCTGTTAGAACACCAGATTGTTGGTCTGTGATCTCTGTATGTGTCAACTACTTTGTATTCAGTTGGAACATTTATAGATGTTGAGACTTAGTTTTGTAATGTTTTTCTCTCTTAGAGATTTGGCTTTGTATGATAGTAAGAGTCAACTACTTGTGATCATTTTGTTCATAAAAGTTACATGCACTATAGATTAATGACTTTTTACTGTCTTTCTCATTCAGAGTCCGGTTCCATTATGGCCATCCTGATGTGTTTGATAGACTGTTTCACCTGACCAGAGGGGGTATTAGTAAAGCTTCGACAATCATCAACCTAAGCGAGGACATATTTGCAGGCATTGTCAAAATGCTGAGAACTTTTGTGCCTATAATCTAATATAAAATTTACAGACTAGCTTGCATGCACCTCATTCATAGTTTTCACTTTCAGGTTTCAATTCTACACTGCGTGGAGGGAACATTACTCATCACGAGTATATTCAGGTTGGTAAAGGGAGGGATGTGGGCCTTAATCAAATTTCCCAATTCGAAGCAAAGATAGCAAATGGAAATGGGGAGCAGACGATGAGTCGTGATATCTACAGGCTTGGACACCGATTTGACTTCTTCCGCATGCTTTCTTGCTATTTCACGACCATCGGGTTTTATTTCAGCAATTTGGTACTGAAAAGATAATACACATCACTTTGCTTTTAGTCTTTATAGTTTTTTCTCGTTTTCTAAATTACATTGGTGTATTTTGGCAGATTACTGTCCTTATAGTCTATGTATTCCTCTATGGCCGGCTTTATCTTGTTCTCAGTGGACTAGAGGAAGCAATGAGCAAGGAGCCAGCAATTCGAGACAATAAACCCCTACAAGTAGCTCTTGCTTCTCAGTCTTTTGTGCAGATTGGATATTTAATGGCATTACCTATGGTGATGGAAATAGGTCTCGAGCATGGATTTAGCAAGGCATTTACTGATTTCGTTCTTATGCAACTACAGCTGGCACCAATATTCTTTACGTTTTCTCTTGGAACAAAAACCCATTATTTTGGTAGAACCTTGCTTCATGGGGGAGCAGAATACAGAGGGACAGGTCGTGGCTTCGTCGTCTTCCATGCCAAGTTTGCTGAGAACTATAGGCTGTACTCTCGTAGTCACTTTGTCAAGGGAATTGAACTTATGGTTTTGCTTCTTGTTTATCATATATTCGGTCGAGCCTATGAAGGAGTTCTTGCATATTTATTAATTACTATATCTATATGGTTTATGGTGGGATCATGGCTTTTTGCTCCTTTCCTCTTCAATCCATCAGGGTTTGAGTGGCAAAAAATAGTTGAAGACTGGAGTGACTGGAAAAAGTGGATGCTCAACCGGGGAGGTATCGGCGTGTCACAGGAAAAAAGTTGGGAATCATGGTGGGAGAAGGAACAGAATCATCTCAAGTTTTCTGGGGCTCGTGGCATCATTGTGGAGATTTTGTTGTCATTGCGCTTCTTTATTTATCAGTATGGACTTGTATATCATCTGACCTTTGCGAAGCACTCCAAAAGTTTTCTGGTACTAGTATTCTTGGTTTTTAAATTAAATATTAAGTATAGCTTATCTGATTCATCTGAACGGTTTCTGCAACTTCTCAACAAATTATTTCATTACTTGACAGGTTTACGGACTATCCTGGATAGTGATATTAGTAATATTGTTTGTGGTAAAGGTTAGTGCGGTTTTCAGTTTTCTAGTGTGTTTTTTTTCAACACTGATTTTTCATGTTTAATAAAGTCCCCCGGAGATGGAAATTTTATCATAGATTAGACATTAACCAGCTTGAAACACTAGTATTAGAACATGGTTTCTTAAAGTATGTTAGATATTGGATAGCTGACCTAATTTAGAGCAAACCCAAGTCGAAAAACATCCTAAAATTACATGAGGCAAGTCATTAATGTTTGATATGTATGAATGTCAACGTCTTTTTTCTTTATCATATATAATTTCTTTGATCCACAACGGTTCTATACAGTTGAAAAACACAGTGTTCACATATGATTTATCCCATTGATGTTGATGTTCTTCAAATTGATTCTAATTATATTCGTCTTAACTTTTTGTATGATTTATGTTTAATTCTTGTACGTAGGCTGTATCTGTTGGGCGGCGGAAATTTAGTGCCAATTTTCAGCTTGTGTTTCGAATGATTAATGGTGTGATCTTCATCATATCCGTTGCTGCATTGATTACTCTTGTAGTGTTAGTCGACATGCAATTTCGTGACATTGTGGTGTGCATTCTTGCATTGATGCCATCAGGATGGGGATTACTCCTGGTGAGTGCTTCCACGTGACAGTCCGTCTTTACTCACCTTAACTTCTTTTAATATATTGACAAGTGGAGCTTCGCTTGGTTTTATTTATGTTAGTCCCTTTTGCAACACAGTTCTCATAACTTGTTGCTTTTGCTATCTATTGTGACTTAGATTGCTCAAGCTCTGAAACCTCTTGTTGTAAAAGCCGGAATATGGGCATCAGTTCAGACACTTGCCCGTGGCTATGAAATGTTCATGGGTTTGCTTCTATTCACTCCTGTTGCGTTCCTAGCCTGGTTTCCATTTGTTTCAGAATTTCAAACGCGTATGCTTTTCAACCAAGCATTCAGTAGAGGCCTGCAAATTTCTCGTATTCTTGGGGGACCGGAAGATAAATCTTCTAGGAATAAGGAATGATTTTTTCTCCCAAAAACTCTGTTAGATAAGTTCACATTGTATGAGACACAAAAGATGCAAATCCTGTATTACAAGTATAAACAAGAATAATGTGTAAAAAAACTCTTGCATAACAGTGTAGGTGTATAATTGCAAATGGCTTTGTACATATAGATTATAGCCTCTGTAATACATATCATATGCCAAGTATATTACTATTGCAGCTCGTTATATCAAATTTGCAGATGCAGCTAATTTTTTGAGTCCATTATTATGTACTTGATATATCCGGCTATCAAATTTATATCTGTAATTTGCTTAGTAAATTAGCAGAAGTTTCCAAAGTATGATGTGTTGTAGAAAGATTGAAAAACTTCACAATAAACCACAAGAAACCATCACCAGTATACAGTCACCGATTAAACTCACATAGATAATAAGTTCTTTTCATAAAATCCACATTCTCAATTGGACTTGACAAGGTACATTTACTAAAAACTCATACAATCTAACTAAAAAAGTAGTGTTAAAAAGTTTGTGAACATCTCTGAGGAGCATCACTCTGCCATTGCTTCAACTATCTTCTCTGGTAACTCATAGCTCGAACATCCACATTATCTTCTCCAAGTAGTGCCAGGCTTTCCCCAAGACAATCCCTGATATTATGAGTCATCCCTTCACCTTTTAGTTCTACAAGCTTTTGTGTCTCGATGTTGCACACGAAAAGCTTCACCCCGACCTTTATCAGAACTTTCCCCTTATTGATAAACCTTACTGGTACACGGGGATTGATATTCATTCTCCACGATAAATCAATGACAAAAATCTTTTCCCAGGACGGAACAGATTCATCGCTTAACAATGAAATCGACAGACAACCCAAACCATTAGCATACACACTTACAGTTAAAACAGCAAGTGATTCTCCATACACATCCATAGTATAACTATCAATCTCATGAATTTCATCTGGTAATCCAATCTCTCGAATAACCTTGCGGCTCATATCAAAGCAAACAATCACATTATCATTATCAGCATCATCACTTGTTTTAAAATACGCAGCCCCATTCACAAACCTGGAGTCTCTCGAAACCAAATCATGCAACCTAAAAGGATCAAGATCATCATCATCATTTTCGAGATCATCAACAACACTCCAACAATTGTTGCCCAAACTATAAATCCCGACACTACACACACCTTCAACAACACCCACCATTACAACCTTATAATCATCATCCTCATACCCGAAACAAACATAAACACTTGTCACCAACTCATCATCCCCGAAATCAACCATATCCGGCGATACATCAAAAACAAGAGACGGCACAGGAAGCTTTTTAATTTTCCTAATAACCGGGTTCCACAAATAAATATCACTGTTCATTTCCACACTCTCATGCGACAAACAAACTAACCCATTACAACTTCCATAAACAACTAGCTCCGCACGAAAATTAATCTCCAGCGAGGTATTTTCAGATTCATCAACAACACGCAACGAATAAAAATTGTCATGATTAAATACGAGGTACTTGTTCGTGTTCATATCAGTGCTCTGATGTGTGAGATGATCTATAAAAAAAGGTGCACTGCTGATTAAATTGAACCATGTCTTACAAACGCACCTGAACCGAACAAGACACTCCGCAGGTAGTCTGGACAGGATCTGGATGCAGAGTTCTTCTGGTAATGAATCTTCCACCATGACTACATTAATTAGAAACTTGTTTATGTAATAAATTAAATTGCATGCGAGTGTGGAGTTGTTAATATTGTAGATGCATAGACAAGAGTTAATTAAGGAAGGTTGTAACTTGTAAGTATGTTTAACCACTTCCGGTAAATCGAGAGAGTAGTGGACGCGTGTACCACATATATGTTACGTGTTTCACTCAAATTCGTTTGTTGTGATACTCGATGATTGACCAAAAGTAATGCATGCAAGAAATCAATGCTTTCTTTGACTATTTATTTATGCAATAATTTGGCAAATAAATTGTTTAGTTCGGTTTTATTCGAAATTATCATATCCTTCAATATAATAAATATAATGAGTATAATTAATTGTTTGGTGCAATATATCACAAATGAAAAAAGAACTATTACATTGAATAGAGGATTAAGATTGTATAATAATAAATTATATTTATATATAATACTCAAATAAATATATAATATATTCTTTTTATGTTTGATAGGTTTTGTAAATATAACATAACTCTTGTTCTTTATGTTATAAATCATATTGGAAAATGTTTTGTAAGTGCAGTATGATTTTTATTTTATATTTTTTTGCCAGAAGCAGTATGATTCTTATTAAAATAATTATAATTATTATTTTATATTTTATATTTTGTTTTTTAATTGAAATATAATTGTTTAGGGATGGCAAAATTTTTCGAACCGACGGATATCCGACCGAATTGATCCGAATGGATTTTACCAACTCGATTTTTATAGTATTGTTACGGGTTTGATTTTTTATTTTTGAAAACCGACTGAATTTGGTTTGGGTTTGTTTTTTAGACCAACTGAACCAAAACCCGATCCGAATTATCTGAACCTGACCAAAACCCAACCGAACCCGATAGTATAAATTTATTTTATATCACTGTATAATATAGGTCAAGTTCTAGGGAGTACAGAATAATATTGTAGTACCGATCACAGCTTTTTAGTTTAATCACAAATAATATCTTTAATTGTAATTTTTTTTAATATAATTTATCATTTATAAGTACACTTAAACATAATTATCAACTAATCATTAATATATTTGAAATTTAACAAGTGTTAAGATTATTGTTTAGTTTATGAATTATATAGGAGAACATAGTGTTTTGTAATAGTTTTTTAATATTATTTATATAATTTTCGGGTCTCGGTTTAAACCGAACGGACAACCAGTAGTTCGGGTTTGGTTTTTGAACTTCGGTTTTCAGTTCGGTTCGGTTTCGGTTTTGAGAAATACTATTCGGTCCGGGTTCGATTTTTGTCAAAACCGAACCATACCGACCGATTGTCATCTCTATAATTGTTGGATCCTTACGGAATATTATTATTTTCATAAAAATAATTTTTTTTGCTGTTTTAAAAACATATAAATCAACATATAAAATGTTAATAAGATAATTTACAAAATAATTGAATAATATATTTTTTTATACTTATAAATAAGTGGAGTTTGGAATTAACCTACTTATTTTTCCAAACAGTTTAATCACTTATAAATTTTAATTAGTTTATCCAAATGACTTTTGTGTATGTATTCCATGATATTAAATTGGGTTCTTAATATTTTATAATATTTTCGTGCATATTGTTACTTTACTAGATGAAATTGTTTAAAAAATTATGCCAATTTCAAAAAATAATTTAAAATAGTTTTACAAATATTGTCAGTTGTCCCGTCCAACAGGGGAAGGGGTCCAGACTCTCTTGCTTTCAACAGCAAGGGGGACGAGTTTTATACCGGTGTATCTGATAGTAGAATCCTCAAGTATGAATTGGCAAATCATGTTTTCGTCAATTTTGCAACCACGTCGCCTCTCAAGTGAATTTGGCATCAGTTGTGCTTTTCGTCTTTGCAACAAGGTGCCATTTGGCTAAGCTTATTCATCAGAAATAAGAGCTTATTTCTGGAGATATATTCTTTTCTGAAATAAACTCTTAATATTTTATCACATAACGAATATGAAATACTTGTTGAACATTTATAATAACTATATTAGCCTTCTCTAGACAGACAGACACCATATGAATGCATAGTGTAGCATAGTTGAAGATCAAATTTCGGGGAATGATATTGAAATCATAATCACCCATCCATTTTCAGGAACAAAGCAGTTGGTGATGAAACAAAGCAGTTGGTCTTGGTGATGACAGAAACAATACAAAATTGGGACAAGCTCCTTGTAGGCCATTAGGAGTCGCAATCAACTACAATAATGGTGACCTTATGTTTTTTTTTTTTGCTAATTGATTACACACGCACACGTGGGGAGTCGAACTCCCGACCTCCCGCAAGGGGGTACAAGAGCTCTACCGCCACACCAACACTTTGTTGGCAATGGTGACCTTATGTTGCAGATGCTGTATATGGACTAGCTGTAGTGGGTTCTAATGGAGGCGTTGCAAATACAAATTGCCAACAGCATTAGTCAGGTTCAAGAAAATGTATGCGGAATATTTGTTGGAACCCTTTTAGGGAGTTTCGTTGGCACTTACAGAAAATAGTAATAACAAATTTATAATAATAAAACATTACAGAACACTCTTGACACATAAAAAACATTAGAAAACACAGTAATTTTCTAGTAACTTAAGTTGTTACTCTATTTATATGGTTTTTAGCAAAGGTGTACACACAAATAGGGTGCAATCCCCAGACAAACTTGTAGTCTTACAAACCTTAAGACAGAACTGCCAAAGGTGTATATATACAACCTGAAACTATACATCATTCATCAACTGTTGAAGCTCTTCAAGTGTTGTATTTGCCAGGCCTGCAAGAGACATAGATAAAAAAAACTTCACTCACTATTGTATAAATAAATTAGCCATGTGGGTTATAATAATTAGAGATTTTAGATTCTTTTACCATTTCCATGATTAACCCCAAACAGAGTTCCATCAGATGTATGCATTCTGTTCATTATAATACAGTCATTTTCTTCCACTCTGTTCGTCTTCAGCTTCTCCAACTTTGTACGAAGCTGTGATGCAGTTTTCTTTAACTCTGTCGAAACAGTAAATCATTTTTAGGATGTAATAGAGATACAACTAAGCACCACTTCAGTGTCACCTGCATAATAACAATACCTGTGCAATGTTTACAAACTGAAACAACAAACATGCACTTTTTTTGGCGTATTGATCCTTGCCAAGATTAAGTATAGACCATAGAGTATATTACAGCCAGGCACTGTGTCTAAAAACACATTAAAAGCTATAATTACTGGTGACCTTTAAAATCTGAAAAGGCTCTCAAGACCCCGCAAGGACAGAATGATGTTCAATGCAATTTGTCATGATCACTGTACAAAGACATGCCATAGCATTTAATTTCCAAAATTGCAAACATACAAAAAACACACTAATATGTTACAATTAAAGTTTGGTCTTGACCAAATATTCAAATTTAATTCTTTTTGGAGGATGGAGGGAGTTATATCTGAACTCCAAAGTTCACCATATGCTTTACAATATAAAAATCAAGTATAGCAAAACATTTAATCATATTTCTCATGATCCCTAGTTGCCCAAAAATGCACATTAACTATTCTGTAATTGATATATTATTTTGTGTGTATATATTGGGTGTTTCTCTACTAGACTGAGTGCGACTCTCTCTCTCTCTCTCTCTCTCTCTCTCTCTCTCTCTATATATATATATATATATATATATATATATATATATATATATATATATATATATATATATATATATGTTTTGATGATCAAAGAATACAGTCTACACATACCTTCAAACATGTCTAGGTCAAAATATTGTCCACACAACTGTACTGCTTCATCTAAAGACCTTGAACATTGGTTGCTCAACGACGACTGCCTTTCCAGCATTCTAAGCTCTCTGTTCAGCTCTGCAGATTCTTTTCCAACCTAACAATGACAACTTTTTTAGAAATTATACATAAATGCAGTCCAAAATAATACACTGACAGCCTATGAAATACTTATTTACCAAAACAAGCCTTTTCCTCAAGGAGTTTAACTGCAAATCCAGCTCTGTGTCATCAGTGACATCAACATCCATAGCTACTTCACCAGTTGATTCATTCTACGAAAACAATAAACAAAATCATACTATATGAGTAAAACAACTACAGATAGATTTCTGGTCTACTATTATTATTTCCGTCCGATACAACAGAAGAAAAGGTTAACTATCTTGAATATGTAAAGAAGGCGGAAGATCTTAAAGCCAACATTTCATCACAAAGAATACATTTCATATATGCCAAACTTAACAAAACCAGATGGTTGTAATCTTAACGACAGTAACAAAAATCAATTTGTAGGAGAAATGCAATTAAACAAGTTAATTCACATTTATATGCTGAGGGAAGTTCAACTTTACTGTATACTCTGTTAATTTTTAATGATACTATCTTATTATAATTTTTTCAAAAAGAAAACACATCCTAACCCCCTGTGTCAAAATATATTCCAACCCCTTGTGTCTAGGTCCCATTACAGCATAAAGGGCTTACCAGGATCATATTCTAACATTCCCCCTCACTCGAAAGCCCATTTTATGGGTCGAGTGCCTTCGTGTCCTTAATAATTTCTGAGAATATTGGGGGTCACAGGGAGTCGAACTCAAATCTCCCGCGAGCCTAAGCTCTGATACCATGTTAAGTGACCAATTCTCCTAAAACCTCAAGGTGTTAGGAGGAGGGCTTACCAGGATCATATCTAACAAGAACCCCACAAGTTATTCAGAAATAAGGCACCACACACAACTTACACTCCTTGCAATAGAAAAAAAAATACCTAAGTCTAAACAAAACGATTACTCCAGAGTAACCAATCAATATGTTACTCATTAAAACCCTGACAAACCAATCTTCTGCCATAGACAACAATCTTAACTCATAGAAAAACTGCGAAATGACATACTTGAACATGATGAAGGCAGTAGGTAGATTCAAAAAGCAACACAGACTATGCTACGACTTATGTTACCTGAACTCCAGATCGGTTTCTTAGTTTTTGCACATTTTAGGATTTTCATTTAAAAAATTTGACACAATCATGGAGGCTACGACAGCAAAATCCTAGTCATAAAGAGTATGAAGAAACATACAGATATCTAAATGTGCAACAGTGCACCAGAAAATATAAATTCCTCTGTGCACTCTCCTACACGTATACCGGTATATCAACAATTAGATTCTGAAGCAATTTGTGATGCATTCTTTTACTACACAGCCACGTCAGGTGTTCCAGGAAACGACTACAACAGAAGATTAAAGCACTAGAAACAAAGGAGGTGGGCAACACAAGTCAGCCATTGAAGCTCAAGGATAAAACAGACTTTCTACTTAAAGAGTCAGGTGCAGGGCACATACTGGGAGTATAAGGTGTTAGCGTTAGCCAAACTGTGGATCTCATCTCTGAATATTGTAATCTATAGCTGATAGGAGTGCGCAGGCATCTTAAAAGCCAGATTATCTTTCATTATAGTATGAATTATCATTTGATGGTTTATATACGTGTTTTGCTTGAGTTGAGTTGGTTGATTGACATAATAAGAATTGTTAGTTAATAACACAACTGAAGTGTATACATCACCATTCACCACCGATGTATACATCATTACATATATTTGAGCTAAGACTTATAAAAACATAACCATAGAGCACAACACTACGAAAATTGCATTAGTTTTGCATAAAGTTCCAGGCTGGCATTTAAAAAGATGCACAAACTTAATTACTGCAACACACAACACTTCTTCCATCCACATGATTCAAACCAACAAACGAATCAGCAAGACTATAAACAAAAAAAAAAAAGCATAAAATCCATAACACTTAAATCACAAAACAACTCACATTTGCGGGCAGCGTGAATCCTAGAGGAACAGCGAAACAATGGCGCAAACAATACTTTTCCCACATAGTTAACGGCCTATCCAAAGCCGAATGAATCCTGTTCTGTAAATAAACTACACCCTAAAAATCAAAGCAAACACCCATGAGAACTTATAACTCCCAACAAAAAAAGGGAAAGAAAAAGAGAAGAACACTTGCCCCGTACAGCTAATTAACATCGAAAGCAGTAAAAAGTAGAAAAAAGAAGAGAATTTGAAGTAAAATCTCACCTTCTTCAGCTCATCTGCTCTATCAGTGCCCTCAATTTTGAGTCCAGTTGAAGCCTCCCTAAACATATTTATCGAGAAAATGCAAATTAGACATAAAAATAGGCAACATTGTGTTGAAAGTGTTTGTGTGTTTGTGTGTGAGTGAGAGAGGGAGGGAGAGGGAGAGAGAGAGAGAGGGAGAGGGAGAGAGAGAGGGGGGAGAGAGAGAGAGAGACTGATGAAAGCAATGGAAGGCGCCATCGACTAAATCGTCGAGTCGATTGAAAATCTCGTTGAGAAAGAGTTGGGGATTGAGGTTGAGAGAATCAAAGATGGCTTCGCTTTCACTGCCTTCCATGCTTTCCCAATTATGTGTTTGTTTGCCGCCTCTCAATTCAAATTAACACTGCCATTCACCCGGAATCACTCGTGTTATTCACAGTTTCACTAATACTCCAAACACTTTCACTAGTGTTCCTGTATTTGTTTTTGCAATTTTTTTCTGTTCTGTGTTTTGTACACTTGCAGCATTTTCTTAGAAACACTATTCACTGTTTAAGAAATTTTTAATTAAAAAGCTCCCAATATTATAATTTGAATTAAAATATCCTAATATCACAATTAAAAAAATGACCCTTTAACTTCAATTGATCGCTGTCATAATCTTGAAAAAATGGGTATACGGGATGAAGTGGTGTTCTACATAAAAAAACAACTTAAAATATCATCTTGCATCCAAAAATATATTTAAATAGCTTTTCGAACTTAAAAATTAAGTAACACAGGATAAAGGGACCGTTTGGGTGATCTTAAAATAAGTGCTTCTTGCTTAAAATAAAAAAGCGAAGTAGAAGTTAGAAGTTAGTTAAGACTTATAAGTAGTGTTTGGGAAAAAAATAGAAGTCATGAAACAAAAACCAGGAATCGTAGCTTTTTATAAGTGCTTCTCGACTTTTTACACAAACGGTACGAATAAGTGCTTATAACTTAAAAGTCCAGAAGCGGGGCTTTTAAGCTCCGCCAAACACCCACAAAGTAATGTTTTGTATTCGAATTTATGTATGATCTGTGGTACTATATAATTGCTAACTGCTGGCACAGATCTCTCTGTATTCAATAAACTGTGGTGGTCCAATTCTGTGTCTTTTTTTAATGGGAAAGAGTGTTCGAGGTGAGGATGATACGGAGACGAAGTTAAGAAGGTATTGAGCTAGTTCGACGCTATGGAGATGGCAAAATTGATTTATCAGAGCTCGGATCCATTTTACAGGCATTTGAGCGTATAATGTCGGAAATCGACACTGATGGCGATGGAGTCATTGATCTCAAGGAGTACGTTCTCGGATTTTCACCTTGGCGGCTCTGATTAGTACATCAACTCTTAATTAGCCGACTTGGAAGCCTAACAAATTTTGATTCCATAAACAATACTAATATCCTCGGGGATCGGTTCTCGCCCAAAGTCAGAGTAACCAAACTATCCAGATATGTAGGTAAAACTTGTTAATGTAAAACCAAGCAAGTAAAATAAAAAAGAGAAAGGCGAGGGTTATTTAAACTGAATATATTGTTTGCAGTTGAGAAATGAAGTTCAATCTTATAACTATAATGATCTCTATGACCTCTGATTCTTTAAAAGCAAAACGGATGACTATATATATAGAACAAGACTCTATATAGAACAGCCCACCCGAACATAATCAGAACCATGTACCACTTTTTTGATTCTTTGCTACTTATTGCGAGTGATTCTAGAATTGCGGTCCCAGTATTTTGTCCTCCGGGATTTTGTCCAAAAACATCTGTCGTCTGAAACTGGTTCATCAAAGACCCCTGATAAGGATATGTCATTGTTGAAATTTTGTTCATCCATACCCAGTATGGAGGGATGTCGTCGCTGTTCAGGAAGTAGCCGCAAAATAGGAAAAAAAGAGCAGTGAATGCAATGACTGCTGCGTAGCCCATTATGTAGTTTGGCACTACTGAGCTCACAAACACAACGAATGAGTTGGTGGAGAGGAGAGACATGTAGAGTACTATGAAAAAGTAGTACTCCCTCCGTCCCCCTGAGTTGTATACATTGGGGGACGGGGACGCGGCACGGACTTTAATGCTCCTGTAGAGTGTAGTTGTGTAATTTATTTTTAAAATTTTCTTTTTCTGAATTAAAGTTTGGATGTTATATTTTTATTCAGAAAAATAAAATCTCAAAAATAAGTTACGGAACTATATTTTATAAGAGCATTGAAATGCGTGTCGAGCAGTTGAAAAGAAACGTATACAATTAAATGGGACAGAGGGAGTACAACTCTCCTCGAAGGCCTAATGGGAACCAGACGATTCCAGCGTATAGACGCCAGCCTGAATTGCTTGAAAAGGAAGGTATGTGATGACTCCAGCAATGGTGTATGAAGAGGCTCTGTAGGCATTATGAGAAGTTTCGCGGACAAAAATGAAGCGTTCTTGGATAAAAGCAGGGACAGCGTCGTTGGAAGAGAAAAAGAAGAAACAGACGGTGAAAATGAAGAAACTTAGGCGATTAATTTGTGATTCCGTGGAGATTACTTTTAGGATGAAGGAATAAAGTAGCCATCAGAATGCCCGTGACAGTAAGAACCAACAGTCTAGAAAGAAAGAGCTCAGGTGTGCGTCTAATGTTTATAAAGTTGCGGCGCATTAAAACCCATGTCTCAGATAAAAACGAATTTGCAAATTTCGGGGCCAAGATATTGGTGCTTCATGTTTGCAGGTGCCACATTGGGGGTTCGGTAGTCATTTTCGTCTACGGTATAGTCAATGCTATGTGGATTTCACTTGTGTATGTGTAGTAGCTTGGAGATGAACTGTGGACCAAAAAAAACAAAAATTAAGTCGGTTCTGCTTGTAAGACTAGAATGATGTTGTGAAATTAATTAAATATGTACTTACCTCATGGGATTTTGTGCTTTACTGTCGTGACGTTGCTTGGGAGTAAATTTTAGCGTTCGGATGATTCCACTCTGGCTTGCACTCCATGATCTTGATTGATTCCAGGGACTCTTCAGACTATTCATCCTCATTTTGTGTTTTCGGTTGTGACCGTTTCCCGGAGGAGCCCTTGCCCTGATTGCGCGGTGGTGTGGGCGAGGGGAGCACTGTGGTAATCGACATCTCCTCGTCTGTCAGGATCGGGGGCTTCATGCCTGTTAAAGCAAAGTCAGCCAGTGCCTCAACTCCATGGTCAGACTGATCATATTCTTGTAACCCATAACACTATCTTATTTAGTCATTTTTGGAACCTCGAGTGCTTTGTCATTGCATTCTCTGCTTTCTGGTTTCAGAGTTAGTTGCTTCTGAATTTAGATGCTGCAATAGACATTAGACAACATGTCATCATCTGTAGTGAGATTAGGATTTTTGAACACCGTCCTAACAATGACTTTCATGTGATAAAGTCAATTGTGACATTGTTGTTTTCTGTTATGTTGGTGTCATTTCGATCGCTTGGAAGATCTTTCATTTCATTTTTATTGTTAAGAATTTTTAAATTTTATGTGTCAAACGATCAGGAAACAAATTAGCTAATTAGTTTTAGTATGTTATTTGTTTTTCAGATCAGTTGGGAGTTTGTCCCGACTGTATATTATTTTTTGATTAAATGAAATTGTTTTATTTTGTATAAAAAAACTACATATACATTTAAACATGATTTCTGATATGATATTGAACGAAAAGAAAAAGTCAAAGAACAAATAATCGAAAAACCAAAGGCGCAAAAAAAAAAAAAAAAACGAGTGTTTAAAAGTTAATTCAAGATTTCCAGGTGAAAATGTTGTTAAAATCCACCTAATCCTCCTAAGAAACCCTGAAGCAAACCAGCACCAGCACCCCCACCGCCACCACCAATCAATGACTGCAGCAGATCTGCAGTACCTGCACCACCAGTACCCCCCATTAAACTCTGCAGATCAACACCAGCACCACCACCCATCAACGCCTGCAGATCGACCCCTCCGCCACCACCCATAAGTGCCTGCAATGGACTCCCAGCTCCACCACCAGCCCCCATCAGTCCCTGCAACTGGCTCGTACCGCCGGTACTCCCACCACCCATCAGCCCCTGAAGAATCCTGTTATAAGAAGTCACATCATTACTTGTTTGCTGGAAAACCTGGTTCATCAACTGATTCTGCTGTCGACTTGTTCCCGCAGCAATAGCCGCCAAACTCGCATTATAACTGTCATTATAGCTCTTAAGCAACATCTCAGCAGCCGAAGGCACCGGGGCTAAATTCTGAGCTGGAACACTAGTCGCGCAGATTAAATGAGCATCAAACTCACAGCAATCACACCGATAAAGCCACTGCTTGGCGCCTGCCTTGCTGCACACGTCACAAGAAAAGACTTGGTTAGGGTAAGGAGGCGAGAACGTGAGTTTGAGCTGGTGGGAATGAGATTGGTGAGTAGTTTTATCGCGCAGACGTGAACATGTTTGGTGAAGATAGTAGTTGCATGTAAGGCAGGCGTACATGATTTCGGAAGATTTGAGGTTGCATGCTGAGCATGAAGGTAGGTTTAGGGATTGCTGGGGCAGGAACTTGAAAAGTTGGAGTTGGTGTAGGTGGCTGAAATGGTTTAGTATTGGTGCTGATTCTGAGAGGATTTCAGAGTTGCTCACCCTTCCCATGTCTCAACAGTTGTCTATCTAGCTATCAATTACTTTGTGTGTTCAGTTTGCTTGCTCGAGAGGAGTTTATTATGTAGAGCAAACCATTGACTTGCTAAATTAAGTACTTAATTTTAGTCTTAAAACAACTTGATGTAATATGTTGACTCGCTGAGCTAGAAGATAGCGATTTATTCCATCATTGCGCGCGGTCATTAATCAAAGATGCCGAAGAAGCTAAATCTAGAGCTGTTCGCGAATCGAGCTGTTCGCGAATAAGCTCGAGCTCGGCTCGATAAAAGTTCGGCTCGGTTCGTTAAGAACTCGAACTCGAGCTCGAACATATAAATGTGTTCGTTAAGAAAATGAGCTCGAGCCGAGCTTTTAGTGTGTTCGGCTCGAGCTCGGCTCGTTAAAACTCGAAAAAATACAATTTTTTTATGATAATTTCGTAATATATATGTGTTATTGAACGTCAAATTCAACATATAATATATAATTCGGCTCGGTTCGGTTCGTGAACAGCCCTAGCTAAATCAATATTCGTTACAAATGTATTTTTTTAAATATTTTTCTACAATATCAGTGTAAGATGGAAGAATAATAATTACTAACCAGATCCCTCGGTTAAGAACAGTATTTGAGAAAAGAATAATTTAGGTTTATTTTAATTATTATGGCAATTTGACTTTTTCAAAGGAATTTTGTTCATTTGTTATATAGTTTGCGTGCTTTTGGAAAAATAAATAATAATAATGATAACAACAGTTAACCAATGACGTCCACCTAATGCTATTTGATTCCAAAATATCAATAATTTAAGGAAAAATTCATCTAATTTAAAACTTTAATTCCAATCCTTACTTGTAAATTAGCAAAATTTTCCAAAAATCATGCGTTATTTTCCAAAATTTTTGAGATATAATATAACACCAATATCATGCGTTATTTTCCAAAAATTTTGAGATATTTTTTGTACGCTCAAATTAGCATTAATGCCATTGAATATTAACCTCTGAAGAAACTTCCAAGAAACAAATTAAGCGTGTTAAATTTTTGATTTGTCAACTGTGTTATGCAGTTCATCAATCATAAGTGAGCCCGGGAATGCCTATTCAACGTCTTAAACTGTGCCTTGATATCTATTGGAAGTTGACATTATACAATCAGTTTCACAATTTAAATTAACATATAATAATTGCAAAACGAATAATCTCCAAATCAGGAATAAAAAGTTGACATTTTGAATAATTAGAATTAGAAAGATACCTGCACACAGTAGATATGTATATTATCATACATAGAAAAGACAAGTCAATGTATTGGTTTAGCAAACTAAAGTCTGTGGAATTGTGGTTTTGTCAGGCAGTGAACAAAGCAACAACTTGGTGTAAAGATGGAGCGAGGAAAATACGCAATACATGTTTTGGCTTCGGTTGTGTCGATATATGTTGAAAGTCAAAGTAAACTCTAACCGATAATAGTACTCCCTCTGTCCCATTTAATTGTATACTCCCTCCGTCTCATTTTAATTGACACTTATTCCTTTTTGGGACGTCCCAAAAAGAATGAACCTATTAAACTTACTATTTTTGAACACTACTTTTCACTACTCCCTCTGTTTTTTTATATGACGCTTTGACTTTTGGCACACACTTTTAAGTGCTTTGACCGGGTAGTTAAAAATATTATTTTTTAAAATTTCTTTTTCTGAATAATAATATATGATCAAAACTTTTATTCAGAAAAAGAAAATCTTAAAAATAATATTTTTAACTACCCGGTCAAAGCACTTAAAAGTGTGTGCCAAAAGTCAAAGCGTCATATAAAAAAAACAGAGGGAGTATTACACCTACTACTTTCTTCCACTATCTCTATTCTATAATAATATAAACACTATTACACCCACTACTTTCCTCCACTATCTCAAATCTATTATTAAAATTTTGATAGGTCCCACCACTTTACCAACTTTTCAACCTTTTTACTACCTTTTTCTTAATCTCCGTGAAAGTCAAAGCAGTTCAATCTTTTCGGGACGGAGGGAGTACGTTTCTTTTTCAACTGTTCGACACGCATTTCAATGCTCTTAAAAAATATAGTTTCGTAACTTATTTTTGAGATTTTCTTTTTCTGAATAAAAATATAACATCCAAACTTTAATTCAGAAAAAGAAAATTTTAAAAATAAATTACACAACTACACTTTACAGGAGCATTAAAATCCGTGCCGCGTCCCCGTCCCCCAATGTATACAATTCAGGGGGACGGAGGGAGTACATTCATAAGATAGATTTGTGGAGACAATAATGCGTGTACGCTGTATATGGAATATGGATCATGCGTGAACTATCCATGTATATGATATGTACGTACAACTGTACAAGTATATGATATATATATGCATATGATATATTTGTATCGGAAAAATATATTTCAGCCCATCTTAAGCTTATTTGGAGGTAGAAATACTAGTATATGATATATGGATACATTTGTATACAACTCCATTTCTTTTGTCAACTATAGTACGTGATATTTCAATCGACATCATTTGAAGACGGAAGCATACTTTGCACGAGTATTAAATTACATGGCTCGTTCTCATCCCCGATATATATAATTCACGAGGAGGGAAGGAGTATATAAGAACTACTCCCTCCGTCTCTAAATACTTTTCCGGTTTGTACTTTTCACGTTTGCCAATACACACTTTTGATCGTTAATATCTTTCATTTCGTAGTAGCATTAAATATAAAAACTTCACTGTATTAAAGTACTTGTGAATACGAATCTAACAAGATCACTCATGACTATATTTAGTTTTATAGATTAGATGTAAATTAGTAATTTGTCTCATGTTATGAACAGTACCGATATCACAAACAAGAAAAGAAAAAAGAAACGGAGGGAGTAATACACTTATCATGTCTCGAATTCAATAATACAATATAGACATGTACAAAACCCAAACATCACAAAATTTAAGGTGAAATGCCTAAAATAACAAAATTAGGAAGAAATGGGCTCAAAATATCACTTAGTAACGCTGGATAATCCGGCGTTTTGATTTTCAGAAGAAAACGTTGGATCATGTTGCATTTTATGCTGAAAAACCCTTAAAAACGCAACACGATCCAGTGAAGAAAACACAACACGATCCAGTGTTTTAGTGGGTAAGACGATAAATGAAATAGCGTTTAGGTATACAAAACACTAGATCATGTCGCATTAAAAAGAAAAAAGATAATAGACGCTAGACGATTTAGTGTTTTAATTAGAAAATTATAGGAGTAGGTTGGAATCATCTTCTGCAAGACTGAGATTTGGAGCCATCTTCTAACAAAATGTGATACTCAAGATCCCAACGATCTTTCTTTATATAGTTTGTGACTTTGCGCATTATAAATCCACAGCTAAACAGTTTGACATTTGAAGTATTCAAACCAATGAACAAGGATCTAGCTAGCTAGTGGATATCAAATTTTAGTCAACTATAAGTTTAGTCTAGTTTACTCGAAACAATACTTGTCATTAGACATCTATATATATAGCAAAATTCTCATTGCAAAAAAGTTGTCTCCAATTGAAATTTCCTAACTCTTATACCCTTTGACAGAATAACAATGGAGAAGAAGCACTTCAGCCACATCCACATTCTTGGCCACCAGCAAATAATTCCTCAAGGCCATGAAATCGAATGCTCTGGCTGTAAACTCCAGGCCTCTGGCTTGGTCCACGGCTGCTGGGACTGCAACTTCTTCCTTCATGACCAATGTTTCACCGCGAGCCGCGCTATGATTCATCCTTCCCATCCATCACACCCTTTAACCTTAGCCCCTTTTCCAACTTATCCTTCTAATACATTTTACTGCAATTCTTGCAATCTAGTTGGGACAGGCTTTGCATATAGTTGCTCACTCTGTGAGTTCGATATCCATGTCCATTGCGCTTACATGTCTAATACAACACCTCAATCTTCTTACCAAAATAATGTTCACCAAACTTATGTGCCTAATAATTCTGGATCAATTCCTGCTTACCCTCCTCAAACATATAATCCTCAGAATCCTTACACGAACCAGAACGCGACTCCTTATCCAAATATGCCTGGTAGTCACAATCACAATAGTCCTCCAACCCAATCTGCTTCACATAGTCACGATACGATGCCAAATGCCAATCCTCAATCAGGCGCTGCTGGAGAGACCAGGCATTTTACTCATGGCCATCCCCTGTGCCTGTCTGAAATTCGGGAGAAGCAGATGAAAGTCTGCTCAGGTTGCGACGAAAACAATTCTGGTTCAGCCTATGTCTGCAAGGACAATCAATGTGACTTCAATCTCCACAAGTCTTGCTTTGATTTGCCCGAGGAGATCCGACACAATTCACATCCAAACCATCCACTCAGACTCATAATAATCCCTGATCAGACCAATGGTTTCACCTGCGACGGCTGTCACAAAAACGGTTTCTCGTTTACTTATAGTTGCAGGGCTTGTGATTTCACCCTGCACACCGATTGTGCTTCGCTTCCAAAGACCGTGAAGCGGAAAGATCACGAACATCCTCTGACTCTCTACTACGAAATGAAGAGCGAATTCAGGTGTGATGTTTGTCAGGAATCAGCTAGTGAAGGCTGCTGGCGTTATCGTTGCAGAAAATGTGATTTTGATACACATACCTACTGTGTGAAATCCAGTGCCAAGCCATACAATGCTGAGTTAGATTATTACAATGAATCTGAGAAAGTGATGGCAGCACTGGTGGCAGCGAAAATTCAACATGATACAAACGCATTTATCCTCAATAATTTGATTTAGTGAATTTCGTTAAAAGTTTGTTTGTTTGTTTTTCGGTGCAAGTTACTTTGAATTTCAACAAGTTTCAATTTGAAACCATTCTGTATTTGTTTAAGTCAATAATCACTTTCTTGCTTTTTTAACTCATCGGTAATCTATGTTCTGTATAGCTTGCCGAACTAATTAGATCTCCGATTATTCAATTAATCCTCGATCAGTTCAATTAATCTCCGATTAATTTTCGTTCCGTGACTTCACCGATGAAATCTGATCCCTTGTTTTTTACTGTAAATTTGATGGTGTATTGTAAAGGACACCACGTTTCCAAATCATTCTAATTTGGGAAGCACATGGATGAATAGAAGCTTCACAAATCACAACGGAAGTAAAGTATGAAATGTTATATATTAAGAAGATCCATAAAAAGTTATATAGTTCGCATCACTCACCAAAAAGTTAAACAAGGACTCTAAATTAATAAAATTAATAATATATGTTTTGAGTTGAAGATCCAGATAAATATTGTGAAAATATCGATTTGTTTTACTTATACTCTTGAAGCAGAGTGATTGAAACAGAGACCCACAACATGCATCATGAGAGCTTTCAAAATCGTTATTCTTATGTAGGTGAGAGCATCTCCAACATTGTTAGCTATAATCGTTGGCTAAATGGGACCTGTAAGATATTATGTAGAATTTGCTGAACCTGTAAGACATCTTCAATGGTATTGGCTATATTAGTTGGCTGTAATTCAAAAATAGTATGTTATTAATATTTTAGATTGCTAAAATAGAATATATCAGTTCAATATGGTAATAAATGATGTGTAATCTTCCTACAGATTTCTTACAAGCCTGTAGAGGTTCGACAAATTTAGTCATCCAGAGGAGGTTGACTAAATTTATAGACAACAGCTGAGCATGGTTGGAGTTGAGTTTTTCGAGCTGTTGGTTAAATTTTTTTATTTTAAGTATGCCAACTAACCTTTTAGCCAAGGGCTTTTAATGGTTGGAGATGCTCTTAGAGCATCTCCATCTCCAACAGCGTTGGCTATAATCGTTGGCTAAATTGGACATGTAAGACATTATGTAAAATTTACTGAACCTACAAGATATTTTGCTTCAATGGTATTGGCTATATTGGTTGGTTATAATTTAAAAATAGTATATTATTAATATTTCAAATTGTTAAAATTGAATATATCAATTCAACCTCCTTCCAATCCAAAATCGATTAGAAGGTGGGCTTTTTCTACATATGCGGCGGCGGGTTACCAGAACCAGAGAAGAGAGGACAACTTCTTTCTCCTTTGCCTTGCTCAATCTTCCTTTGTTTTTTGCCGCTTTGGGTTGTGGGGCTTACTTCCTAGCCAGGCCGAATCGGGCCACCGCTTGGGATGGGAATGGCCCCCGGTTATCTTTTGTTTTGAATGAAAGTATTACAGACCTGTAGAGGTTCGACAAATTTAGCCATCAATAGGAGGTTGGCTAAAATTATAGACAACAGCTGAGTGTGATTGGAGTATGAGTTTTTAGAGAGTTGGCTAAATTTTTTATTTTTAGTATGCCAACTCACATTTTAGCTAAAAGTTTTTGATGGTTGAAGATGCTCTTATGCAGTAAACTTGATTCATTTGCCTTCTCAGCTGGTGCGTGGCTGGACGAAAATGGCGGGGTGGGTGATAGAGGAGGTTTGGCCAGACTTAAAAGTCCGGTTTCTGATTTTATTATACTTGTTAGTAGCGTTTGCGTAAAAAATCGAGAATACTTATAAAAAGTTGAGAATACTAGCTTTTATTTCATGACTTATACTTCTTTTTCAAACACTTTAATTATTTATAAGTCTTGACTTGCATCTAATTTGTACTTCTTAAATATAGATTTGAAGGTCCAATACATTTTCGCAGGTCCAACAAATGGGTCATCTGCTGTGAAATGGAGTTTGAAGCCTTCATGATAACATGCAAGTTCCTAAGCTATAAAGACTCAAAGGACCATGGATTTTAACATATATGACGTACCTCACTGAAGGGAGTGGAATTTGGAACCTGACTGTTTAGAGTAAAAATCATTAATATATATATATATATATTATAAATAAAATTATGAAAATCATATTAAAAAATTCAATCGTAATAATACATCTTTCCTGTCTATAAATATAGTCAATCTCCTCATATTAATTAATTTAAAAGAGGGAGAGAAGTGCGTGGAACTAGTATAAGTGATTAGTAAACCTAAGCCATTTCCGATGATTATGTCATCAGGTCCATCGAAGCGAAAGGTCACTCAGCTTTGGATGTGATGTGATGAGAAACTCCAGAGCGATGATCCAATTTCCTAAATGAAATGGAGCACTGAAATGATGAGCAGTTGGTCATTGAGGATGAAAGTTAGGAAATAACTATAAAGCACTTTTGATTGTGTGTACACGTTTGTCATGATATTGACAAATATTTTGAGAGGTTGGTGCCTGAAATTTAACATTTTTGGAGACTGGGAGTGTTAATATGCAAGTACCATTTGGAGAAAAATGTGATCGAGATGAACGAGAAACAGAAAATTGTTTAGCTACATGAGCTGTTGGTAGAACAAGTTTGGTGGGTTAAGATTCATTATGTAGAAGAAATGTTTCATGATCTATGATTTTAATTATCATATAATACTTCAATAAGAATTACAGTATCACGGTTGCGTAGAGTAGTAACAAGTTCTTTGTAAGTAGGACTAAGTCCATAAGTGCAATATACCATGAGATCAATATACCACGAGATCAGAGTCACTTGGAGGGGAGTCCAAAGTAGTGAGTTCATCGGCAAATCTTTTTATTAAAATAAGAAAGTTTGTGACTAAAGAACAACCTCTGGTGATCATGGACAATTTGTCCTTCAAATGAATGATATGTTGATTGGTTCTTTTAGCATAAAGATGAGATAACTGATCCCACACATCACAACATGTGTTGGCTGAGCAGATGAGAGGAATTACCGTGACAAATGTAAGAATAGCAGGAAGAATCAATTGATCTTCACATTTCCAAAACACAAATTCCGGATTAGTAACATTATTTTCTCTAAGAGTTGGTGATGGAGACACACAATTGCCATGAAGATAACCAAGAAGATAAAGACCATAAAATAATGCTCAAAATTGAGCTTGCCAACTGAATAATTGGTCGAGGAAAGTTTAAGAGTACTAATACAGGAGTTGTTGAGGTAGAGGATAATGACATGCTATTAGGAATGATAGAATGAACCGCATGAGAGGAAGTTGTAGAAATCATGATTAAAGAAAAAAAATGAAAGAGAATGGATAGGAATAAAAATTCTCGTTGGAGATTTTCGGGTTCGAATACCATAAAAGATTAGAGGTTAAATGGTTTCTCATTAATGTTAACAAATATATATACACATTGAGTACAACAAAAACTAAACTAATAATTATCACAATTCCTACATACTAGGATATCATAAACTAATCAATATCTTCTCAAGCAACTAGTTCTTGTTAAATAGGATGTAAACTATTAATATTATCATAACAAATTTGCTACAACACTCGCTAAATATATAATATTGTATTAGACTTGGTTTAAAAAGTTGAAGCAATAATTGAAAAAGAGAACAAAGATCAAATGATCATATTAAAAAAATATTTGAGGTCTAACATTCTTAAAGAGACAGGATCTGTAAAAAAAAGACAGGAGAACAAACTTGGCATGTGCGAACGTAATCCTTTAGTATTTTATTATATTCTTATGATTTTTTTAAAATAATCATTACATGGCATGTATTCATACATAAATGATTCTAAATTATTGGTATGTATAAAAGTTCTTTCTTAAGTTCTATATAGCCCTATAAATAAGACAATCCTCATATCTAGGGGTGAACACGGGTTGGGTCGGTTGGGTTAGGGAGAATAAAATGACCCAACCCAATTAGTTCGGTTTATAAAAATTTAACCCATTAACTAAAAAAAAAATATCCATAACCCAACCTTGCTAATTAAAATTTGGGTTGGGTTGGTTCGGGTTGGTTCGGTTTGTTAATAAACATTTTTTGGTGCACGAACTTCCCTAAAGACCTGTATACCCGAAGAGACAAGCTCCTGTTAAGCATGTGGAAATGCTAAATATTCTGCTTATTTTAAGAATTAGGACTATAAGCAAAATGTATCCAGAAAAGCAATGTAAAAACACTAGGCGCACAATCAGACTACAGAGCATTGGACAAATCAGAACAAATTAACTTGAATTTGATTCCAAATAGGCATCAAATCTAGTAATCCCCTGTATGCTTTAACTTTTATGTGCAAGAACTGGCATATGACTATTTGTATGTAATGTAAAAGTAAGAGAATAAATTATTGGGCCATGCAAGACTTGATAAACTGGAACAAACAATAAATTACAGCAACTAACAACACTCCCCTTAAGAACATAACATAACTGTTAGGCCTTTCATTTCAGCAGAACATAATCACTTGACAAAGTGTAGTAACAGTCATCAATACCAAATATAAACATTGTCATGCAAATATTAGCTCACTTGATAAAAGGAAGAAACAACAGGAAGATAAAACAGTGGTTAACACAAACCAGACTTAAATTTTTCTATTTTTTATATAAACGAGTTGGGTTGGTTAAGGGTTATATTATGTTAAACCCTGACCCAACCCATTTTATTCGGGTTTTTCGAAAATGAACCCATTTAATTGTCGGTTTTGAATGGTTCGGTTTAATCGGTTCAAAAAAGGGTTGGTTTGGGTCGGTTTTCACGGTTTGGGTCGGTTATGTTCACCCCTACAGTCATACCTTAAAAATAAGTAAATCACCATATCATTAGATCTTGTTAGACATAAAGAATTGTGATTTTCATATCTCTAATCTTTAGTATATTAATACATATAATTCCTACTAACATCTAACACAACATTCCTTAGTTCGCATAATATTTTCTATCATTTACTAAAGAAATATATATATCACTTACCACAAACATAATTTGGTGTGCACTAATGCAAACTAATAATAAACCCAAAAATAATATATTGAAATTTTTTGCAGAATTTATGCCCAAATAGTCACATACTCCAAAATTGAGACAATTCGTTTGTGATTTTATCTATAACGTTAAAACTGAAAATAAATTTTGGTGCAGGAAAATTTCAGCAATAATATGAAAATCTGACAAGGTGTAGATACCATTTTCTCTTGATTCCTTAATAAGAAAACCAAGCACCAGAAGACGACCTAGAAGGATCGCTAGTTGAACCGCCCATGTAATGACGGTCGGGGACGCCTTGACCATAACTAGCTTGAAAAACACTTAGGTTTGGCTGAACATGATACTTCTGGACCTGCACATATTTTGGGGCCGCATGAGATTTTGTAATCGACAAGCTGTTTATGTCCGTTCGGACAAATTCAAGCCGAGGCTGATTAGGTCGCGGGCGAGTCAGGTATAGGGGCCTAGCCCTATCAATCTCAGCAGCAGCATATGTCACTGTTGGGGGAGATGAGATAGTGGAGATGAAAGAATCCCGAGCACGTTCCGCCCTCCTCTCTGCCGCATTGGACGGGATGTCTCTAAGTTTCCCACCATGGGTCCAGAATCTGTTGCAGTTCTTACATCGATAACGAGGCTGAGATGACTTACTGTTGTTAAAGTAGCAAAACTTTGTCTCCTCTGAATCACATCGGGGACACTTGAGGTTTTGGGGTGGCTTCATCATTTCCTCCATCTCTGAATTGGGGTTGGACATTGTATCTTTTCTTCTTTTTCTTGTAGATATAATATTTATAATGGTTGTATTTTAACTATGTAAAGATGTTGTATATTTATAAGAGAATTTCGTAAAAAAACATTCTGTACAATTCATATGGCAATATGAGGAATAAAATCTCGTGAGAATATTATATACTTATTCTTTTTATTTCTGGGCCACATCACCTTTTGAATATGAGAGGTTGAATATAGAGATGTTTAGTAGATCCAAAGGACCGTTTTATTTAAAAAAGTTCTCTTTTGATAAGAAACTTTATAATATTTATGGTATAATATATTTACTACATGAATATGTGTGTGTGTGTGTGTGTGTGTATTTTATGGTAAATTTTTATTATAGGTGGAATAGTATATCCAAGAAAAGATATAATAGAGAACAAGAACATTAATATTTATATGGATATCTATTTATGAAGGATTTTACTATTTCAGGGAATAACACATTCAACAAAAAAATTTATAAGAACAACTGTAAGGTACTCTTTCCGTCCCAAAACGAATGACCCTTTGACTTTTTCACACATTTCAATGTGTTCGGTAGGGATACTTAAAATAATATAAGATCCATATTTTTAGACAAAACAAAAAAATTTGAAAAATAATATTTACAAGCACCTCATCCAAAAATCTATTATAAATTATTTAGCAAAAAAAAAAATCTATCATAAATTACTTTACTACCCGCTGAAGGTAGTAAGGAACTCGTACATTGTGACATGGATTCGTCCGATGAGTGTCTAATGAGGACGGAGATTTATGAAACCTCATTGCACCACCTGTGACATCTATAGAAGGGGCTAAGGTGATTTAAACTGCAGGAATAACTACTCAAGGAGGGTCTATGAGTGTGAGGTAAGCATGAACATAACTTATTATATAAAACCCCACCTCTAAATCAAGTGATATGAGTGAATTGACTGAAACACCCATTGAACGAACTCGTGAGAAACCATTATATCGATAGCAAAATTTAAACTTTGAAGTATTAGGTTTCACATTTTGAAGCTGAGAATTAAGCTCTCAAGGGAGAATGCATAAATATTTAATAGAATTTAAAAGAAAGTTAAGGTTGGTTGCCGTAGAAGCTCAATTCAAGTCACTAATACCTTCTCGATCAACTCTTGTACTAAATCTGCAGGACTACTCAACTGAGGGAGAGAAGGAGAGGCAAGAAAAAGCTCCACTGGACAAAGATAAGGGCATTATGAAGAAGAAGATGTGTTCATAGAAGGAGGACAAGATTTTGAATTTGCTACTTATGTGGAGTTTGTTCCCCTCTATGTGGAACCTGAGCGATTGATCAAAGATGTTAAACTTGAACTGAGAATGAGCTGGAAGAAAGAGAGATTGCTCTTATTGACGAATTATTCCGAGACAAATTTGCATATCATGATGACTACTTACCAAAGTTTGAAAGAGAAGTCAATGTCTTACACGCAGAACATGATTTCAAGAAGGAACTACTCGAAAGATAAGATACTAGACAAATATTGGAAAACTAGATAAGAATTAATCAAGAGGGAGAGCCGAGAAGTTGCTAAGTACAAAGTCTTAGATGACTGGGACAAGGCCAGGGAATTGTTTAAGCTACTAGAGATAAGGTAGAACAATCACGGTGAGGAGGTGAAAGACGTCTTTCAAGCATTCAGAAACAATCACGTAAATGTACATTAACTAAGTTCTTCATGGTCAGGAACAAGGTAATCTCTTATGGACATATAATCAATGAAATTTTCGGTGATAGGGTTGAGCAATGGATAGTGAACATTGGCCTGCAATTTCATAGCAAGCCACATCTGATCAAGTACTTCAAGGATGGACTAATTCAAAATATAAACTTGAGAGATGAAAGTCTATCTAGCTAAAATCCAGGCACCTTAAAATACTTAAATAAACAGTTGAGGTTAAAAATAGATGTAACAAATTATCTATATGCTTATTGGCTAAACTATGTTGTTATCAGGAATCAACGTCTCAATGCCTTTAACAGACAGAAACCATGTCCATTGCCTCCACTTGATCCATCAAAACCTCCGAAGGTAGAAGTTGTTGTTGTATCATACAAACTCATGGTCACTTTTGGGATGAAGAAAGGAGGAGAGGCTTCAACTTTTAAAATTAATTAAATTGGTGATCTTATATAAAAAGAGATCGTCAAGGCTATTAAAAGGATTAAATTTCATGCATTAAAGAAGATAAACAGGCCCTTTGACCTTTGCCGAAAGTTATTAGAGAAAGAAGACAATGAAATCCATGCATGATACTAAAAGAGTTTGTGGTCATCCATTTTGAGTAATCATGACCACTGAAGGTATGGACTTGAAATTGACATTCATGAAATTGCACAAAATGAGACATATACTCTCACTGGAGAAGTTGAACGCAAAGTTCGAGGATCCTGCACCAGAAAATGACCTAGGCAAGCTACATTGAACAATATCGATGCAAGGATTGATGAGCTACAACAAAAATAGTCTGAGCTAAGGAATGAATGATTGATATGAACAAAGCAGAAAAAGATGAAATCAATACAAAGGCCAAGAAATCAAAGAAGAATAGTTCATGCGAGAGGAACACTTCTTAGTCTTTGTATTTTACTTATGAAAATCTATAAAAGTATTATATGATCCATAATACACTTAATTATTATTTCATGTCTTAAATACATTTCACTTTTTCTTGTTTTCAGTTGAGTTGTCCTCTAAAGGATTTTCTTGTTGAAATTTAACAATCAAATAGGGGTAGATTGTAAGGCATAATTTAACATAGTATGTAGTAGAGATAAATCAACATAGTAACAAGATGTGAAATAATGAATGAGTATGATACAAGATTCGACAAATTGACGAACAGGTACATACAAAATCAGATAATCAGTGAAATTTAAGCAATCACAGAACCACCAAAGAAGTTGATTAATATATTCAGAATGAAGAATAAAGTATCGCTTGCTTCAGGATTCACAAGTTGTCTAATAATCGATTCTAGTGTTGTCAGTTTGATTGATTATTGGTGATCAAATATCAAAGTATTTCTAATTTGGAATGGACTAATCAATACTAGCAGACAAAAACGGTATGAAATTTGATTTCAGTGTTAGTTTTTTGTGAACCAAATCGGTGCACTAATCATCAACACGTAAAAAGTTGTTCAAGATAATTATTAATCAAAGACTTGATCAAGTCAATAGGGATGACAATCGGGTTAGATCGGATATGGCCAAATCCAAACCCGAATTTTTTTCATCCATACTCGAACTTGACTTGAACCCGAAAGATACCCAAAAAATAAAAACTCAAACCCGATTCGATGGATTCCTGATCAGATTCGGGTATACCTGAAACTCGTATATTTTTAGATCAGATATGGATATGACCAAAATCCAAAACCCGAAATCCAAAATCAAAAACCCGAACCCAAAATCAAAAACTGAAAATTTGAATTTACTAGTACTTAACCACTAATATTTTTTTATCTTTAACACTTAAAATACATCAATCAAAAAAAATTATTTTAAAGAAAGGATAACACATATATCATTGTTATTTAGACAATGCAAATAATAAGTTAGATTGTAGGAGGGGGGGGGGTTGAATACAATATACAAAAATTTTAATAAATTTTTGCACAACAGATTATATTCAAACTACAAGAGAACATAAAAACTGAAACAGAAATTTAAAGAACAAGGATCTTAAAAATTTCAGGTAGATTGTTTGATCCACCTGAGAGATTTTTATATTAAGAACCTTCCAAGTAAAAATACTTGGCTGCTTACAAAAGAATGAAGAGCAGAAGCTTACAATTTCTTGCTAACTTTCTCTAGTGCTTTGCTCTTCAGTTCTTGGTGTTTGGATACTTTGAAATGTAAAATTACAAAGTGAATATATACTACTACAAACAAAAACTAGTCTGTAAAAGCATCTTCCTACTCAATTTCTAGCTAATACAAATATAGAATTTCTTGAACTTGATACAGCATTTGGCAGCTTGAAATCCTTGTTGCTTTTGCCGAAATGGTAGGCTTCGAGGTTCCCAATATTTGACTAAACTGCTTTTGTTTAGCTTCCAAAACTGGTGCAGCATTTGTCACATCAACCCATGTGCTCTTTGTCTTTTACTTGACTTGTAGCTGTCAATTGCTAACTGTCAACTGCTAATATTACCCGTTGATACTATTCTGAATTTGCGGTTGATAGTCTTCCTTGAATTATGGGATAATGGTGTTGATGTAGCGGTTGATAAGCTCTTTCTAAATAGACATTGATACTTCATGATTAGCGACCGATCTTCACTTCACTTGGATAGATTACATGACTTCTCATATTTACAATTATGTCACCCTATCTAAACATCCATTGATAAATCAACTGCTAATCTAAAAGTATTCATCATTATTACATCAATCGCTAATATACTCCAGCTTTGTTACAGTACCTCATCAGTCGTTGATGAGTTAATCTAATTAATTGATACTGCCTTGACATGCTATCAATTAATAAGCTACATGCAATTTTATTCTAAGTAAGAATAAAATACTTTGTATCATCAAGCATCACATATTCCTAACAATCATGACTAGACATTGAATGTTTATCATTGTCTCGCGTTTTTTCCGGCTAAGTGGAAACCAAGTTTTAACCGATAAACTTATAATATATTATAATATATAATATTATATGTTCAATATGACATATTTTGGATTTAATTAATAACAATAAAATATTTTATGGATATTAAATAATGTATAAATTGCAATATATTATTAAACTTACATATATAGTAATATATATTATCATGTGTAATAAATAAAATATCACATATGTGTATGTGTGTGTTTAGATTTTTTTGGATTTCATATTCGGATCGGGTTTGGATCAGATTTCAGATTTCAAATCAAGTTTAATATCAATATACCTAATATCCAAATCCAAAAAAGTTTGGTCTTAAAAAAATAAATCTAAATCTAATCCAAACAAACAGGTTTGGTACATAAATTTCGGATTAGTTATTCATCAGATCGGATTATCTGCCATCCCTATAAGTCAACCAATGTCATCATTTGTTACAAGACAAAATCAAGCCATGCATGTATTTTAAATTTTTTAAGGTCACGAGATTCAAATAAACTCAAGATGGATAAGGGCTCTGTTATGGAACAAAAAACGAGGGGTGTGAGCGATTTGTGCTTTGGACTGGTCTCGATGCGAGATGCCTACGTATCTTCTGCTTGGAGAAGAATCAAGTCCAAAACATAGTTCTAGTTATGAGGGGTAGAGCCCTTTATATAGGCACTTCGGAGTTAGAAGCCGGATGGAAGTATGATTCCATGTACAAGACTTTGTATCAAAGTACGCTTCGGAGCAACAGATACGAAAGAACTCCTATCTTCAGGTGTTAATACTCACCTAGAACTCCGGGACGTTCATCCACGAAAGTCAGTCGTATCATAGGCCTCGAGCCCATTTAAATCTATCTCACGATCCATATATATCTGGTATGGACCGTTACTGTGCCGAAGCGGATTTTAACATGGTCAAACTGGTTACTCGGGCCTTTATTGGATCGGGCCACAATACTCAATTAATCCAACTCCTATCATTTGCCCCCCAAATTTCGACAAATGTCGTAGCAATTTATCGGAAGTTTATAGAGGTCTTAGCGTCGTACACCGCGTACTTTGTTGAATTTCTCACCAAAATGATATCCTCGTATTATCTCAAGGCTTAATTCTATTTTATCGGAATTTTGTGATTTAATTCCAATTTTTCAGAATTTTTCGAGCCTTTTAGCATTTTCCAAGATATTTATTGAGAATTAAACCTCAATTTTCTTGATTTTCCCTAATCTTTGGGATTTTTTCATACATTTTCCCACGTTTATTGAATTTCCAGAATACAATTAAAGAAATAAATCATTCTTTAATTAATCAGAATCATCCTTCAATTGTGGGGGTCTCGTGGGCATGCCTTGCCACGCCTAGGAGACGTGTAACCTGCCACGCCTAGGAGACATGTCTCTTGGGCGTGGTTAGATTAGACGTGTCAGGGCCAGTCCGTGTGATGCTTCCTTGGCATGCTTTGGCACGCCAAGGAGGTAAGTGTTGTGCCACGCCTAGGAGACATGTTTCCTAGGCGTGGATGGTATGGCCGGCCACGGCTGATTAGCTCGATGCTTCCTTGGCGAGCTTAGCAAAGCAAATGAGGTATCCATTGTACCATGCCTAGGAGACACGTCTCCAGGGCATGGTTGTATCAGGCCTGTCAAAGCTGAGCAAGTTGTTGCTTCCTTGGCGTGCCTTGCCACGCCAAGGAGGCATGCTTTCTACCACGCCTAGGAGACATGTCTCCTGGGCGCGATTGTTTTAGCCCTGTCCAGGCTGAACAGGTCGATACTTCCTTGGCGTGCTTTTCCACGCCAAGGAGGCATGATTCCTACCACGCCTAGGAGATATATTTCCTGGGCGTGGTTATGTATAGCCGGTCACAGGCTGACGAAGTTGATGTTTCCTTGGCGTGTGATGCCCCGCCTAGTAAACACGGTTTCGATCCACGCCAAGAATACATAGTCATTTTATTATGCTGAAATTATCATTTATTTATAATAAATGATGTCGTTGCTCAGTAAGTGAATGTGCCCTAGGCGTGGGTAGCCCCGCCAAGGAGACGTGGTCTTTCCCACGCGTAGAGGGCGTGCTTTTAGGAGTAATGTAGTGTTATATGTTGTGGGCCTTAGTCTATAACTTGTCAGGCCTATATAGCTTATTTTTCCTTTAATTTTTCAAACGTCCCCCAGAATTCTCGAGATCCTTCTGGAATAGGTTCGAATTTTCAAATTCTTGGGCTTCCCGCCTATGACATGGCTTTGTGACCGGCCCAAGACCCATTTTACTGGCTGTAACCTGTTTATTTTAGGGTTTACCGGTTGAGAGTTTTCTATATAATGGGTGACTTGAGATTTCATTTCTCATTTCACACAAAAGTTTCCAAGTTCAAGAGCTAAAAACCCTCTCAAACACTCTCAAATACTCTCTAGTTTCCTCGAGTTTTTCGGCTAGTTCTCAGGCGCGATTCCGGCCATCTTCAAGATTTTTTTCAGTTTCCGGCCGATATTCAAGGCTTTTTCCAGTTTCTGGGCGATCTTCAAAGATTTTCCCAGGTTCCGATCAATCTTCATCCCTCTTCATCAATTTCTGGGTTTCAGCCTTCCTTTCTTTGAAGATCAATGGCGGATTCTTCATCATCACAGCAATCCCAGCTTTCCCAGCCTCCTGCGGCTCGATCTAGGGCCAATCGAGGTAAAAAATCTCTTGTTCATGCAAGCGTTTTTTCTCTTCGCGACTTGCATTCTGAATTTGGCCAAGATTTTCCAAATTTACTTCATTTAGATGCATACAAATATCCTTCCAAATATGATCAAAAGGACGTTGATGCCATAGCATATCTTTTTGGCATCAATGGGCCTTATAGGGTTGAGGCCCCAGGCCCAAATGACCGGGCTTGCTACCCAAAACCTAAGGCCATTAGAATATATAAAGAAACTTTTTATGCGGGTTTAAGGTTACCCCCCCTCCTTTCGTATTCAGGCTTTTGGCCGAGGCCCGTGTTTGCCCAACCCAACTTCAACCCAATGGCTGGAAATTTATTTATTATTTTTCGGTCTAGTGTAAAAAACACGGTATCGAGCCTAGTGTATCCGTTTTTAGATATTTGTTCAAATTCGGTAACGCGCCCAATGACGAGGGTTGGGTCAAGATCCAGTATAAGACCTTGGCTCGTAGCATCTTTGTTTCGGGAACGGTCCCTGTTTCCCTTCCCTATTGAAAAAACAGTGGTTTTATCTTTATTTAAATGATGGGAATAGGGCCGATTATTTTTATTCGGACTTTAGCAAAGCTGAAGATGGGCCTGTTAGGTCCTTAAAATTGGGGGTGGAGGAAGAAGCCGCAATCACAATTTTGACCGGGGATTGCCTCCACCATTGCACCATGCTCGTTTCTGAGGCTTCGCTCCAGAAACATGGGTTAAGCAATTTGGGCCCTGAGGGTATTTCCCTTTTTTCTCTTAATTTCTGGGCCTTATGCATTTGTTTATTTTGGTTATACATTCTAACTATTTCTTTGTTTGACGTTTGCAGCCCAAGAAAGATTGGCACGGTTTTCGCGAAGAGGGAGAAGGCCGCAACAAAGGTTGTGCCGGCCGAGGTCCAAAGGGTCAAGAGGCCCAGAAAGCATGGGGCCCAGGAGGCCGTGGAGAAGATCCCGGCCTTTTTGACACCTAAGCCCACGGTTGTGGATGAAGATCCAAGCCCGTATGTGGTCCAATGGGGCCTTTTAAATAAGGACACCATTGTGGGAGATGCTCGAGCCGCCACTGAGTGGTCCAAGAACGTCGTAACCCCCCGCAACCGGGCCCATGTGGTCGAGTCCTCAGACGATCTACAGATCGAAATGCTGGGGGCCCAAGCCGTGACCACGGTAAGGCCCAAATCACCCTTTTTTTAAATTTAGAAACTTTCTTTCTTTTCCTTAGGAAATTTCTGACTTAAAAATTTTCCGTTCATCTTTTGCAGATGAACACCTATCTTCAGGCCGCCGTCCACAACCTGAAAGCGGTGAGGGCGGAGAAGACGATTGCGGAACGCAACCACGATCGATACTTTGAAGCCTCAGCCGCCAATTTCGAGCAATTTAGGAAGGTGGAGGCGGAGCTCGTGGCGGAGCAGGAGAAGGTGCGCTCATTGGAGGCTGAGTTGGCGAGGGTGCGTAGGGAGGCGATCGTCGATTTCAAGGCGTTGCCGGGGTTCGAGGAACTTCTCGCGGCGGAATATGACTTGAGCTTCCCCGAGACCTTTAAGTCTTGTTGGGTTAGAATCATCGACGAGCTCAGCTCCCAAATCGATGGTGTTAGCCTGGAGCGGTTTCTGGTTCTTTCGCTCACCGCGGAGGACCTCCTTCCCCGATGGCGGTGGAGGACCTGACGGACTCGTTCCCGTCTAACACCCAAGATGGGAGATCCCGGGATGTGGAGGCCCAGGATACGGAGGCCCAACTCCAGGGAAAAGAAGACATCTTCGACGATGGGCTTCCTTAGACTAGGCCTTTCTCAGCCCTGCGAGGCTTAACTTTTGTAATATTTATTAATTATTCAGATGTTTGTAGCCTTCGGGGTTAACTCTTTATTAACTTATTTATCTAAGTTAACTTTTGTTTCATTTTTTGACTCCTACCCCTTGTGCACTTAACATTCTTTACTTAGAATTTCTAGATTAATCTTTGAATGATAGACTAAGAAAACTTGCGAGTTCAAGTATTAGAATAATCCTCTGGATTTTGTCTTTCACCCTACAAGGCTTAATATATTCTGAATTTTTATTCAAGATAAATCGTACCTAGGGCTTTTGCCCCCCAGTCTATCTTTATCCTGTAAGTTCGTAACTTAAATTCTCAAATCATCTTCTAATGATTCGGTTACGACTTTGGATGCTCATATCATTTTCCAATGACTTAGTTGACCCTTCAAGGGTGATCTTTACTTATGATGCCTTTGACTTAACTTTTTACTTAGTATTAGCTCCAAAGCTTTTATTCACATTAATCCATACTCATGGACATTTCTTCAAGAGAAAACATAAGTAAATTGATAACACTTGAGAAAATCAAGGTGAAGAATCCTCGGGACTTTTATTAATATCATAGTAAAAGAGATAAACTATTCTTGAAATCAACTACATGGCAGTGGTCGACATGACCTTATTGTATGATAACTACTAACTTCTATTACCATAGAATAGGTATCAAATATAATATATCTTTAAGTTGGTCGCATGCCAACTCCTAGGGACTTCGATTCCTTCAAGGGTCTGAAGCTTGTATGAGCCATGGCCTGTAACAGCCTTAACTTGATAGGGGCCTTCCCAGTTTGGAGCCATCTTGCCTTTGGGGCCTACCCCAGAGGCTTCAATTTTTCTAAGTACTAGATCTCCTTCTCGAAAGTATCGTTCTTTAACCCGTAGGTTGTGGTAGTAGGAAGCTCGCTTCTGGTTTTCCACAATCTTAGCATGAGCTTCATCATGGATTTCATCAATCATATCAAGTGCAAGTCTCATGCCTTCTTCATTGGCTTCGGGCTCATACTGCTAGACCCTAGAGGAAGTATGAGTGATTTCTAGTGGCGCCACTGCCTCGGCTCCATAAGCTAACTGGAAAGGGGTAGCTCCAGTAGAGACCTTACAAGTTGTCCTATACGCCCAAAGTATAGGGAGTAATTCATCGGCCCATGACCCCTGGGCTTTCTCAACTCTCTTTTTCAGTCCATCGAGGATTATTCTGTTAGCTACCTCAGCCTGTCCGTTGGCTTGAGGATGGGCAACTGAGGTAAAGCGTAACTCAATCGAGTAATCTTCACAGTAACTTTTAAACTCAGCATTATTGAACTGAGTCCCATTGTCTGTCACCATGATTCGTGGTATTCCATACCTTCAGATAATGTTTTCCCATACAAACTGAGCAACTTGTTTGGTGGTTATCTTGACCATGGGTTTGGCCTCAATCCACTTAGTAAAATAGTCAATCGCTACCAACAAGAACTTCCTTTGCGCACTAGCAAGTGGAAATGGTCCAAGAATATCCATTCCCCACATGGCAAAAGGAATAGGAGTATTAATGGATGTCAACATCTCAGGTAGCTGTCGTACTATTGGTGCGAACCTTTGGCAGCGATCACACTTTTTCACATAATCTTGGGCATGTTTAAGCATATCTGGCCCAATAAAATCCAAGACGGGTGACTTTATGAGCCAGTGCCCTTCCTCCAAGTTGTTGGCCACATACACCTTCATGAACTTCTTCAAGGGCTTCCCGAGCCTCATCCGGCCTCAAACATCTCAAGTAAGGGATAACAAACGACTTCCTGTATAGGATTCCCTCAATGATTACATATTTAAAGGCCCTTACCTGTAACTTTCGTGCTTCATCGGCATTGGGTGGTAGATGGCCATTTTCCAGATACAACTTGATCTCATCCATCCAGGTGGCCCTTGTGTCAATTAGAGCAACTAACTTTGCTTCGATGCTTGGGGTTCTCATAACCTGATAGTAAACACTTCCCGAGCATATCTCATCGTCGGAGGATGCAAATTGTGACAAGGCATCAGCCTTAGTGTTCTCTTCCCTTGGCACATACTCTACTATACATTCTTCAAATAGCGCCATTTGAGTCTTTACAATCCTCAAATATCTCAACATAGTCTCTTCGCGAGCTTCGAACTCACCATTTACTTGGAAGACTACAAGCTTCGAGTCACCGCAGACTTTTAAGTTCTTTACCCTCAGGGTTCTGGCTAAGCCAAGCCCAGCTATCAACGCCTCATACTCAGCTTCGTTGTTGGTGGTCGGGAAGTCCAGCTTAATAGCATATTCCACGATAAAGCCATCAGGGCTCTGGAGCACAAGTCATGTACCACTACCTTTTGTTTTTGAAGCCCTGTCAAAAAATAGTAACCAATATTCTTTAGGCTTCTCTTCCTTAGTAGGTTCTTCTACTCTATCCTCCTGCCCCCCGACTTCCAGGTTGCTAATGGTACATTCAACGAGGAAGTCAGCTAAAGCTTGAGCCTTAATCTCCGTTCATGGCCTGTATTGGATATCAAACTCCCCGAGCTCAATTGCCCACTTAATTAACCTCCCACTAGCCTTCGGACTATGTATAACATTACGAAGAGGTTGGTCTGTCAAGACTTCTATTTTGTGCGACTGAAAATATGATCTCAACTTTCTCGAGGCCGTAATCATGGCCAAAGGAAACTTTTCGATCACCGAGTAATTGAACTCCGCTCCATGCAGAACCTTGCTCACATAATACACCAGTTTCTGAATTTTTAACTCCTCTCGAACTAACACAGCACTCAGTGCTTGTTCCGAAACAGCCAAGTATACATACAAGACCTCTCCATCAATAGGCTTCGATAGGAGGGGTGGCTCCGCCATGTATTTTTTCGGTTCTTCAAATGCCACTTGGCTCTCATCCGTCCATTCGAAGTTCTTAACCTTCTTTAATGCTTTGAAGAAAGGTAAGCACTTGTCTCCAGACTTGGATACAAACTTTCCCAAGGCTGTAATCCTTCCTGTTAACTTCTGTACGTCCCTTACACTTTTGGGTGGTTCCATGTCAAGGATAGCTTTTATTTTATCGGGTTTGGCCTCAATACCACGCTTGGAGACCATTTGACCCAGGAACTTCCCGGAACCAACCCCAAAGGCACACTTGGCTGGGTTTAGCATCATCTTATGCGTCCTCAGGACTTCAAAATCCTCTTTCAAATGTTCTAGGTGATCCGCTTTATTCAAGCTTTTCACCAACATATCATCGACATACACTTCCATAGTCTTACCTATCAACATGTTTGGACATCTTGTTTGCCAGACGTTGGTACGTTGCTCCTGCATTCTTAAGTCCAAACGCCATAACCAAATAACAGAATACACCAAAGTCAGTAATGAATGATACCTTGGGTACGTCGTCCTTATATATCCGGATCTGATTATCTTCACTGAAGCCGTCCATGAAGCTTAGCATCTCATGACCAGCAGTGGCATCTATTAGTGTGTCTATCCTTGGAAGAGAGAAACAATCCTTGGGGCAAGCATCATTCAGGTCAGTAAAGTCCACACACATCTTCCACTTTCCATTAGCCTTCTTGACCATGACAGGGTTGGCTAACCATTCTGGAAATTGAATCTCCTCAATAAACCCTGCTTCCAACAACTTATCAACCTCCTGTTTAATGGCTTCCTGCCTTTCAGGGGCGAAGTTCCCTTTCTTCTGCTTAATAGGTTTCCTCTCAGGATTCACATTCAACTTATGGGTCATAAACAAGGGATCAATACCTGGCATGTCGGTTGCTGTCCAAGCAAAAACATCGCGATTGTTCCTTAAGAATTCTACAAGTTTTTGCCTCAAGTTTTCATGGAGTAGTGCTCCAACATATGTAACCTTTTCAGGTTCCTCAGTATACAATGGGATGAGAACCAAGTCCTCGGCAGGTTTGCCTCTTCTTTATTCTTCTTCTCGGATATCAAGGTCTTCTATGGGTAGTACTTGCCCCCAGTCCCTCCGGATTTCAATGCTCCTATATAACAGCTTCGTGCCATTTTCTGATCTCCTATTTCCTCTCTGATCCCATTACTAGTCAGGAATTTAATCTTCAAGTGGTAAGTAGATGGAATCGCTTTGAAGACGTGTATCCCAGTCCTTCCAAGAATGGCATTATAGGTTGACGAGGCTTTAACAACCAAGAAATTCAGCTTACACGTGGCCTGTCTAGGCTCGGTGCCCATAGTTACAGGGAGTTGAATCATGCCCTCGATCTTTGTTTCTACGTTATTGAAACCATATATAGGCATATCTGATTATGTCAGTTGAGTATCAGAATACCCCATCTTCTCATATGCATCATAGAACAAGATATCCACCGAGGCCCCATTATCAACGAGTACTCTCTTTACGGACGAGTTTCCAATCACTTGTGTAATTACTAATGGATCATCATGGGGGAATTTTACCTTCTCAAGATCAACATTCTCGAACGCCATAGCATAATCAATTTTAGCCCGCTTCAGGGGTTCTCCCACTATACTCATTACTTCTCTTGCATAAGCCTTCCTTGAATTACTGGAAGTGCCTGTAGCTGTACGTCCTCTGGAGATCACATTAATCACAGGCCCTCGAGGCTGGGTTCTTTTGTCATCGTTGTCTCTCCCACGACTGTCATTGTCCCGATGATTTTTGTCCCCATCTTTGGTAAATTTGGACAACTTGCCTCTTCGGATCAAGAACTCAATTTCACCTTTTAGCTGCCGGCAATCATCGGTCTTATGTCTTGTATCCTTATGGAATCGACAATATAAATCTTTGTTTCGTTTCTCTAGGTCGGTCCTTATAGGCTTCGGCCATCTAACAGTTTCATCCTTCTCAATCTCCATTAGGATTTGACTTCTTGGGGCGTTAAGCCTGACGTATTCCGTGAACCTTGGTCCTAACTTCTTTTTAGCGGGCGACTTCTCATCGTCGTCTTTCTTGGCATATTTATTCTCAGCGTTATACTCGGTGTCATTCCCGCACTTCTTGAAATTGGTGTTCTGTCCCTGATTATTCTGTGATTTTCTCAAGCTTTCCTCCGCCTTAATATACTTCCCGGCTCTCTCTTGTAAATCATTCATATTATCAGGGGCCCTCTTTGCTAGAGACCGACGAAAGTTGTCATCGGTAGTACCCTGCTGGAGTGCAATCATGGCTACCTTCTGATCTAGGTCTGGGACCTTCAAGGCTTCTTTGGTAAAACAATTCATATACTCTCGGATCGATTTGTTCTTACCTTGGTGTAGATTCATTAAGGAGGCGGAGCTCTTAGCGTGTGTTTTGCTTCCAACAAATTGTCCTATGAAGGTCTGCTCAAGTCAGCAAAACAATAAATAGAATTTGGGGGCAAACGACTATACCAGTGTTGAGCCATCCCGCTCAAGGTCTGAGGAAAAGCACGGTACTTGATTGCTTCCGTAACAGGTTGGACTAACAGAGCGTTCATAAAGTTCCGAACGTGGTTAGCGGGATCACCCGTGCCATCATAGGCTTTAATGGTTGGGAGCTTGAATTTTCTGGAGATTCTTGCACCCATAATTTCTTGGGTGAAAGGAGGAACGGGATTATCGGGATCGCTTGCCGGCAACAAGTGGATCTTATTCATGCTGGTCTGACGAGGGTTTTTATCCCTTGGTTCTGGGGGTGGTAATCTTGCCTGGTCCCTTTTCAATCGTGCAATTTCTTCTTCATAAGCGCGGATTCGATCCTCATAAGTTTGATTTGTTGCTCCTCGGGGCTCATTAGTCTCTTGCCTATGACGACGTCGGCGGTTTCGAGTATGGTCGTATCTCTTCTCCTTCGAGGAGGGGTATCATGTTCTTGCTCCGAGTCGGAGGAGTCGTAATCAGTTATGTGTACGTCATCATTACTCGTACCTCCACGACTAGTGGTCATGACAGTTGAGTAATGGGTGTCAGCGTCGGTCACGGTTGCAATCACCCGAGTTAATGGGGGCAGCGTGCCAAAGATCAGGGGAGTACTGGTTTGAGCAGCGGTAGTCCCAAGAGGGATGGAGGCGGTGATGGGGACCATTCCGGTCGAGACTCCGGTGGTCGTCTAGCTGAGTGGAACATGTACTTCTGAACGTATTCTTGGGTTCGTCATGGTTGTCGTCTTCTTCCCACAGACGGCCCCAAATGTTATGGAACAGAAAACGAGGGGTGCGAGCGATTCGTGCTTTGGACTGGTCTCGATGCGAGATGCCTACGTATCTTCTACTTGGAGAAGAATCAAGTCCAAAACATAGTTCTAGTTATGAGGGGTAGAGCCCTTTATATAGGCACTTCAGAGTTAGAAGCCGGATGGAAGTATGATTCCATATACCAGACTTCGTATCAAAGTATGCTTCGGAGCAACTAGTAAGAAAGAACTCTTATCTTCAGGTGTTAATACTCACCTAGAACTCCGGGACGTTCATCCACGAGAGTCAGTCGTATCGTAGGACTTAATTTCGTAGTTTGACCTTTGAATGGGCCTCGAGCCCATTTAAATCTATCTCACGATCCATATATATCTGGTTTGGACCGTTACTGGGCTGAAGCGGATTTTAACATGGTCAAACTGGTTACTCGGGCCTCTATTGGATCGGGCCATAATACTCAATTAATCTAACTCCTATCAGGCTCTAAGGAATTTAAGTATATTTGTGTGTGTGTGTGTGTGTGTGTGTGACTTTATATGTGTCGTGTCTGTGTTTTTGCCGCAAGTTGTTTGAATTAAAAAAAATTAAGTAAAAAACAAACATTTTTATATATGTATAAGGCTTATTAGCGCAATGTGGATAAAATATTTTCTAACTCCACCACACCTTGTACTTATATCATGGATACAATGTATATAAGGCGACATGTGGTATTTGCTTGGTATTTGGCTAAGTCCAAGGGCCTTGCGCCTTGTACCACTCTATACAAGCGTAAAGTACCTTAACCTAGCACATAAGAGGTGTCAGGTGATAAGCTGTTATCAAATAAATCATATAAAAGGGACCTTCCGCCTCTCTTTCTCTATGGAGGCCCAAGGAGGACAAAACTGGCGCAAGGTGATGGTAATGGTTCAAGAAGTGCATGGCGATCCATGTATATGCAAGTTGTGACGCCATTTGGAATACTGAGGAATAAAACTAAGTAATAGAGATGTCAAGTGGTTTTCACTGATACAGACATACAAGGCTTGGAGCAAGGTGGCTTAACCATAGTTAAAATGAAAATCTATAAATAGCTAATTGTTTTCATTTGAAAACAACAACACACAAACTCATTTGTGCATACTATAAGCACTCATATACACTTAGCTAGACAGAGAAATATTTCTACAAGCAAGAGCTTGTGACGATTTATAGTGCCACTGTCATTTATAGCACCTTTGAGGGTTATACACAAATTAATTATTCTTTAGACTGGTTGGACTCGGATTTTGATAAGAACATAAAATTAATATTCCGCAAATGAATTTGAAAATTGGGTAGTGTCGTATTCAGACCTCCCCCCCCCCCATCGCGACACTTTGGGACTAACATTATCTTATAATGGGGTTTAATGCTAGTTGATGCACCTAGCACAACCCTGCAGAACAATGTAGCAAAGAGAAAGATGATGAGTTATATCTGATTTATCCCAGTCATTTTGGTGACATGTTTTAGAAATAACATCTTACCTTCTAAACTTAGTGCCATACTCCAATAGAATTATGGACTGGTAAGAAGCTAAGTCTAAGACGTATTCAGGTTTGGGGTTGTGTAGCACATTGCTGAACAAGAACGTGAGTAAATTAGATTCTCGTAAAGAAGTAAAGCTATTTATAGGCTATCTCATGGAACGAAGGACTATTTATTTTGTAATCCTAAGGATATAGATGTCATTGTTAGACTCACTTATAGCAAAGTCACATATGTTGTCGTGAGTCATCAACACTTGTAGCAATATGAGAAGTCAACTAGTTAATTGAGCATACTAAAAAGTGGAGTTTAGGACAAGGGTTCTTCATGCCACAATGTGGAGTGCACAAAAAGTATTCTTTTTACAGTAAAGTGACATGTTGACAAGGCTACAAAAAAAGTTGAGTTCACGACATGAACACATAAAAATAATTAAAACCAAATTATAGTGAAAATATCATGGAGACATACACTATAGCACTAGTACATTTACATAAGCATGAAATTCTGCAATGGACAAATGTCAAGCTTATAATCAAAATTTGGAGCTCATATGTCACGCCCCTAAATCTGAGCTCATATACTCGCCAACAGTCATATAATACATGTATCAACTCAATGATCTAACAAAACAACATCATGAATCTCAATCTCTTACACACATATTATAATCTTAAAAATATAATATACATCAGTAATATTAGTTACTAAAAACCAAATATATAATCCACGATCTCACACTAATAATCACAACATCTACATGACGTTACATTAATAGTTAACATAATATTAAAGGTTTAGTTATACGAACCATAAATGTAACTAAGTCCTTCTGGTAAATGCTGAACCTATCCAACTTATGTAATATTGCTATCTCAAGAGCGAATCAACCACCTATTCTTGTAGTATTGATTATTGAATAATCCGGCCATGTTCTAATCTTTTACTAGAAGAAAGATTATATATAGCAAAGTAGGAACAAGCGAAAGAATGCTAAGCAAGAGTTCTTCTTCAATATTTTTGTAATTCACACAAAGAAAAGACGTGGTAATCACAATCTATCTCAAAAGGGTATTGAAAATATAAGCTATAAGTTACCCAATATGAAGTAAGTATGATAAGATATATCTCGACAATGCTTTAGTTAGAGTTCTCGATTAAAAATATCCACAATTAGTATAAAGTTTAAAATAATATAATATGAAATTTAATTATCAACTTAGAAGAAAACTGCACTTTGTGTACCTGTAGTTAGGGGCGTCTAGCACTTGAAATACTGCAGTTCTGGATGTACCACTTGTTATACTAAACTTCCCAAGCGCTAAACACTTCATGTATCACCGTCAAGTTTGACTAACACTGTTAGTTTTTTCTGGGCTAATTCCGTCTTTTCAACTGCAACATATATATATATATATATATATATATATATATATATATATGGGGAGGGTTCTGGTACAAACTTATAAACTTTTTTAGTTCAACACAGAAATAATTTGAGTTCAACATTTTTTAACTTATTTTGTTGAACATCTTTTAAAATTGCGTTGGATAAGTACATAAAACTAATTTTTCAATGTAAAAATTAAGTTAAACGTATTATATAACCAATATTTATGTTTCTAGGCCCTAATAAAACCCCAGAGGTATAGTTTAAGCATCTTTATAAATATATTCAACACGATGATAATTAGTGTTCAACACCCGATTTTGAATCCCAGTTACAAATGTGTTGAATGCACGATTTATTTATGCATTATTTTTAAAAATTGTGATATTTTTTCAATAATTTTTAACATGGATACTTTGTATAACTAGAGATTAACATGTTGGGATAATAAAAAAAAATTCAAAAAAAAAAATTTGTAAGTTTGTAATTTGAAAAAGTTTTTATTTGATCATGTCCATATATATATACATGTCGATTTTCCCTTACTTTTAAACCCAAAAAAACTTAAAGCCCTCATTCCCCTGCTTCTTCTCAAAACAGTCGCAACAACCCCTCAGTTATCTTTTCTGTTTTTTTTTCCGATCAAAACAAAAACCTGCGGAGCATAGTGTTCTGTGGATTTGTATGTTGAGTCACGGTACCGAGTCTGGGTGTTTGATAGTTTAGTAATCTGCTTATGTTTAAGTAATTTCGAGTAGCTATTGGTCGACATTTCGTTATACCGATTTGTTGTGTTTTCTTTGTATTACTGAGTCATTACAAAGTCTTTGTCCAAGTTTGAGCGAGTCATGGCACCAGGTTTCGGTTGAGTCAGGAGTTTTGTTTGTTGTTTATGCTGCATTTATTCTAGTTTCAGAATGGTTTGTTCTGGTTTATCTCTAGTCGTGGTTTATCTCTGGTTTATGCTGAGTTTGATTTTCGAGTCCTTTGGCTGAGTCGTCAAATCTATTCCTGAGTTGCTGTGTTGTGTCATTTTGCTCGTTTTTGTTGTTGTTTGCTGCTGCGTTTTAGGATTAGTTTGTAACCGAGTTTTGTATTGAGTCTTGCCATGTTTGAAATCTGCTTGGTTGTTGTTAAGTAGCAGAATAATTGCCGAGTTTTGTTTAGCAGCTAGTTGTCCCCAATAATGGCCTGTTGGTTGTTTTTATTTGTTCCGTCACACTGAACTGAGTAGCCATCGAGTCTGTTTATTGTGCTGAATTAAATACAGGGGTGGTCTCATTAGTTTGAGTTGTTGTGGCATGTATTTGGTTAAATTCTGCATATCCTTATTTCGAGCTGCTTAGCTTAGTGTTTTGTTGGTTAATTAATTATGTTGTTTATGCAGATTGGTTATTAAACTGAGTAGCTGTAATTTGGTAATCTGAGTATTACAAGTGCTGGTTTTCAAATATGCAGTATTTCAACTGGTTTGACACATAAAAGTGTATCTAAGAAAACTAACGGTGTTAGTCAAAATTGACGGTGATACACAAAGTGTTTAGCGCTTGAGAAGTTTAGTATATCAAGTGGCACATCCAGAACTGCAGTATTGCAAGTGCTAGACGGTACTAACTGCAGGTACACAAAGTGCAGTTTCTTCTCAACTTAACTAGTCACCATTATAACGATTTTTATATGTTTTTTTTTTGAAGAAAAAGAGATAATTCAATAAATAATAGTCATACGGCATCTACAAGAATGATCGAGTCGAACAAACATAGAAAAAATTAACATGCTTGTCTTCATACCCAAGATGAGACAAATAAGCAATGTTGAAATTGACGATGGTACATGTATAGATCTTTGCTCTGTGTTCACCATCTTTTCCAAAAACTCCGTTTGAGCTATCAACCACAAATGCAATTCCCGAAAGGCTTTATTGATGAATCCAAACCACTCTCACAAAAGAAGGAGAGAAAAATCACACACTCTCACCAGGGAAAGAAATCAAACTATAATCAAAACAAACTAAAACAATTAGATCTGCACCACGACACTTGGGAGATAATCGATCCACCCACAAATCCAAAAAGGCCTCTGGAATAAGAACGAAAATCGAAAGTTTCGGTGATATAGATCTAATAAAACTTTCCCCGAAGAAGGAGATTTATTAAGAAAATCAATGAAAAAACAAGAACAATCAAAGAACTAACAATCAAAAGGAAAGATTTGGGGCTTTCCACCAGAAACCGATGGAAGCCCGGTCGGAGATGAAAAGAGGGAGACGAAAAGAGGGAAGAGAGAAAAGGAAAACTAGGGTTTTTAAATATAAGATTAGAAAAGGGATTCTAAATTCGTTTTTTGATTTTTATATGTTTTTAAATTAATCCTTCTGTAGAAAAATAATTATTAACTCTTTTAGTGCTATTTGGGACTTAACACCTAATCTTAATACTGTACCAATATCAATTTTAATTAGAAAGATAGGACTTCTAAAATTTTTATAGATTTGATAGGACGATGATCGATCGTTGTTAAACATACCACACCGAGAGGTTTTTTAACAAGTAGATGAAAAAGAACAAATCACTCATATGAAATATTTTTTATAATCATTGATTAGTAATACATCGGCCAAAACACAAAGGATAGACTGTCTAGTAATTGTTGTTGCTGCTTATAGATGATAATGAAGAAGAGTGGTTCACAGTTCACACAGCCTCTTACACTATTTTCTGCACTTGTTGTTAGGGCTGTTTACGAACAGAGCCGAGCCGAGTTTTGACCGAGCCGAGCCGAGCTTTAAATTTTTTCTTATCGAACCGAGTCGAGCCGAGCTGAGCTTTCTTATCGAACAAAAAATTGTGTTCGAGCTCGAGCTCGTTAACTAACGAGCCGAACACGAGCTTGTTCACAAACACATACGAGCCGAGCCAGAAAAAAATAAGGTCAAACTGCTACTTGACTCTTAAAATAGCAAGCCAAATTAAATTTTTTAGTGTGTTTTGATGGTACCATGTTATAGTTAATATTCTCCTGATCGATTTGATATATTATATGTTGAATTCGGCGTTCAATAACATGTATAAATTACGAAATTATCCTAAAAATATTGCATTTTTTCGAGCTTTAATGAGCCGAGCTCGAGCCGAACACACTAAAAGCTCGGCTCGAGCTCGTTTTCTTAACGAACACATTTTTGTGTTCGAGCTCGAGCTCGAGTTCTTAACGAACCGAGCCGAACCGAGCTCTTATCGAGCCGAGCTCGAGCTTGTTCGCGAACAGCTCGGTTCGTGAACAGCTCTACTTGTTGTCATAACCATGTTTTCATTAAAATATTATGTTCAAAATAATTTTCAAAACAAATAAAAATTTAAGTTCCAAATTATCTTATGGGTTGAGAGTAGCTCAAGTGGTAAAGCTATACATCAGTCGTCGCCGAGGTCTCAGGTTCGATTCTCACCTATATCAAAATTTAGGTATCGAACAGATACTATGACTATAAAAATAGTTTGATAAAAAAAAAAGTTCCAAATTATCTTTATATCTTTTATAAAAATCTTAATATCAATTATTATATTTACATCCGGTTCCCAAATTATAAGAAAGTAAGATTATATAATTAAGTTGACTTTACAAGTAATCGTGTTATAAGGGATCATCATCCGTCAAAATTTGAATATGGATCAAGGAGCCTGTTATTATATTTAAATTATTTAATTTGATTTTTTTTATCTTAAATAAATTATTTAGCTACCAATGATGCCATGAGATATTGGGGTTGTTTGGGGTTAAGAAGCAAGCGTTTTTTTTTAGTAGAAGCCAAGAAGGGAGGCTGGGCCTGTGTTTGGGAGAAAGAGCAGAGCAGACAAAGTGGGCTTCAGAAGTGGAAAAAGAGAAGTAAAGAGTTGGTGCTTTTTCTTTGGCTTCGCACTTTCTTTCTCTTCTTTCATAATTGTGCGCCATGTTTCTCTCTGTTCTTATCTCTTTTCTTTCGTTTATTATTTTCATTTTAATTTATTATTTCGATTGTAAAGTTTTTTATTTAGAAAAAAAAAATGTCTGTCTTATTTTTAACAATATTTTGATGACCACAACTTTTTCACAAAAAAAAAAACAGCGTTATAAAAATTAATTCGAAAATTCTAATCAATTTCTAAAAATATTTATCAATTTCTTAATTATACTGTAATTTGAAAATAATTTACACTCTTTTAAAAATAATATTATAATGTACCAAACATGGCATTACTTTTAAGTCAAATCATCCAAACACTAAAAAAAACTTATAAGTTTAAGTAGCCAAACACTTAACAACTTAAAATTTTTACTTCTGCTTCTCACTTCTACTCCACTTTTTTATTTTAAGTAAGAAATCACTTCTTTTAAGTTTAGCCAAACAGCCCCATTAGATACGAGAAGAACTTCGTTTTTATTCCTTGCTTATTTTGGAGTTATTTACTCAATATAGAAACATATACAATTATTATATAATTATTAAATATATTTTCTTAAATTAAATCGTTATTTTAATTATTTTGTGCACATCTCTAACTCAGCCCGAGTGACGAGTGCTAGGGGCATTGATTCTTATTTTCCCCTTGGCCCTTTCACCTCTCATTATTTTCTTTAAACATTATAATTTTTTATCGAGCAACGCTTCAATAATCTCGCACACCCAAATTCAGATCAAATTTGTACCTGAAGATGAAGCTATGGATGAATCGTATCATTTTACAAAGACCCGTCTAGTCTCAGGTATTAAATTCTTCCTTCAATTTTAGGTATATGTAGATATCTGTATATTTTTGCGTATTTTCTGTTCATGATATTAGTTAAATGGTTGTTTGTAATCTGAAATGAAGTTATTTATTAATTTCAGCTTCTGGGTATAGGTCATCTTTGATTGTATTGAAAAGGGTGTTAGGGTTTTGTGATTATTGGAGTTGTTGTAATGGATGGTGATGGTGGTGATGTTATGAGGGATGATATTGATTTGAACTTAGATCCTGATGGTTCAAGGGTAAGATTAAGACCATTAATTAGTGAGTTGGAAAGTGCCCATGTTCAGATTGAGGATAGGATTCGTCGCCTTGAGGAGGTTACATCGAGGTTAAGACAACGTAGGCTGTCGTTGTTGCAATCTCAAAGTCGTGGTGCTGAGGGAAGTGATGTGGTTGAGGTTCAGAATACAGGTTTGGGGGGAAATGAGAATGAGGTGAGTAATGGGGAAAGTGGAGTTGGTTCGGGGGATGTTGGAAGGGGTTGTAAAAGGAATTATTCGCAATTGGTAGGGAAAGCGTTGGAGGATGAGACGGATGATAAGAAGGATGTTAGTGATGGTGGGAGCTTTTATGATTGTAATATTTGCTTGGAAATGGCGAAGGAGCCTGTTTTGACTTGTTGTGGTCATTTGTTTTGTTGGCCTTGCTTTTATCAATTGGAGTATGTTGATTTGACGGCCAAGGAATGCCCGGTTTGCAGGGGAGATGTAGTAGATTCGAATGTTACGCCAATTTATGGCAGTGCAAACAGTAGCCATGTGCCTGATCTAGGCTCTGGTGTTTGCATACCTCCTAGGCCTCGGGCTTACAGGGTAGAGAGCATTAGGCAACGTGTGAGCAGGCCTGTTACGCATGTTCCAGTTGTAGAAGCACTACGTCGGATTAGGATGGGAATTGGTGCTACTACGGAGCAGCTTAGGCGACACAACCAAGCAGCTGCAGAGCAGCGAAGACAGCGAAACTTTGGTAGTACAACTGCTGTTACAGATTTGCCGCCCTTATGGGTGGCTGCAGAAATAGGAGGCAGCCGACGTGATGATGCAACTTTAGAGCCAGGACAGCAAAATCTCAATAGTTCAGATGCTGGTTCTGTCACTGAGTGGCAGCCGTTGTGGAGGGATGCAGAAATAGGTGGTAGCCAGCACAATAATGCAATTTCACAACAACTAACAGAGCACAGTCTTGGTACAAGTACTGGTTTGGTCACAGATATGCAGCCGTTGTTTATGACTACTGAAATAGGGGTTAATCATCAGGATGATCCAACTACAGAACACTTGGGACCGCAAAATCTTGATAGGGAAACTACTGGTTTTGTGACAGATTTGCAGTTATGGGTGACTGAAGAAATAGGAGGTCATCAGCAGGATCACGCAAACCTAGAGCAGTCAAGGCAACAAAACCTTGATAATGCAACTACAAGTTTTGACTCGGATTTGCAGCCTCAGTGGATGACAGCTGAAATAGGGGGTAGCAGACGCGGTAATGCAACTGCCGAACAACCAAGACAGCAAAATCCCAATAATACTCCAGCTGATTCTTTCACAGGTTTGGAGCCTCTGGCGCTGAATGCTGAAATAGGAGCTAGACGCCGCTCACGCTCCCGTCATATTCAAAGGGTATTATCAGAAACTGCTGCTTCACTTTCTTCAATTTCATTTGCATTGAATAATACTGAAAGGTTAGTCGAGAACCTAAAGTCTTTTATACGTGTTCTTAACGTGCAAAGAACTGATTCACAGTTGTTGGAGGCCAGGGATCTGCTTAGTAATAGTGTTGCTGTTATACAAACAGAGCTCCAGAGTTTAAATTCTATGGCTGAGACTAATTCAGCTCCTGATGCTTCTGCTGCTGTTGCTCCCTCGGAAAACCTGGAAACTGCTTCAAATGTTTCGGACCATCTTTCAGTGCCCCGTCGTTTGTCCTCCAGGAGAAGTTTTCCATCTATAGTTTCAGATACTGAGAATGATGTTCCTCGGGAATCCCAACGGAGGAGAATGAGATGATTTTGCTTTCCATATCAAGAGAGAGATGAGATTGGTAATGTTTCATCTTGAAACTGTGTTCTGCCTTTGCTAGTAAAACCTTTTGGTTTATTTCCAGTTCATGTTTACAAAAACTTGTATACAGTCTGCAGTGCCGTACTAGGTTTGAATTATCTATCTGTATCGTCTATTGTATGTTTTACCTTCTTTCTGATTTCTCTATTTTTTATTTATTTTCTATGCTAAAGTGGTGTATAGGTTTTTGAATGAACACATGCTCATACTTGCAGTTTATGCAATCGCGGATCCTATAGTTGGTTTGCGTAACTTATTAATATAGGTACTGCGGCATATTCTGGACTCCTGCCAATTTCAGTAGCTGAAGATATTGCATGGTTATAGTTTAAGAATGAAAGCTTATATAGCAATTTTTAAGGTTCTTGCATGCAAGTAATTATATCTTGTCAGGAGTATTTCTTTTGGTGATCATTTATAGAGGACATATATAGCATTAGATTTACTTGTGTTGGTGACAAGTGTATATTATTATGTGCCTGAATTATAAACTGTTGTTTAGCACTGCGTAGACCAGTGATTTGGGCAAGGTGTTCTATTAATATTTTGCATCCTGTACTTGTGAGTATTGAAGGATTGGGTTCAGTATCGGATCGGGTCACCATGGAAGTGACACCAAATCGTAATGGTTCGTGTTTTGACCCGGAAATTCAAATTAGATAAACTAGGGTATTTATCACCAATGCCGTATTTATTTATTTTTGTCAGGACCAATGCCGTATTTTAGCATAGTAATTGCAATCATACGGTCTTCTTCTAATTATTGCATATTTACGTTTCTCTTTAAAAAAAATTGGAAGATCGCATAATACACATCTTCTTCTCTCCCCTTCTCGCTTTATCTCCTCTCTATACCCTCTCTTCGATTTCTCTCCCCGTCTCTATCTCTATTAAATTATAACCAATAATTCTTTTCATCTCGGTCGTGCTTGTATATATATACACACACATATACAAGATCTTACATAAGTAGAATAAGAAAATCAGAATTGATGAAATTGAGGGTTGTGTTGATTGGATTTTTAAATGAAATGCATGATGATATGTTATCGTGGGGTGTTGAGTTGATATTTTGGAGAATGAAGATGGGTAATTATAGATCGAAAAAGAAGTCTTGTTAGGAGAGAGGGAGAAAGAAAACGAGAGAGGGGGGGGGGGGGGGGGGGCGAAAGCGAAAGACGCGGGAGAAGTATATAGGAACCGTCTTGTTAGGAGAGAGGGAGAAAGACAATGAGAAAGAAGGGGATGGGGATGAAGAAAGCGAAAGACGCGGGAGAACTATTTAGGGACTGAGAGAGTGGCAGAGTCGTTTTGTATTGAGATAAGAGTATACGCAGGGGAGAGAATGGATAAAGTCGTTTTGTATTGAGATAAGAGTATACGCAGGGGAGAAAAATAGATGCAAGAAAAGTATGGTTTGCTTTTAATTGATTTTGTTGTTACTTTCAGTTGATTAAGGGTGGTTTTTAGTTTTTAGTTGATTTTTTTTGTGATATTAATATCGGCCCCGCAAGAGTATTCATTTTTCTGCCTTTGCAACCACTTGAAACTTGTTATGCAACTAAATGTAAATTTCAACCGATTTTTTCAAAGTTGCATTTCCGGTTGCATATATGGTTGCTAGCAGTTCCAGATATAGTTGCATATGCAACCACCGTATTTTTGCAAATATTTTCAGGAAAATAGTATTTTTGCAATTAGTTTTTAAAAGTGACAGTATTTCTGCAAAAAATCTTTTAAACTTGGTTATTTATAAGAAAAACCCTTATTACTATCATACTCGGCATGTAATATTGTGACTTTAAGTCATTTTGGACTTTAAACTGAAAAACGTCTTCTTATGTATATGCCGAAAGCTGACTTAAAAGTAGAAATAAGTCAAAAACTGACTTAAAGCTAAAAATTAGTTTGAGATTTTTTCGGTGATTTAATTTTCTTAAATTTTTGTTTTGATAAAAATTAATAAGACACAAGTTACCTATAAATTAGTTTTATTTTTTGTTATTATACTTTTAATAACTCCTAAATTATTAATAAGACAAAATTACTTGAACATATATTTTAAATTTCAGATTATCACATTTTACATTAAGTTACGTTAAATCATAAGTCAAAATTTTAACCTTACCTCGACGGATTATTTTTAGTCACTTTAAGTTATTTTTAATAACTCACAAATTTTGACTTCTCACGCAACAGAATATTCGGTATTTAGAATTATCAAATACAAGAATTTTGAATACCACCCCCAATTAATTGGTTTTTGAGTTTGTTCTCATCTCTTTACCATGTCAATAACAATGACATCTATGAGGAGCAATTGTTGTTAATTTCAAGAGCTTCAAATGGTTTATTTGCATTAACATTTCACATAATCATTTATCGGGTAAATTTTCTGCATTCTTACGCAATAGGCGTCTTTGTTGAGTTTTAAACTCCCCAACAATAACTTTTTTGGAGAGCTTCCCAGATACTTAGAAATTCTGATTGAATTGACTAATTTGGAGTTAATGAATAATAGCCTATTTGGTAATATTCTTATATATTTTAGATTCACTAGGGAGTCTCCGAAATTTGAACACGCACAACAAGTTTCAAGGAAAATTTTCTCTGTCCTTCCGAAAGTTTCCGATGTTGTTTACACTTGATGTGGAAAGAATAACGTAAGTGATGTACTCCCCACTTGGACAGCAACGCAATTACCTCATCTCAAGTATCTGATACTCTGGTCCAACAATTTCTATGATAAAATTTCTACGTTGCTTTGCCAACGCTCGTCACTTGAATTTTTGAACTTGACAGACAACCAAATTAAAGGAAACATTCCTTCTTGTTTTCGCAATTTCAGTGCCATGGTTAAAGGTATCATCCACTTCAAATGACTTATTCAAAATTGTGGGAGAAGTTGGAATGATAGATGAGACGAAAGGATATGAGCAACATTACACCTTTACACCCTAGTATTTGATTCTCATTGATTTATCAGAGACTCACATTATGGGGGAAGTTGGAATGATATTATTTGATCTCCCTAAAAATGAGCTTCATGGACATATTCCATACTGCATGTCATGGTTAAACTTTTTAAGCCAAATGAATGTCTCTTTTTATGATTTATCAAGAAGTATACCTTATAGTATTAGCTTCAGACACTTGACGATCCCTGTAACTATGCGACCCTCCTATATTGAAACCATGTGCTGGTGACACAGATTCAAATAAATCTAACGACCACAATGAAGTTGATAACGATCTCGATTTAAATGATAAGCATATGTGGGTTTTTGCTAGGCTGGGACCTGATTTATCAGTTGGCTTTTTGGGATTATGGATGTTTTGCGTTTTTCAAATTTGGGATTCTTACTTCTATTTTGGCGAACAAGTTCGTGATAAAATAGAGGTTGTCAACATGCACGAAGGAGTAAGCTCTTGAATATGTGAGCCATGTATTGATCGGAAACTTGGAATTTGATTAGAAACTTGGAATATGTTGCACTGCTTAGTTAATATACACTGCCTGCACAGAATCCAGATTTGTCATCAAATAGTCATCAAGCAGTATGCTTACAGGAGGAGGATTATTCTACACCCTACTACTTAACTGGGCTCTATTTTTTATAAGTTTAAGTAATTACATATTTAATTAATGTTGTAATAACTTTGAACTTCTAGTAGTAAAGAAATAGTAAAGTTCCAAAGTTTTATTTTCAATGTGGGCGTAACTTATCAAAATCGATATTACTATCTTTTTATTTAATTTTCTAAACTTCAAATATCTTCGCCTTCTATTAATGCTTGATAAGCAAATGGTGGCTAATCTACCAGCAGAGCAGTTGTCTTTAGCGTTTTCGCATGCTTAATTATTCTCTAGCAATCCAAACCCATAGATAATTCGCCTTTGTTCAAGCTCCATCTCATAAGTTTTCAACTTCCTAAACAGCTTTTCAAGGGAAATCATGTTAAAGTCAACCCATGTTGATGAAGCTTTGTTCTCTAAATGTCATGGCATCACCATCATAAACTTCATATTGATACCTATGAAATTGACGCACTAGGTAAAGATTTAAATGCTTCATATTAGGATATCAACAGATCGTATCTGTTCTCCTTCACTTCGTATGTACCCTCCATTAACAGTACAATGAAATACCACGTCAGCTTTACATTCTAGCAAGGATCAAGTGGGATATGATTTTATCCATTGCTTCTACAATTATGAATTGCAGTTTAGTCAAGTGCGACATATTCCTTGTGTGTGTCAGTGAACTCACTCAACTCCTTTGGAGTAGACTTTTGACGAAAACGAACTCCGTTCTCAACAATCTTGGGAATAACCTTCGGTGGGATGAACAGACCATTCTCGAGAATTTCAATGTACATGAAATTTTTAGGTTGGATATTGTTGACATCTCTGTCAAATGACGGTACGTTTTATACCTAACTTTTAAATACTCGTGGTTCCGGATAAAAGTACAACTAACTACGAAGCTAGCTTTCGATTTATACCTAACAGTACAGATCTCAGATCTGTATGTCGATCAACAAGTCTTGATACCAATTGTTAGTCCCAAGGTGACATAGAAGAGATGGTTGTATATATCATTACCATATTCTATATTTTTAATTTTATTTGCGAAATATTCTATTTATCCGTCTTCTAGTCATATTTAAATAACACTCCATCAAGTTCGGTAAATAATCGTATTAATATTGTCCTCGAGGGGTGTTACAAATCCAACTATTACGTTGATCACAAGACAACAAAACACCACGCACAAATACGCTCAACAATTCTCTCAATCTATCTCGACTATTCATTACAGACTGTTTAGGTGGTAATGTGCACAATTACAATGTGTGTTGTTATTTTCAAATGAAAATGCTTGGCTCTATTTATAGATTTCATATCTAACCATGATTAGTGTAGGGAGTACAACACCTTAAATTACCTGAAATCAAGAGTCAATAGTAAAATACCGAAACAAATATTCGAGGCACGTGAAACCACGTTGTCCTTAAAACAGATAAGTTCCTTCCTCGTGGTGCTTGAAGGTGTGTTAGTTTTCCATCTCCCAGGATACAACGAATAGAGGTGATTTGAAACACTTACAAACCCGTCTCCTACGAACTGAACAAATGTAGCTACTATCTCACAGAAATGGGAACCTAAAGCTCTAAGATGAACAGAAGAAAATATGGTAGAGTTGTATATTTTTTGGTATCACAAACAATAAAGCAAAGGGCTCAACACATAGGGGAAAGAATTTGTAACTCCCAATGCATTAACTTTGTAACTTATGCAAATATAATGACATAGGGGTTACAAAATAAAATGGGAGTTACAAAATCAAAAGCACATAAATGACAAATCAAACCAAATAAGGGAGGGGTTTCGGTACTTTATCACATTCGTGGATGATAGTGCAAGATTTTGTTATGTTTATATGTTTAAAAGCAAAGATGAAGCTATAGAGAATTTGAGCTCTATAAAAAGGAAGTGGAAACCCAACGAACAGGTAAAATTAAAGTTATAAAAAGTGACCGAGGTGGTGAATATGTATCACCATTTGGTGACTTCTGTGCAAAACATGGAATTGTTAATGAAGTCACTGCTCCGTATTCGTCTCAGTGACATTAAAAAAAATGTGCAATGCAATGTTGCTAAGTTCAGGTTTACCTGAAAATATGTGGGGAAATGTTGTGTTGTCAGCTAATTACGTATTGAATAGGATACCCCCGAAAAATCAAGAGCAAACCCCTGAGAATTATGGAAACATCAAAAGCCTTCTTATAAATTCTTACAAGTATGGGGTGCCTTGCAAAGGTTCTTGTACCAGAACCAAAGAAGGTAAAAATCGGTTCAAAGACGGTGGATCAAATAAAATATAATATTTTTATTCAAATAATATTCCAACAATTACTTGGTTCAGTTGATTCGTGAGTTGGTTCCTGAGTTGACACAAACTCTCGTTAAGTTACCTATAACTTTAACCTTCTGGAGTTGGCGCTGCACCAATATACGTGGATCAGTCCTCTGGATATTTATAAATTTTCCTTATTTGGAGTTGGCTATATGAAGGGACCCAATATCGGTTCTGAAATAATATAAACTAAAAAATTATTATATATAATATTTGATCGGATAAAAATTGATCTATTAATATAATGAGTATATTGATTGATTTTCAAATTCAGAATTTGAGAAAAATATTTTTAATATACCTATATTTATGTAATAAAATGGTATAAATGATATTTAAACAATTTATATTTGGATTAAGATAATAATTTATTTTTATAAAAAAAAAAAACCGAACGCAAGTATATGTAATAAAAACTAAAATTAAAATGAGACGGACAAATACCGGCAGGACAGCAGAATTGATCGTGTACCGACAGAACAGAAGCATGATTTATGTTGGCGGAGTTCCAGTTACAGTAGACGACTCCACTCAGGTACTACTACTCTTCATCTCCTTGACACTTACTTGTATGTCTTAACTGTATTAACTGTATTGCGATTAACCAACTCTTTGTTTAATGGTATCTGTCGCTCCCTCCAAGGACTTAGAGAGTTTAAACTCGGTCACAGATACGGGTTCGTGAGTGTGTTTAATTATTTTTTAAAGAAAAATTTGTATTGCAATTATGTAATCTTGATTGTGGATTATCAAGCTTTTTAGCATATTAAGATTATATATTCATGTGGGGTAGTCTTTATTTTAAAATTTTTACAACCCCAATTGCATATGGGTTGGTCCTATTTTCCTTCGATTTGAATGTTCTCTTGATCAAGATAATGAAAGTAGGAAACTTTCCCGCAATGAAACTTTCTCTTAATTGCGGTGTTCTCTTGATCAAGATAATGAAAGTAGGAAACTTTTGTGAAGAGGAGGAATTGACAGGATGGAAAATTGTATTTTAAAAGTTTCTCGAGTGTTTGTTTTTGGGTTGAAGGGGTGTTTCAGATTTGGTTGTGGATTTGGTAAAGTTGTTGGAATGTGTCAGATTTGAATGAACTTTTGTGTCGTTTTCGTTGCAAATACTGTTTAGAGAGGGAATTACAAAACCTTATGACTCGTCGGAAAGGGAATTATAGCCTCTTTTTGATGTCACAATTTCTTAATACAAGAGTCTGAAATTGAAAATGCATGTGTTGTATTTACAGTTGAAAATGTAGAGAATTCAAGAGTGTCGGGGCTGTATCAAAGGTTGTCTTAGTGCTGGAACAGCCGTAGGTTTCAGCCCCCCACCACAACTCCGTACTAGAAAATATAAATCAGTAATCAAGTAAATGAGAATTTGTAACTAGTGCCTATATATAAAGACTTTGTGTTATAAGTAATGTGTATGAATATCGAATTTCAGACTCCGCTAATTGATAAAAAAGTGTCAAGCTCAGATAATTCTGTTGTATGTCGGCAAGTGAGGGACAGAGGGTTTTAGTTGATTTTAAAACCCCAAAACCATGAGTGCTCTGATTGGAAATGTAATGGTATCAGCCGACGTATAGCTGGTTAAGAGCATCTCCAAGAGCATCACAATGGGATTTCTTAAATATGTACTCCAAGATATAAGTCTTAGTAAACCAGGACATTATATTGAATGACAACTACAACAACAATTTTTTTTTGTGTTCCTTATTATTATTAGAATATTGAGTTTAAATCCGTTAGGAGGGAATTAATGTGGAAAGGAAAAAGTGTGAGAAAAGAGGGGAGTGAATACTTTTAGCGAATGCTTATGATTCTATTGGAGGGCCACATTCCTCAAAGTATAGCTTAGGACATCATATAGCTAATCTCTTGGAGATGCTCTTATTGTGTTATAAGAACTAAAAGGATGGTATATGTGGGATGTGGCAAAGTGTAGGTAAATGTTAAATGCAAATCATTGTAGTTAGTGAAATTTTGTAATTTAAAGATCTATAGATATTTCGATGTTCCATTTTGGTCAGCTTATCTTGAATATTTATCAGCTCATGACCTAGTATTGGCTATCCTTTGAACTCCGTCTCTATGTAGGATGATGATGCATTGGCTGTTCTGATGAAGCATCCTTTATTGGTATCTGTTTCACATTCTTTTCGAGCTATCTCAGAGAGGAAATTTTCAGCTTCTGACGAATCTAATATGGAGAGATCAACTAGTAAAGCAGTTTATGTCTTTCAGAGGGAATTTGCAACTGTCGACCCTTCCTGCGTGGATGTGAGTTTATATAGTTGCTTCTACAATAACTCATTCTATACTGCATGCGTGGATGTACGCTTATATATTACCTTCATCATGCAATATTTTGTTAAAAAGAGGTAACAGATGAAACATTTTTATCTTATAAAGAAGTCTGGGAGACGGGAAAGTAAAGTATGTTTCGAGTTTTACCTAACATAAGCACAGATCGTTGGTTTAAATTAAAGTGTCTGCGATTCTTGGTACAGTTTACTTCAAATAAATGCTTCATTTTGATATGATTACTTCCTCCATCTTTTAAATAGTGGCAGTTCAAAGTAATAAATTGTCCAAATAGTGGTGAGGTTTAGAGAATCAATTTACTGTCTTTATGTAGGATGATATTGACATTTTTTATAAAATTCTAATTTTACCCTCTGCGGCTATACTTTATTCATTAAAGAATGTTGGTAATTTCAAAATTGAGAAAGGCGATATATTCTTTAAGATAAAATGAAAATGAATGTCCTGATATGCATAATAGACGTCACACCCTCACAAAAAGAGGGATGTGGATGGATTCAGTTATAATTTTTAAAACTATGTATCAGATTTAGTTTTGCAATTATGGTTCTTGAAGACTTTTGAAGTGCTAATGACTTGTGGTGAATTTTTATAATTATGACCTGCGGTTTAAATTTCTTTCAGTTCTTGGAATTTTCTACCAATATGTACTGAACTTTTGCTTTCTTGATGTGCTTGTGAGAAGTTAGTTGGGACTGATGAAGCAACAACTTGTCTGGGCATTGTCATTCGTAACCGCAGAAACAGAATGTATGCACACAACGTAATATTCACATGAACTGCCAGCTATAGATGGATTAAATTTTAATTTTCTACATCTTGGTCTATGATTTCAGGACTTCTGTTGCTCACATGGATTCACCAGATGTTGTTGATATCGGTTTGACCCAGATGCTGTCATTAGCTGTGAAGCGTGAAACTGATGACGTTTTTGATGTATATGTTTTTAAACCTTGCAAACTGTTTAAACCTGAATAGTTATCTATCTGTTTACTCTGCTATATTCTCAGCATGATATTTATATTTTTAGAAAATCTATCTAGGTCCATCTTGTTGGTGCTTTCAATGATGCTTCGTCTCAAGTATGGCCAAAAAACTGTAATATGCCTTTCAATTTTTTCAGATGTTATACATAACAACTCGGACAAATTATTTACTTTATCGTAATGGATTTTGTGTGCAGAGCATGGATCGTGGCAGTAAATCCAGAAAACACATAAAATTAGATGGCTACTCTTTTCCACTTTGTCAGAAGATTATTCAAACTTTAGAAAAGAGTAGCATAAAGTTTCACATTCAAACACTTCATGTTTTGGACCATAACACAAGATGGGATTCTCAAGGAAATGCATACCCAATATTCCACGGATTTCTGGTTACTTTAATGTTTTTCTTACTACACAGCTTCTTTCTTTAATTTGGTTTTTCAGTTGGTTAATGATTTATTAACATGTCATGATTATAATGACAACCTCTAGATAGGGGAAAGTATTATAGTATATTGCGAGTTGACTGTGGATTTCTTAATAACAAGTATTTTGTTCTTTTGGCAACTTGATTTAGGTCGAGACATCCACTGGTTCCATTAACCCAGCCAGTTTTGATAAAACGTCAAGATGTCCGGATGAAATTGTCAGAAGGATTCGATTGACTGCATCATTTGAGGACCCTAGCTGTATAGGAAGGCTGCTCAAGACATATGACACACTGACAGATCAAATCATAATTTCTCCATTTTCCTGGTTGGTATTTTGTTCTTAGTTCTTACAGCTTTTCGCGTTTTCCGTTATGTATGGGTGTTTTACAATTTGGGTACCTCCTGTGGATAAAGTTTCAGATGTGTTTGAAGCCAAACTCTTCTTTTGTATATATAACTATTTATATCCACGATCTCATTACACAGATATTGCCGTTTTCTTCTTTTAGGACCAGACGCCAAATAAGTGTTGCTTTCATGCTCCGAAACCTTTCTGATTCAGAGATTCTTCTCAGTTGTTCTACTTCACCTTCAGCGGAGGGGCCAGATTTTGTTGAAAATCAGAGAAGGTACTCAAAACTCTCCGCTATTATTGGTGTTTAGCCCTTATTTAATTTTAAAAGTGTTGGGTTCTGCAATCCGCAACAGTAAGCTTTAATTTATTTAAATATAATTAAATGAAGTCGGAAATGCATACAATGATCAGGTTTGATCTGAACTTAGTTGCTAAATATGTCATACTTTGGTTACAAGTACGTAGTGGCTTCCGTAAGATTCCAATCTTAATGGTTCACGGTACAAGCGATCCTTAAGCATCTAGATATTTAACTTTAAGGCCCTATTTGGGAATTAGCGGTTAGCGGTTAGCTGTTATCGGATTGAATTAGATGTTTTGACTAGCTGATTGAAATAGATGTTTTGACTACCGGATTAAATTAGCGGTTTCTTGTAAAACTGTTTGGCAAATAGCTGTTTGATTAGCCTTTTATGACACATACCAAAACCTAACTCAAAAAGCTCCTCAAAGTGTCTTTTTGAAAATTAGCTTTAGCTTTTTGAGGCCAAACCTTTATTTCAATCCGCTAACTATCAAACACTAACATTAGCGGATTGAAATGGTCAAACCTCTAAAACACCCCAAGTCTCTAATTTTAGCCCAAGTCTCTAAATTCCAAACACGGCCTAAACCTTTGAAGTGCCTACAACTGAATGATCAATTATGAGGCAAGAATTTCCGAACCATACCAGCTTCTTTCCAGAATGTTCTAGTAGCAGATATCACATATAAATATACTAAAAGGTGTAGATAGATATAAATGTTAAGGTCTTATGTTTACTTGATTAACGTTAAAACTTTATCGTTATCAAATGAAATATATTTTTTCTTTGCATTACATGTTCTATTCTCAAGAAACATAATATAATATAAACCTTGTTGAAATGAGGGGCATGTATATTATTTCGTTTGTTAGTTTTCATAGGTTGTGTAAACTTTCTTTTGACAGTGATAAAACTACTAGTCTGCAATTTTCGAAATTGACAGTTTGAAAATATATCATGACATCCTATATTAACAAGTGTAATTCATTTTCATATTATATATTTTAAGTTATACTTGCTAGTGATATTTTCATTAGATAAACTAATAAATTACAATATGATAATTTACAATAAATTATTCTATGTATTTTTTTTGGTATTACCAATATAAATATCATGTAGTTTCATAATTAGGCAGACCCAGGGACTGAGCTAGAATTTTAAAGTAGTGGGGGCAAAAAATTGTATTAAAATATTATTGTACGATATTTACATATATAGGTTAGGGTTTATATATATTTGAATTTTGTTGGCTGGGCAAGTGGTAATTGAGATAGTGCAGCAGAGAGGGAAAGGAATGGTAGAGGGGCAGTGGATAACAAAAAAATCTGCTAATAAAACTGCCTGCAGGGATCAAACCTGCATCTCCTGGGAGAACATACAACCCCTCAACCATCGGGGCATGTAAACTATTTGATGGAAGTTGTGTTATAAATATAGATATACTATGAAGGTCAGTGGGGGCGAGTACCCCCACTGCCCCCACGCTCCATCTGTCCCTGGGCAGACCCGTTGATTGGTTGGTAATAGAAGCCCAACTGCACAGGATCCCAAAATAGGATGGCCCCTCAAAATATAGAAAAACCCAATATATTCAGGAAATTATTTCTGACATAGGAACTTGAAGCTTTAGTTGCTAGTACCGGCAAATATTCTCACTCCCTTCAGGAATCAGATCAGATGTCAAGCCTTCTTCTAGTTGGCAAAATATTCTCGCTTTCTGGTGGCTTCCCCGGAATTAGCTGTCAAGACTTTTACTATATATATATTCATGCATATTACTATGCAGGACTATATATCTTTGGTTAATCTTTACCTGTCCACATACCATAGTTTATTTTTTTGCTAATCATAGAATTCGATTTATATTTTAGTTTTCTTTGTTTTAACCAAACAAATTTAATTATAGGATTTTTTTTTTTTTTTTGACATGATTTATATGCTATGCTATATGTCAGTTTCCAGAAGGATATTTCTCTTCACGAATTTATATAGGTGTGTGTGCATATATTTTTTGTATTATATTATTGCTAATGGAGTCTAGTGCCCTTAACGTTATTTAAACTGTAAATTTCTACATCTAATGGTTTATTATAATTGTTTATATAATAAATACTATAGGTGCAATTCTTATCATTACAACAGGACCCCAAATTGATTGAGCAGGCCTAATTTAAGGCTATCAAAAGTACATACATCCTAGAGACCCATTCTAGTTTTAAGACATATTAGGAAATTAGATATATCAAAATCTACATATCCAACTGTAATCAATGTAAAGTTTGTGTTTCTTCTAAAGTACTGTACTAATTTTTGCATAAACCAGCCTAAAACCTGGGCATTGTGCGTGGTTCTTCTGTATCTTATCAATATTTATATTGGTTTTGTATTTTATTGTTTTAATTTTATACTTGATATATTGTTTCCTTGCAACAATAATATCAATTTACTTTTTGTAGTTGTAAAGAATCAAACCTTGGTCATTTAATAATGCTAAATTTTTTTGACAATTTGACCTCTAAAGACCGGATGACCAACTATATGTATTCCTTCATGCTAATTATATATAACGCTAATTATACATAGGCTATAATAAGATATTATAACCTTGAGTTAGTTTAAACCAGATTACCAGAACAGTTCGAACCTTCATTAGTTACACTGAATCATAATTCATATGTGAGACATTGGTTTTTTATCCAGTAATGTCCTGAAAAGGGTTTAATGCTTAAAGTATCATTCTTTGTGAAATTTCCTTTTATACATTCTCATAAAGTATGCTAGCACTGTAGATAACCGAAGTGATGAAAAATTTGAGGCCTGTCGGTTGCCTTTGCTATTGTACTTATCTACTCCGGATAAGGGTGGTTTGGTTTAACTTAAAAGAAGTGCTTTTTGCTTATTAGTGAAAAGTTTTTTATAATTGAAAAGTAACTTTTAATTTATATGTTTGGATAATTATTTCTGTATTTACAACATATCAGGTATAAAAATTATTAATGTAATAATAAAATATTATAAATTATCATTTAGAGTGGTCTTTTACATTTTTCTAAGATCGAATTTTAAAAATAAGAATGAGTCACTAAAAAAACTAGCATTTTCAATTTCTCAGATCCGGACTTATAAGTCAGAAGTTGACTTGTAAGTTCTTTACACACACAATACAAATAAGCTACTGGGCTTTTGAACCCAGCCAAACAGCACCAATATAACAATAATTCTTGTGTTAGCACTTCATTTTGCTTGAAAGTTCTTGCATTTTCGAAACAGGTAGAGAATCTGCTACGAAATGTCCTTACTGTTAAATGTATGATAGAGCTTTTTTCATACCCAGCAGAACATAATTTCTTATATTTTTTCAGGCAGTGTGAATTTGTGATTGAACACCCAGATTCGAGAAAAGTATTTCCCTTAAATCAACCACGTGTGTTTGAAAGGATACCAAGTGGAGGTTGGAGAAGGCTACAACAATAATATACCATATCCATATTTCTCCGCTTGTGCATTCATTTAATGAATCAAGTAGATTGTCACTTGGTCCTTAGCAGCCCTGATTTAAGTTGTATCTAATCTAGATTTGTAGTCTACATGACTGTAGTCTGTAGCTCATATGCGATATTTGGTTCCTCTTTCCTTGAAGGTACCATCAAGGTTGCCTAACATGCTTTCGTGTGGCAACTTTACACAACATATACACTGATTAAATTTTTGGGGATTCTTTCCTCATTTATACATTTAACCTTCAAAGTGCAAGCTAAGCTATTATTTTAAGAAAGGTAGATAAGCAGATACGCATGTTGGATGGGAATTTCCAACTAGAGAAGTGTACTCCCTAAAATTTCAAATAAACAACACTATGGTGGGTCAGGTACACTTGACAAAAAATTAGGTTGGAATCCAAATTGTGAACAAAGTTTATGGATATATAAAGGAGGATGTTATGAAAATATTGAATAAACAGGGGTATGAAAATCTTTCATTGATTATGATTAAGATTGTTGGGAATGGAATTGCTGAGTCTGCGTTCTACTTGGAATTGCTAGGACCATAAGTACTGAAAATATAGAAATTATGATCACCCCTAAAATGGAAGTGCACATCTCACTCGTCATCTCCAATTTCATTCTAGCAAATTGAACCTTATAATTGTGAGGTTTTTAATGCTCCCAAACTTTTAAGCAGAAGATGAGAATTCATACTCCCTCTGTTTTTTAATATATGACGTTTGATTTTTTGACACACATTTTTAAGTGTTTTGACTTGATAGCTAAAAGTATTATTTTTAAAATTTTCTTTTTCTAAATAAATATATATAATCAAAAATTTAATTCACCAAAAAATTAATTAAAAATAATAATTTTTACTAGCCGGTCAACTCACCTAAAATTACGTACCCAAGTCAAAAGTGACATATAAAAAAAAACTGGAGTAATATTTGGGTACGTTTTATAGATCCTTTTCGTTTGATATGTAATCACTTTCTGGCAGTGAAAGCAGCCTATAATTAAGATATCATGGAAACTAGATTTTAATAGATGTTGACCAGAAGCAGAAACTGTCATTAACTGCAGAGTCTAAATTTTGTGAACTTATTAAACTTATCCAAAATGAAAAATGCTGACACTATCACAAACACAATTTTTCTGTCAAAAAAGTTGTATCCCATTAAAAACACGTTATCAAACAATCAAGCGACTAGCACAAATGATTACTGCTCAAATTGCCGTCTTCCGCAGCTCCTCGGCTCCATGAGCAAAGTGACACCTATCACCGAAAGTACACGACCCCTTGGTAAAATTTTCACACACCTTGGTCTTGAAATTGCTTGCTGGAGGAGCCTGTCCAGGCATAGCCATAGGGGTTCTCACAGGGCCTCTCGCAGAGGCACCAATTCTCATGATGAGTTCACGTACCATACCACTAGCATCTTTGATCTGATCAAAATTTCCTTCAAGTTCAACATTCTTCTGATTAGGATCTGTATCATGGTCTCTTATGGCAAACTTCACCCCTGTCATGCGGCATATTTGCTTTGAGTTCACACCACCTTTCCCAATAACAGCTCCAGCTAGTGATGCATCAATGCTTATCTTGGCCGTTGCTGATGCACCAAAGTTAGCAGCAGCAGCTAGCCCAGGTGGAGATGGGTCTACCCGCCCACCATAGGCCCCACCCATTGGAGCTCGCATGGCTCTAGGATCTTCATAAGCTGACAAACCTGGCCTACCAAGCTCCATCTCACTATGAGCAAAGCGACACTTATCACCGAACTTGCATCCTTCTGGGGTGTTGATTTGGTTGCAGAGCTTAGTTTTGATAGCTGGAGCAGGACCATCTGCATATGTTGGTGGAGCTGGCTTTCTTGCGCCTGGTCCCATGTTTCCCATCTGTCCTAGTGCGCTAAAGCCCCCAGGAACATAGTGCAGGAAATGACACCCTTCTCCAAACTGGCATCCGGAAGTGCTGCATAACATGAACACAGTAAACAAGGTGTATAACCACTGAAAGTGTATCGCAATGCATCAATATGACCATAAACTTCAAACACGTGCAAATCATTAAGCAGTATTTCAACACAAATCATATTGGCAGCAAACAAATTGCCAGGTACCAGTCCGGAAGGATATTCACTACAGCTTCTAGCATATTGAGGAACAGGCATGTATAATATCAGCCAATGACTCAACACAGACTGGATTTGACAGAAAAAAGATTGTCATACAGGTACCAAGGAGGTAAAAAATTCCATAGCTTCTAACATAATGATGACACTTGGGAAGGCATGCATATTATTAAGGCACTGGTCAAGTTAAAAACAGAATAGACTACTGAGAGCAAAAAAAATGTCAGTTAGCAGGCAGGTGGGAGGTTTATTACAGCTTTTAAAATATTGAGTAAACTATGTAATGTGAAAGTGTGTTCCTATTCCCAAAAAGCCCAATAAGACCCTTATATAATATATGGCAAGGAAATGACGAAAAGCACCAGTTAAGAGTCATCACCAAAACCTCATTAATTTCAAAGACAGTCTTACACCCACAAACCATCAGTCCAAGCAAACAAACAGCTATCTAATCATTAAGTGTATAGCAGTAATAGTCATTTGTGTATTTTAGCAAACAAAATGTTTGGTGATAAAATTGCAAGGCAAATAATAGATTATATCACAACATCAAAAGTGAAATAGTAGAGTGAGATATTATTGGGCAATTGCTAATAGCAGCTCCCCAAGTGAATGTTTATTTTGAAATAAATGAAGAATCATTAGATTCCTAACAATCCATAAAAGTAAAACAATTGCCTCCAAATCAAAATAGATGACACATGGCTTGGGAGTTGGGACATCCACAGATAGCTAGCAAGTGGATGTCCCTCCTCTTATCCGTACATATGTCCAACAGACTAATAGGGGTGTATTCAACTGGGATTTTAATAGATTGTTTTTATTCTATGGATTGTATCTAATTTTGATTTGGTTGAATTCTTGATAAATTGTCATAGAGTTGATTAGATTTTTTAAGATTTAAGCACAATGCTTTAAATTCTCATGGATTTTGGTCGGATTTCAAAAAACTTAAAATACACTAAACAATCTCACAAAATCCATTATTTTCTGAAATCCAAAAAAATCTATCAACATTTGAATATCATCATATTTTAATGGATTTTAAACAATCGCAATTGAATATCATCAGATTTTTAAGCATAATTTAAAATCTTGATTGAATACCACCAGATTTTGTAGCATAATTTAAAATCCCAATTGAATACCCCGAGATTTTAATGGATTTTAAACAATCTCATTCGAATACCCTCAAATTTCATGAATGGAAAAAGGAAAAAAAATCCTTTAAAATTCCAATTGAATACCCCCCACCCCACCCCACCCCAAAAAAAAAAAAAGAAGAATAACTTGGTAACTACAATCATAAAGGAGATAGGATTATGAATATAAAAAACATGAAGCTCCTAAAATATGTACTGATGTTTGAGAAATAACAGAGATAATCAATTGTGTTAAATAATTTGGCAGTATCCGCAGCTAGTTAATAAAAATTAACAGAGCGGCAAACTAAAATTATATCTCAAAAGTGGCAAGATAAACACACTAATCAGAGAGAACATACTCATGGTGGCAGGAAACAGATGCGAGCATAGTCACACCCTATTTCAATTTATTGTTGCCACTGATAAAACAGTACACGCTGGGTTCGTAGCATTCACAATTAATTAACAAACAGCTACAATTATTAATGTGCCACCAAAATGAGCATGTACCAAATTCAAATCCAAATTTGGCGTTAAATATGCCAAACAGCAACTTAAACTCAATAAAAAACTTAACCTTTTAGGTAAATTACGTGAATTAGATTTACAACCTGAAGAACTTCATGCAAGGCTTTGATTTGCTTCCTACACCAGTTCCAAAAGAGTCCGTTTCTGTTACACGAAATTAATTACTCATTTTCAGTTAATAATAATTCCAATAATTCTCGATCCAATAATCTTTAAATCTCCCATCAATTAACAAAATCTCTAAAAATCGCCAACGAATCCAGCAAGAAAACAAATTCTCTCAACCCTAACTTTACACAACCACAAAGTTAATCACATTCTCCACCTACAATCTTGTCAACTTATACAACACAATTCATCACACAAACCGATATAGATCAACATTACCTAAACTAATTTCTAGGTCACACAAACTAACATAAATTCAAAAATTAATTAAAAAAAATAATTACTTCAATAAAAATAACAAAACGCAAAATCTAGGTCAAGATACGCATAATCAAAGAGTTATATATATAGAAACATGACTAAATCTAGGTCAAATTGAAAAAAATGCAAAATTAAAGAAACGAACCATCCCGAGATCTCTTGGTTGCGCCGTTCCAAACGGCGTCTTGTCTGCCTCGCTTGCGGCCAAAGTCCATGAGTAAGGAGGAGTTGTGTAAGTATGGGTGTAAGTATAGGTGAGTGAGATATAAACCCTAGGCTAGGGTTTGAGAGAGGCGGTTAAGGCGGAACTGAAAGGAGGGGTTTAAATTTGATTTAGTGATGTGTTTTCAAGCCCGCGCTTACGACGAGTAACGCTCGTGTTGTTGGATGATTTGTAGGTAAGCACACATGAAATATATTAGTCCACATGTGTTTGGGTTTGGATGTATTGACCCACCACGTTTTGAGCCCAACTCATCGTCCGTTACTCCTTTTGTAACGTCTTCTTTATTTTGTTTTTGTGTTCTTGGAGGTGTTTGGTCATTTATCATATTTTATTTCGATCTTTATAAATAACTAGTTGAGAAGCCGCGAGTTGCGGCGGCCTATAAAAATTATATTAATATTCAATATTAATATTTGCAAAATAAAATAATTTTGTGGTTGTCTATAAATAGTATATTAATGTTTCAAAATTAATATTTATAGGATAAAATAAATTTATATTATAAAATTTTTGATATAATGCCAATACTAATATATAAAATTGTAAAATTGGACTATAATTCATGGTGAAAAAATGAAAATAAATTTATACACATAATTAACAATTTAAAGCATGGCGAATCTTAATTTTATTTATTTTTTTTGAAAAGTGTTCTTACATTGTCACCTTACTCCAATTTTTTTAGATTGATATGCACAAAAACATCTAACTTAAATCTGTGGGATAGCGGTCTATAACTACCCATACTTGCCACAACTTTTATTTTTTAATACAGTATTGCTTGAACGGAGCAAACAAATAATGCATGAATAACTTTTCTCTAAACAAAGTAAATCATATAAAAATTAACTAACAACAAACATGCCCGATGAACAAAACAAATATTATAAAAGAACAAACAACAAACATACATCACTAATAGTTAATTTATTGATATCAATCATCAATACCATGTATATACTATATTCTTTTCCCGTGTTTGGATTTGTCGACTCCAATATAGCGGTTTATAACTACCTTTACTTGCAACAACTTTTATTTTTTTTAATACTGTATAAACAGCTTTCACTTATCGCTGCTGAAGAACAGCACCTCCGAGTTAGAAATCGAACAAGAGAACTATCACTTGAGAGAGGAGGTTGTGTTTAGATGATCCAAATTGAACTCTACAATCCATAGAGATATTTATAGGTGCAGAGAGACTTGTGTGCTACTTTTTTACATAATTAAAAAACTGAAACAAAATCAGATTAAAACTTTCAAACTACTATATTTCATAAATAATTTGAAATAAAATCAGATTTTGAAACTTACTTCTAATATACCCGAAACTAAAAAAGTTAGTTCTAATTTTTGATATTTTTCATCCAAAAATTCCAGAAAATTAGAAAAATAGAACGGAGCGATGTGAGAGTCGCCACCTACAGATATTTATAGGTGCAGAGAGACTTGTATGCTACTTTTTTTCATAAATAAATAAGCTGAAACAAAATCAGATTAAAATTTTCAAGCTACTATATTCCATAAATAATTTGAAATAAAATCAGATTTTGAAACTTGCTTCTAATATACCCGAAACTAAAAAATGTAGTTCTAATTTGAAATATAAGTATAAGATCCATAAAGGAGCCTCCTCTAACACCTTAAGGTTTTAGAGGGAATGGTTCTCTACATGGTATCAGAGCTCTGGTTTGCGGGAGGTCTCGGGTTCAAGCTCCTGCCACCCCCAATATTCTCACAATTTAAGACGGACACGAAGGCAAGTTATGCCCCAAAGATGGGCGCCCGTGATCCACTCTTCATCCCAAATAATGGGGTTTCGAGTGAGGAGGAGTGTTGAAATATAAGTATAAGATCCATAAAGGGACCTCCTCTAACACCTTAAGGAGTGTTGAAATATAAGTATAAGATCCATAAAGGGTCTCCTCTAACACCTTAAGGTTTTAGAGGGAATGGTTCTCTACATATATTCCATAAATAATTTGAAATAAAATCAGATTATGAAACTTGCTTCTAATATACCCGAAACTAAAAAAGGTAGTACTAATTTTTGATATTTTTCATCCAAAAAATCCAGAAAATTAGAAAAATAGAACGGAGCAATGTGAGAGTCGCCACCTACAGATATTTATGGGTGCAGAGAGACTTGTGTGCTACTTTTTTCCATAATTAAACAACTTGAAACAAAATCAGATTAAAACTTTCAAGCTACCATATTCCATAAATAATTTGAAATAAAATCAGATTTTGAAACTTGCTTCTAATATACCCGAAACTAAAAAAGATAGTTCTAATTTTTGATATTTTTCATCCAAAAGTTCCAGAAAATTTGAAAAATAGAACGGAGCGATGTGAGAGTCGCCACCTACACGCCCCTCGCTTCTTCTTTATATAAGTATACTAGTTGAGAAGCCGCGCGTTGCGGCGGCCTATAAAAATTATATTAATGATTCAATATTAATATTTATAGAATAAAATATTTTTTGGCTGTCTATAAAAAGTATATTAATGTTTCAAAGTTAATATTTGTACGATAAAATAAATTTATATTATAAAAATATTGATATGATACCAATACTAATATATAAAATTGCAAAATTGGACTATAGTTCATGGTGAAAAAATGAAAATAAATTTATACACGTAATTAACAATTTAAAGCATGACGAATCTTAATTATTTTTTTTGAAAAGTAATCATGTTCTTGCATTGTCACCTTCCTCCAATTTTTTTGATTGATTGTGCACAAAAACATCTAACTTAAATCTGTGAGATAGCGGTCTATAACTACCCTCTTAAAAGTTGCTCGAACGGAGCAAACAGATAATGCATGAATAATTTTTTCCTGTATACAAAGTAAATCATATAAAAATTAACGACAACAAACATGTCTGATGAACAAAACCTATATTATAAAAGAATAACCAACAAACATACATCACTAATAGTTTATTTTGTTGATATCAACCATCAATATCATGTCAAGACTATATTCTTTTCCGTGTTTGGATTTGTGGACTCCGATATAACGGTCTATGACTACCTTTGTTTGCAACAATCTTTGTTTTTTTAATACTGTATAAACAGCCTTCACTTATCGTTGGAGAAGAATCGAGCAAGAGAAAGATAATTCTAATTTTTGATATTTTTTATCCAAAAATTTCAGAAAATTAGAAAAATAGAACGGAGCGATGTGAGAGGCGCCACCTACACGCCCCCTCGCTTCTCCTTTAAAAATCGAGATCGAGTAAGAGAACTATCACCAGAAAGAGGTAAGTTTGTGGTATTGAGAGAGGAGGTTGTGTATAGATGATCCAAAACCCTACGATCTATACGGGTATTTATAGGTGCAGAGAGACTTGTTTGCTACTCTTTCCCATAATTAAATAATCTGAACAAAATCAGAATAAAATTTTCAAGTTACTGTATTCCATAAATAATCTATATTTCCCATAATTAAATAATCCGAAACAAAATCAGATTAAAAGTTTCAAGCTACTATATTCCATAAATAATCTGAAACAAAATCAGATTCTGAAACTTGCTTCTAATATACCCGAAACTTAAAAAGGTAGTTCTAATTTTTGATATTTTTCATCCAGAAATTTCAGAAAATTAGAAAAATAGAACGGAGCGATGTAAGAGGCTAATACTGTATAAACAGCCTTCACTTGTCGTTGGAGAAGAATCGAGCAAGAGAAAGATAATTCTAATTTTTGATATTTCTTATCCAAAAATTTCAGAAAATTAGAAAAATAGAACGGAGCGATGTGAGAGGCGCCACCTACACGCCCCTCGCTTCTCCTTTAAAAATCGAGATCGAGTAAGAGAACTATCACCAGAAAGAGGTAGGTTTGTGGTATTGAGAGAGGAGGTTGTGTTTAGATGATCCAAAACCCTACGATCTACACGGGTATTTATAGGTGCAGAGAGACTTGTTTGCTACTCTTTCCCATAATTAAATAATCTGAACAAAATCAGAATAAAATTTTCAAGTTACTGTATTCCATAAATAATCTATATTTCCCATAATTAAATAATCCGAAACAAAATCAGATTAAAAGTTTCAAGCTACTATATTCCATAAATAATCTGAAACAAAATCAGATTCTGAAACTTGCTTCTAATATACCCGAAACTAAAAAAGGTAGTTCTAATTTTTGATATTTTTTATCCAGAAATTTCAAAAAATTAGAAAAATAGAACGGAGCGATGTAAGAGGCGCCACCTAGACGCCCCTCGCTTCTCCTTTATATAAGTATATTGACTAGTGAAAAAAGCCGCGCTTCGCGGCGGCGTTATAAATTTTGATACAAATTAATATTTGAATAGTATAAAAATTATTTTAAGTCATCTTCCTGTTAAATATATCACAAATAAAAAATATTATAATTAGTATAAAAATTTGTTTAAGTGGTCATCATGTCAAACACAATACTAATAATAAAATTAGTTCGAACCTCCCTCCTGTTAAAGATAATATTAATCCATAATTATTATTTTTATGATAAAATTAAATATTATAATTTTAATCAAAATTAGTTTGAGCCGCTCTCTTGTCAAACACAATACTAATAGCAAAACATTATAATTTAGATATTAGCTGGAGTCGTCTTACTGTCAAACACAATACTAATAAAAACTATTCTAATTATTATAAAATTAAAGATTATAATCGGATAAAAATTAATTTGAACCGTGGTACCGTTTTAACAAAAAAAATATATTATAACATAGATAAAAAATTATTTTAGCCACTTTCCTGTCAACCATAATACTAACAAAAAATTTATTATTATTTAGGTAAAAATTAGTTTGGGCCGCCTACCGTGCCTGTCAAACACAATACTAATCAGGAATCATTTACATTATCATAAGATCAATATATGATTCCTATTTTATTATCCTATTTTATTTGTTAATTATTTTTATTTTATGATTCCTATTTATTAGTTAAAAATTATTATTCTTTTATGGTTCTATTTTTTTGCTATTAGTTTTTTTTAATGATTATTATCTTCACAATTTTATTTTCAGTTTGAAATTTAATTAAGAAAATTATAAGACTAAATTCAATAATTGTAGATATGATGAGTTAATAAATTTTATGATTCGAACATATCGTGTTCTCTAATTTATTATTTGTGTCTACTATTTAGACTCTTGAACACAGTTGTGATTACAACCTAGACCTAGTGTCAGATTATTCTTTTAAATATCTTATCGAAAATAAAATTTCATAATATAAAATTCAACTACATCTTCTATATATCTTGTCAAAAATAAGAATTGTACATATTATCTTACAAATCCTAAATATAAATTGTATTTTTTCAGTTATTATTAGTTTTAATAAGTATAATCGTATTTCTTTTGAAATTACCAAATAATAAAAAAATTGTATCATCTTTAGAATTCAATAAGAAATACTAAATAAGAAAAGAATTGCATAATGTTTAGAATTCAATAAGAAAAGAATTGTTTTACTTTTCGAATTTATTAATTATTTTTATTCTATGATTCTTATTATTAGTTAAAAATTATTATTCTTGTTTGGTTCTAACTTTTTTGCTATTAGTTTTTTTTAATGATTATTATATTTACAATCCTTTATTTTCTACTTGAAATTTAAAAAAATTATAAGAGTAAATCTAAAATAAAAATTGTACGTATTACCTTACAAATTTTAAATATAAATTGTATTTTATCTATAATTGTTAGTTTAAATAAATACAATCCTATTCCTGTTAGGATTCTTAAATAAGAAAAGAATTGTATTAACTTTAGAATCCAAAAAGAAAAGAATTGTATTAACTTTTGGAATCCTTGAACCTGATTTTTTAAATTATAATTATATTTTCAATCCGAAATTTAAGAAAATTATAAGAAAAGAATTTTAATATTTTTAGAATTCAATGAAAAAAAGAATTGTATTACCTTTAAGATCAGTAAATTTGATTTTTTAAATTATAATTTTATTTTCTATTCAGAATACAAGAAAATAATAAGATTGAATCCAACTATTATCGAAAAAAATTGGAAGTCCATGCGTACTATTTGAATGAGATTGTGAAGATCTCAAAGATGTTTTCATGATAGAGATGCTATCTTCTCCATCATTATGGAACGAAGTGAGTTTAGCGCTACGAACCTGTTTAGACCATTTGAGATTCTGGAAGATGCTGGTTTTTATTTTTTTAAATATATAATTTGAAAAAAAATTAATAAAATAAGACTATAAATAAAATTCATTGTAAAAAAAAAGACTATAAATAAAATCCTACTCTTTTATGATTACTGAATAAGTAAAAGAATTGTACAATTTTTGCAATCATTTTATCTATACAATACTTGAACTTGGTTTTTAAATTATAATTTTATTTTCTATCCAAATTTAAAAAAATTATAAGACTGAATCGAACACACATGTGATTACGGACATAGTATTAGATTATTCTTCTATATATCTTATATAAGATTTTATAATATAAAATTAAACTACATCTTCTATATATCTTATCGAAAATAAAAATTGTACATATTATCTTACAAATATTAAATATAAACTGTAGTTTATCTATTATTGGTAGTTTGAATAAATATAATTCTATTTCTTTTAGGATTACTAAATAAGAAAAAAATTGTATTGTTTTTAGAATTTAATAAGAAAAACTAAATAAGAAAAGAATTGTAGCATCATTAGAATTCAATTAAAAAAAATTATATTACTTTTAGAATTCTTGAACCTGATTTTTTGAATTATAATTATAGTTCTATCCGAAATCTAATAAAAATTAGAAGACTCAATCGAATAATTCTAGAGACGCCCGAATTGTATCATTTTTAGAATCCGATAAGAAAAGAATTGTATTACCTGTAGAATTCTTGAACATGATTTTTTAAATTATAGTTATATTTTCTATCCGAAATTTAAGAAAAATCAGAATACTGAATCGAACAATTCTAGAGACGCCGCATCCTCTTATATATATATATATATATATATATATATATATATATATATATATATATATATATATATATATTGATGTTAGGTTGTTAGTTATTTGCGGATTGGATTAACTAATCGAAATAGTTTTCTTAAATTAGTTGTTCTTTGTGTAATTGTTCGTTAAATAGTTATTTTTATTAATTTTTGCATTAATTATGTGTTCAATCATCTAATCCAAAAAATTTATTCAAGTAGTATTTTTTAATTTGAAAAATTATTTCATTGATATTAGTTCAAACTTCTAGTTTTTAACCAAATCTCTCACTTCCAAACAAAACCTTTAACTCTTCTCTTTTTATGCTTTACATTTACACTTATTAACTAATTGGTTCAAAGAATAATCTCAGATTCAAACTAGACTTCGTTTGATTTGTAATCAAATTTATTAGACAATTTTATTATTTTACATGTAAATATTTTAATTTGACCTTTAAGTTGTTTTAACTAATTTTGAGTGCGTGATATTTGCCGAATTTACAGGTCTAATATCACTTGGCTTCTTGATAGTTAAAAATTGAAGATCAAATGATATTGATTAATATTAAAGACATTGATCCCAAAAAATTTTGATACTGAATTCTCAATTTTAAATCACTAATGTATATATCTTTATAAGACTGATTTGTATAATTTGTGTTTTTAATGTTACTGTCGCTCTAAATAATCACTTATTTTTTTTGATTTAATCATACTTTAATCACTCCAAAAAATCCAAAATTACAACAAATGTTATAAAAATAAGAAAATAACTTGTATCGTGTTGCTTACTAAAAATCTGTATATATATTTTTTATTTTCCACTATTTAGTTGATTACTCTGTCAAATCTGATTCAGTTGCTTCAAAATATTAATTATCAAATTTTGTAAAAATTAAAAAAATTATTAACTAATCTAAATGAAGTATAATGAATAGTATTATCATCTGAAATCTGTGGACCTATATATCTTGTAATCCTAATTTTATGATAAATGTAGGATCAATTATTTTTATTTGCTATTTATGTCTTTTAATTCTCAGTACGTATACTACTATTTACTTGAATCAAAATAAAATATAAAAAAATTTGATTAAATATCTTTGAATTATCACTATACCAAATTTAACTCAAGACAAGCATAAACATGATATGATTACCTGCCTATTTTATTTTTGAATAAAAAATTATGTTAAAAATTTTCACTCTTGTTATGAATTAAAATATTATATATAGCACGTTAAATATCAAGAAGGAAGATAATGAGTTAGTTATATTATCAAATAAGATTTTAAACATTTGATCAATAAAAGATACGTAAAAAATAATCAGTAACACACACACATATACATATGTATATATGGTCATATATAAAATTGTTATAGCCAAATTTGGCTAGGTCCTTGTTGGGCCAAGTATGTACTTAGTTTAACTAAGTAAGACATGAATTGGGCTAAGAGTCCTATATAAAGGAAGGACGCGTCCTCCTGCTTATAAAGGGAGGACGCGACCGACCCTTGAAGAGACTAGTCTGAACGGAAGGGCGCAGCCCTCCGTGACGCGACTGATCCGCCGATGTTGCGTATCTTAATGAAGAGGACGCGTCCTCCGCGTCGGAAGGAGGGATGTGTCCTCCAGGTCACACGTGTCCCATGAAGAGGACGCGTCCTCCTGCTTATAAGGGGAGGATGCGATCGACCCTTGGTGTTGCGTGAAGAGGAGGCGTCCTCCTGCTTATAAAGGGAGGATGCGACCGACCCTTGGTGTTGCTTGAAAAGGACGCGTCCTCCGAGTCACAAGGAGGGACGCCTTACTTGAGAGTGTTGATGGAGAGACGCGACCGACCTCCGTCCACCCACGTCTTGTAATATGTGGAGGAGGGCACGCCCTCTTCGGAGGTGACCGAGGGGCGCGTCCCTTGCAAGAAGTTGACAATGAGATGAAGACCAAGGGCGTGCCTTTAACGGGGTGTCCTCGCCTCCCTGGGGGCGCGACCTCATGTTAAAGAAGGACCTGTCTGATGTGTTGTAAGAAGGCTCTTCTTATGGGAGAGTGTACATTCGCTGAGACAACCCTTCCGAGGGAGACGAAGACCGTCCCTCCGGGGATAGGAAGACCTACCCCTCCGGGGGGGATATGACGACCCCTCCGGGGGATACGACGACTCTTCCGAGGTGTTGTAGCCGTTTTTGTATATCATGTGGAGGGGAGGACGCGCCCTCCCTAGACATGGCCCGGGAGGTGCGGTCTCTTGTCCAGTAAGGAGGATTGAAGACAAGATAAGGGAAGGACGCGCCCTCCCCAGACATGGCCCGGGAGGTGCGGTCTCTTGTCCAGTAAACAGGGATGAAGACGGGAATTGGGAAGGACACGTCCTCCCTATCAGGGCGCGTCCTTTGACTCAGAAGAGGCATAGTTATGAAATACATGATGAAAGAAAGAGGATGAGTGAGTCTCCGTGACGACCCTTCCGAGGGATATGAAGACTAGTTACCAAGCTCATTTGGTAGTTATCAGGCTCATCTGATAGTTCCCGGGCTCATCCGGGCATGATCTACAATCCTCAATCCTGCTATCTGCCGAGTTAACCCTCGTGTGGGGGCTTGAGGTGATCATGGCTCTTGAAGGCCCTCCGGGGTAACACGAAGGCCGATCATATGTCTGGATCCTGTATTCTGGTGAGTTAGCCCTCATCGGGGGATTGAGACGATCGTGTAATTCGGCTCCTTGTCTACCTTGTTTGAAGATGAAGACCTCACCGAGAGGTGAGGACGTGTCCCTGCACCTCGAGGGGTTAGTCATGGCTCCCCCAGATAACTTCTCCATAAGAGTCGTGGTAGATGCTATCTCTCGTAGTGGAGATATCGTTGAATCCGTGATCTATTTGGATTAGGAGTCTGAGGTAGTCATACTCAAGACTAATTCTAACAGGAGTAGGATTCTCCAAGATGGGCCTTCGGCCTATCTCCGACCTTATCGCCAAGAGGCCTAGTCCTGATCAAACTAGGACTCCTGGTTCCATAGAACTACGTACGGCTTGATCCCCTATAAATATAGGGGTACGTAGGCACATTGGGGGATCATGAGTTGAGAGCACGTGAGACCAACTCAAAACCCTAATCTCAGCCACCCCCTAAAACAAACAACCACCACTCTCCGGCGACCAAAACCACCGTCACGGATCTTGATTCCGGCCGTGAACCTCATCTTTGTTGATTACCAAATTCCTCTATCAACAAATTGGCGCTAGAAGGAGGGGCTATTCAAGATCTTCATCTTAGGAGGAAGAGATGTCACACGACGGAGATTCGCACGTAGAGGAGGAGCGTTTTCCGGCAGGGCGATGGCTAGAGCACAAAAGAGGAGGAGACCTTCATCTACTTTTTCAGAAAAAGGACGATATCTCCATCGGGAGTTTGAAGGAGGACGATCATCAACTAAATTCTAGGAGGTAACCTAATGTGCGAACAAGGTATTCTGGACCGGGGAGTCAGCGAAGGATGCGATTTTCGGAGACTTGACACCTACGAAGAGGGTACGCCTCCCCCGGAGAGAGTACACCTCCCCCGGAAAGAGTACACCTCCCCTGACAGGGTACGCCTGCAGGTGATGTGGTGTCTGACGACCACCGTGAGGAATGCATCCCTTGACACCTACGAAGAGGGTACGCCTCCCCCGGACAGGGTACACCTCCCCCGGATAGAGTACACCTCCCCAGGACAGGGTACACCTCCCTCTGACAGGGTACACCTCCAAGTGATGTGGTGCTCGACTACCACCGTGAGGAATGAATTCCCTGACACCTCCGAAGAAGGCGCACCTCCGGGTAAGATTCTCACAATGCTTTCGCATGTTATTGCTAACAAGTCTGTTGTGGTTTGAGTCTTTACGAGAAGGAGATCGCCTCCCTGGAAGCCTCAACGGTTTTCTGAAGGGGCGCGCCCTCCCCAGAGCAAGTAATTTGAGGTTCGCGAGAGGCGCATGTTGGAGGCCTGACCACGTGTGATGATATGAACGGGAAGGTTACGAAGGGCGAGCTATTGAGATGGAACCTAGCTCGAAAAGTCGTAAGGGTGCGCGCCTTCCCCTGACCGGGCGCGCCCTCAGGTAAATACTAAACTCCCCCAGTATTTGGTTCCCTAAGACTACTACATGTGTAAATTCACAGGTAATATGGTGTTACCTTTATGAGGAATACACCTCTTCGCCGTGAGGAGTAGTCGCACTTTCCTCCAACAAGACGCGCCCTCCTAAAGGGGTACGCCATATCCAACCAGTATTCTATCAGAGAACGAATTGCGCGCCTCCCTCTGACAGGGCGCGCCCTCTGGTATGTCTGATGCATTAATTGCTTCATATGATACTTTGTGAAGACAAACATACTCAGGAAGGAGCTCACTAGTCTTGAAGAGGTCACGTCCCTCCCTAGGGCGCGTCCTCTCGGAAGTACTCATCACTTGAGGAAGCACATGAGGGCGCGCCCCCAGGATAATAATGTTGAGAAGGGAGATGCTTCAAAGACGCGCCTCCTCCTAGTTGGACGCACCCCGAGTTCCAAGGTCATGTTTCCAGGGTTGATAATTTGGGAGGACGCGTCTTCCCCTAACAGGGCGCGTCGTGAGGTAACACTGACCATCAGTATTAAGTCGTATACATGATAAAGTGCAGGTCAAGTCTAACATGCTAAAGGAGCTGTCCATCTTGATGAGGGCGCGCCCTCCGTTCTACGGGAACGTAGCATGATACCTGCAAGGTCTTTGATTAAGGTACACTTAAGGCCTTTCAAAGGTTACCAAATTATCCATGACTAGCTCTGGGTACTATGAATTTTAACCATCCATGATACGCTCTGGATGTCATCCACGATTTACTCTGGATGCTATGATTATTTACGTGTCCATGATACGCTCTGGATACTATATTTGCGCATCCATAATACGCTCTGGACATTATACTTGCGCATCCATGATACGCTCTGGATCTTACATATTCATGATATGCTCTGGATAACAGTTTATACTATTAATTCCCCATTGAGCTATTAGCTCTGGGACCCGTGCGATGCACCGGAGCTTTTTTAAACCACGATAAGATTCGTGATGCCTCGTATGGGATGATGTATGGACTAGGGAGTGGTCCTTTTGAATTTCTTAAGCAAGTGATTCACGCGTGAAAAAGTAAAGCTGCGCCAAAGGCCGCGCCCTCTACTTAATCCTTGGAAAAGATCAAAAGAGCCTTACAAGTAAGGCTGCGCCCTCTGCTTATACAGTCCTTGAAAGAAAAGAAATATTGCAAGGCAGCGCCATCAGCCGCGCCCTCTGCTTAGGTAATTCTTTAACAAAAAGAATTAAAAGGGGTCATGTTATAACTAGGCGGCGCCATTCTGTAAGTCGCGCCTTATATTTACTATTCCCAGATACCATGGACACAGTAAGGCTGAAAAAAAAGCCACAAACCTTCGCACAGCGAAGGCGCGCCCTTCTTTTGTTGAAGTTCATTGGCGCGAATGTTATGGTTGAATGTGTCATTTGGAAGGAATAAGCGAAGCTGCGCCACTGTCAACGACAGATAGGCCGCGCCCCCTGTTTTCTTTTGTCTACATAAAGATTGCTTATTATTTATGAACACATCAAGAAGACGCGACAGCCTCATGCTTAGCAACTTTGCTAAATGATCAAAGACACCGACATTATATACATGCAAGGCTTGTGCACAGCCTGCATCTTGGAATGTCGAGGAATAGAAGTGGCTTACGTCACGCCTCTATGCGCGGACGCGCTCTCGGAAGAGGATGTGTGGTATGGAGTAAAAATTTCCCTGATATCTCCAATATCAAGAAAATTTGGGGAGTACTTGTTATAGCCAAATTTGGCTAGGTCCTTGTTGGGCCAAGTATGTACTTAGTTTAACTAAGTAAGACATGAATTGGGCTAAGAGTCCTATATAAAGGAAGGACGCGTCCTCCTGCTTATAAAGGGAGGACGCGACCGACCCTTGAAGAGACTAGTCTGAACGGAAGGGCGCAGCCCTCCGTGACGCGACTGATCCGCCGATGTTGCGTATCTTAATGAAGAGGACGCGTCCTCCGCGTCGGAAGGAGGGATGTGTCCTCCAGGTCACACGTGTCCCATGAAGAGGACGCGTCCTCCTGCTTATAAGGGGAGGATGCGATCGACCCTTGGTGTTGCGTGAAGAGGAGGCGTCCTCCTGCTTATAAAGGGAGGATGCGACCGACCCTTGGTGTTGCTTGAAAAGGACGCGTCCTCCGAGTCACAAGGAGGGACGCCTTACTTGAGAGTGTTGATGGAGAGACGCGACCGACCTCCGTCCACCCACGTCTTGTAATATGTGGAGGAGGGCACGCCCTCTTCGGAGGTGACCGAGGGGCGCGTCCCTTGCAAGAAGTTGACAATGAGATGAAGACCAAGGGCGTGCCTTTAACGGGGTGTCCTCGCCTCCCTGGGGGCGCGACCTCATGTTAAAGAAGGACCTGTCTGATGTGTTGTAAGAAGGCTCTTCTTATGGGAGAGTGTACATTCGCTGAGACAACCCTTCCGAGGGAGACGAAGACCGTCCCTCCGGGGATAGGAAGACCTACCCCTCCGGGGGGGATATGACGACCCCTCCGGGGGATACGACGACTCTTCCGAGGTGTTGTAGCCGTTTTTGTATATCATGTGGAGGGGAGGACGCGCCCTCCCTAGACATGGCCCGGGAGGTGCGGTCTCTTGTCCAGTAAGGAGGATTGAAGACAAGATAAGGGAAGGACGCGCCCTCCCCAGACATGGCCCGGGAGGTGCGGTCTCTTGTCCAGTAAACAGGGATGAAGACGGGAATTGGGAAGGACACGTCCTCCCTATCAGGGCGCGTCCTTTGACTCAGAAGAGGCATAGTTATGAAATACATGATGAAAGAAAGAGGATGAGTGAGTCTCCGTGACGACCCTTCCGAGGGATATGAAGACTAGTTACCAAGCTCATTTGGTAGTTATCAGGCTCATCTGATAGTTCCCGGGCTCATCCGGGCATGATCTACAATCCTCAATCCTGCTATCTGCCGAGTTAACCCTCGTGTGGGGGCTTGAGGTGATCATGGCTCTTGAAGGCCCTCCGGGGTAACACGAAGGCCGATCATATGTCTGGATCCTGTATTCTGGTGAGTTAGCCCTCATCGGGGGATTGAGACGATCGTGTAATTCGGCTCCTTGTCTACCTTGTTTGAAGATGAAGACCTCACCGAGAGGTGAGGACGTGTCCCTGCACCTCGAGGGGTTAGTCATGGCTCCCCCAGATAACTTCTCCATAAGAGTCGTGGTAGATGCTATCTCTCGTAGTGGAGATATCGTTGAATCCGTGATCTATTTGGATTAGGAGTCTGAGGTAGTCATACTCAAGACTAATTCTAACAGGAGTAGGATTCTCCAAGATGGGCCTTCGGCCTATCTCCGACCTTATCGCCAAGAGGCCTAGTCCTGATCAAACTAGGACTCCTGGTTCCATAGAACTACGTACGGCTTGATCCCCTATAAATATAGGGGTACGTAGGCACATTGGGGGATCATGAGTTGAGAGCACGTGAGACCAACTCAAAACCCTAATCTCAGCCACCCCCTAAAACAAACAACCACCACTCTCCGGCGACCAAAACCACCGTCACGGATCTTGATTCCGGCCGTGAACCTCATCTTTGTTGATTACCAAATTCCTCTATCAACAAAAATATTAATTTTTAATAACTTATTCATTTTTTAAATACTGATATCATACTATGTTATCTTTTTAATGTTATATACTTGCAAATAGTTAGTGTTTTCAAGTCTTGGGACTTTGCTTTTTATTTCTGAAAAAACAATAATTATTATTGATCAATAATAATATGTAACAAGCAACATCAAATCAAACGTATTTTTTTTTCTTCATTTCAATCAATTACATATGATATAAGAAAATCATACAAGATTATGAACCAACTTATTTATTAATCAGTTTACAAAAAATATAGTAACATTAGAGTTCCTAAAATGAAAATATCAATCATCCACCACTCCATCAAAACATGAATAAAATATATTTTTACTTTAAATCATTACAGAACATCTAAATGTAATTATAGTTCTTCGTCATTGATTTTGAGTTATCAAATTTAAAGCTTAATTAGTCCTAATAGTTGTAGTAATTACAGAATCTCGAAAATCAAATAGGTAAAATAACCGCATCATCATTATACTTCACAATTTGTCCGAAGTTACACTAACAATATTGTAGCTATGTGTTTCATAAAATACAACCCTACTAACATTTATTTTGATCACTCACATTTTTGATATCCAAGATGGATGTCAATCACGAAATTAATATCTACAAAGGCATATATATTATGTTGTGGTCTAAGTAAAATGTTTTTATACTCATAGTAGACCTTTAAATTTCTTTCCCCTGTAAAATTATCTAATTACATGTTTTAACTTAAAAGGGATGACAAAAATCACAAATCACAAACCTTCTTAAAAAACTTTTTAATTTTCACACCTCATTTTTGTCTTTTTATAAATAATAAAAAATTATTATTTATTCAATAATGTAAGAGATGATGTAAATTGATATTAAGATGTTCTTTACTTTTACTAAAAAAAAGATGTTCTTTACTTAATAATCATTAATTAGCATTCGTGAAAATTGTTGGTAACTCCATATTTCATATATTTCCTGAAGTCTCTAATTGTAACTCATTACGATCCTCCTACATAATGAAGTGAAAGAAATTGATGAAAAAATATTTGATCTCATATATGCTCAAATATTTACATAATTACTTCCGTAATTTCTAATTGAAGACAATATTTCAAGAAAGCATGTATGAGAATATATACCTCAAATCACAATACAATCACAAATTTCTTTTTCTACAAGAAGAATTCTAAAGTTAAATAAAATATATACTGCTAAAAGTGATTATTATTTTTAATATGTAAAGAATTTGATTTTCAATAGTAATTTAAAAATATAACCTAAAAAATATTGACATACAACATTCTTATACAAAAGTGAAATCAAACATCCGAATTTTAAAATTTTGATGATATAACTCACCTTATCTAATGATATGATCGTCGGCAGTTGATCAATTTTAGTTGAAGAATTCACCATAGCTAATGAGATAAATTAGTACTCCCTCCGTTCGGAGTCAAATTGACAAATTTTTGACCAAACATTACAAGTAATATATTCATTTTTTTTAAAATCTAAAAGTTACATATTAAAATAGAATAGATATACTTTCGAATGATTATATTTATTTTTATTTTTATCAATTATATAATACATTTAAACTTTAGTTTAAGTATAATCAATCTGATTGGTCAAAAGTCAAAATTGACATGTAAAAGGGCATGGATGGAGTAATAGTTAAGCAACAATAATTGTAAAATTTATAAGAGTGTCAAGAACTTGAAGAACTAAATAATGCCAAAATACAATCAATACAAATATGCTAGATATTACAAATGCATTAAAGCAATATATCTCCGAATTATTAAGTTATCAAGTTTTAAATAAAAATTGAAAAACAACGAATGACAGATATAGAACGAAATAACTTAACATATATGAAATAAATTATATGCACACACATATTGTTACGCTCCAAATTAGCTTCACCATTGTTTAAAAATATCATCGAATATATCAATATAACATTTTTGTCGACAAGTCATTTTAAGAAAAATGATCTCATTAAATTAAGGAGTGTCGGGAGTTCGAGTTAGATCCATGTCGCAATATGAACTCAACATGATATCAACATGATATAGAAGACAAGATTACACCCCATCATCGTGATGTGACCTTGCCTGTCATACAAAATCATCTATTACAGCAAGTAGAAGATGCTTATACAAATAAATGATATCTTCTAGAACAATGAAAGACATTACCCTCAACGAGAATCTGCGCCCACTCCTTTATGATGATTATCAACCTCGTTTGATAATTTAATATAAGAGATTAGTCTACAAAAAATTGACTCTTTGGGATATACGAATTGTCGAAGTTGAACGAAAATAACGAGATGTTGGGTCAATGATTTCATTGTCACACTCTTTAAAAACAAGTGGCCTCACTAACCTATGATGTTCAAAGCCAAGAAGATGGTATCCATTCCTAATAAACTTCATGAAACAAAAAATTAACACTCTTCTGCTACGTGTTCCCATGTACGACATCTCAATTATTGATCCCTGTAAAAAATTTATTTAAAACACATTGGTGGAGATAAACAGCTCTTGATTTTTAGGGTAAATACTCATCTTATATTTTGTGCATATTTCAATCCCAAAATAATCCTAGGTGACCCTCGATAAACAAACCTTCCAAATAATCATGTTATTGATATCAATGTTATTATCAAGTCATCAATGTTACACGCAGAATTAACACTAATCATTTATAATTAAGAAAATAAATAAGATTATAACCTTTTTGCTTATAAACTTGTGGAATGAGTTAGTTTAATAACTGATCAAAAAATTTAATAGAATTGGAGGACTGCGTCCCTAAAATATGAATGTTAGGGCACCCTATCAACCGGAAAATATCGTTGAACAGTTATTGGTTAATTTAATTTTAAAGGCATATATCTAGATGTTAAAACATCATCCAACGAAAAATTATGTTATTACAGAATTTTTATCATTCAAAATTTCTTTCCAATCAAATATATGCTATCTGATAACGCCAGATCCCGTTCCGGCCCCTTTCTCTGCCGTGCTCCGTCGTCTTGCGGTGTAGCTGCTGGATGGGTGCCTGCAAAACAACGCCGGAGGGGGGTTTGGACCCCGAGGCGCCTCCGGCGTGAGAGTAAGAGCGGGCTCGAAAGTAGTCGGACGGAAAATGAGCTATCTATCAATGTAGAGGGTGTGTGTATGGTGGTTGTTGTATGTGGTTGCTTGTGTGTTTATGTTTGCTGAATGTATATTTGTGAGAAATATGTGTGGAGGCAGAAGAGAGAGGGAGAGAGGCCCTTAAACCTCTTATCCTTGGTCTATTTATAGGCCAAGGATTAGGGTTTAAGGGTAGGAAACCTGAATCTTGGCCATACACCTGTATGTCTCGAATCCCTACACGCGTCCTTTGTCAGCTTGTCGTTTCTTGACAGTAGTTGACCGTTCATGTCCTGTCCCTATCACCTGGGCTTCCATTCGTCGTGTGCTGGTCCGGGAGAGGGATGGATTGGTTGTGTCTGAGTCCGGGATCATCTATTAGGTCCGGATCATCTCCGGGGTCCGGGATCATCTCCGGGGTCTGGGATCATCTCCTGGGTCCGGATCATCTCCGGGGTCCGGGATCATCTCCTGGGTCCGGGGTCATCTCATGGGTCCGGGATCATCTCCGGGTCATGCAGTGCTTGGATCCGGGTTATACCCTATCAGTTGTGTTCCGGACTGAACCTATTACTTGGGCGTAATCCTGATGGCCTTTTGCTTTATTAGTTGTAGTTTGCTTTCTTGATTGCTGCTTTCTTCGATTATAGCTATTGTGTTTCTAGTTCAGACTTGTATTTTGTTTTTGTAATTTCTTCCAGGAGAACGTTCTTGAACCAGGAGTGCACTTTCCTTTTTTATCCCGTGATTTGGATAACTCGGCAGGTTTATAGTGACAATGCAGGGTCTGTGAAGCGAGTCCGGATCATGCTAGGTTCTCTTTTCTCCTGCTCCGCTTGCCTTGCACTATTTTCCCAAATAATAATTGGGGAGGAACCCGAATTGGCTGTTGAGTAAATCCTTGCCTTAGGTGAACAGCTGGGTCCGGTATTGACCACTTGTAGTTTGCTTTAGAATGGTACTTGTAAGTATAATTCATTCCGCATTGTTTGCTTAACTGATTGGTAATTGTAGATAATAGATAAATGATTGAATCCAAATTGGTTGCTTGGAGAATTCTCTCCTTGAAAAATAATTCAAGTAATAACTAAATGATTGAATCCGGACCGGATTGGTTGCTTGGAGAATTCTCTCCTTGAATAATAATTCAAGTAATAAATAAATGGTTGAATCCGGATTGGTTGCTTGCCTTGAAAAAATGTTTCAAGTAGATAAATAGTTGAGTCCGGATTGGTTGCTTGGAGAATTCTCGCCTTGAAAAATATTTCAAGTGATAAATAAATGGTTGGATCCGGATTGGTTGCTTATATCCGGATTGGTTGCTTGGAGAATTCTCTCCTTGAAAAAATAATTCAAGTAATAAATAAATGATTGAATCGGGATTGGTTGCTTATATCCGGATTAGTTGCTTGGAGAATTCTCTCCTTGAAAAAATAATTCAAGTAATAAATAAATGGTTGAATCCGGATTGGTTCCTTATATCCGGATTGGTTGCTTGGAGAATTCTCTCCTTGAAAAAATAATTCAAGTAATGAATAAATGATTGGTTGCTTATATCCGGATTGGTTGCTTGGAGAATTCTCTCCTTGAAAAAATAATTCAAGTAATAAATAAATGATTGGATCCGGATTGGTTGCTTGGCTTGAAAAAATGTTTCAAGTAGTGAATAAATGGTTGGATCCGGATTGTTTGCTTATATCCGGATTGGTTGCTTGGAGAATTCTCTCCTTGAAAAAATAATTCAAGTAATAAATAAATGATTGAATCCGGATTGGTTGCTTATATCCGGATTGGTTGCTTGGAGAATTCTCTCCTTGAAAAAATAATTCAAGTAATAAATAAATGGTTGAATCCGGATTGGTTGCTTATATCCGGATTGGTTGCTTGGAGAATTCTCTCCTTGAAAAAATAATTCAAGTAATGAATAAATGATTGAATCCGGATTGGTTGCTCGGAGAATTCTCAGTTTGAAAGTTTATGATTGCTTTTTTGGTGAAAGTGTATGTGTGCAATATGGGTAGTAACAGAATGACATAAGTAGTATAGACAGACAGTCAACTTACTACTTTGGAGAATGCTTGAAATGGCTATGTGCCAAGAAGTATAAGATGCTACCAGACAAAGTGCTTAATTTACTAGAGACAAATTTTGTCCTTCTTGTGGGTGGGGTTTGCTAACGTGCACACAACAGAATAGCCATGGTTAAGATGGTGTCTTAAAGGTTGGAGTTTGTTGAAGCTTACAGAGATGAAACGGGACTCCCTTGTCGGGAGCTTGCTGATGAAGATGAGTCCAGTGGCACCGTGACCACAGGACGGAGATACACCACCCCTCCTTCTAGCGCCAAATGATAACGCCAGATCCCGTTCCGGCCCCTTTCTCTGCCGTGCTCCGTCGTCTTGCGGTGTAGCTGCTGGATGGGTGCCTGCAAAACAACGCCGGAGGGGGGTTTGGACCCCGAGGCGCCTCCGGCGTGAGAGTAAGAGCGGGCTCGAAAGTAGTCGGACGGAAAATGAGCTATCTATCAATGTAGAGGGTGTGTGTATGGTGGTTGTTGTATGTGGTTGCTTGTGTGTTTATGTTTGCTGAATGTATATTTGTGAGAAATATGTGTGGAGGCAGAAGAGAGAGGGAGAGAGGCCCTTAAACCTCTTATCCTTGGTCTATTTATAGGCCAAGGATTAGGGTTTAAGGGTAGGAAACCTGAATCTTGGCCATACACCTGTATGTCTCGAATCCCTACACGCGTCCTTTGTCAGCTTGTCGTTTCTTGACAGTAGTTGACCGTTCATGTCCTGTCCCTATCACCTGGGCTTCCATTCGTCGTGTGCTGGTCCGGGAGAGGGATGGATTGGTTGTGTCTGAGTCCGGGATCATCTATTAGGTCCGGATCATCTCCGGGGTCCGGGATCATCTCCGGGGTCTGGGATCATCTCCTGGGTCCGGATCATCTCCGGGGTCCGGGATCATCTCCTGGGTCCGGGGTCATCTCATGAGTCCGGGATCATCTCCGGGTCATGCAGTGCTTGGATCCGGGTTATACCCTATCACTATCAATGTTCGACTCCGCGATGCTGGTTCAAATGACAGGAAAACAGTGCAATGGACGCTGTCAAATGGAGAAAAAGCTATAATTACTTAAACGAGTATTAATCCTCAAACAAATTAATTCAAACCAATTTAGCCTGCATTCTAGTTTTTAACGCACTTGTATAGTCGCATAAATGAATGATAAGAAAAGGAATACAGATTTACGATTTGATATAAAAATGAAAATGAAATACGAGAGTTTAGCGTAAAAACTGAATAGAGCGGGGTAGAGGCCCGACCCCAAATCCGTGCATATAAATACACATATACACGCAATTCATCTCTGTATTCTCTTGTATTCATTGTTTGTTCCTCTCAAATTCAAATATCAGAAATTAATCTATCCAACAAAACTTTAAAATACGACACAGTAAAAATAAAAACACAACAGAACAGAACATAACAAAACCCTAGCTTCTTGTTCACCATCTCCTCTCTTGTTATTCATTCAAATCAATGGACAAAAGAATTAACTAGATGACGAACAAAATCGAAGGACAGAATAACAATCAATCTCAATCGATATGGACTACTTGGGAGGACCTGTTGTTATCGTCCGCCGTCAGGCGCTACGGTCTCTCCGATTGGTCTACGGTCGCGACGGAGCTTCAATCCAGAGTGAACAACAATCAATTCACTCCTCAATTCTGTGCTGATAAGTTTTCTGACCTTAAGCGGCGTTTTGACGTTTCCGGTGACGGCGAAAATGTCGCCGGCGACGGCGAAAATGTCGCGGTGCCGTGGCTGGATGAGTTGAAGAATCTGAGGATTAAGGAGCTCAAGGAGATTGTGCAAGGACGCGGCGTGTCGATCCAGTTATGTTTTAATCTTTTCTTCGTGTGTTTATGTAAAAAAAGTTACGGTTAGTTATGATTTTAGATCTGATTGATTTGTGTGTGTATCGATTGCAGGAGCTTGAACTTGAAAGTGAAGAGATTAGAGGAGGAGAGAGAAAGGAGCGGGAAAGAGGACGGGAGTGATAAACAGAAGCCAGATCTGGAGGCGGAGAGATCGGAGAACGTTCAAAACGATGAGAACGACGTCGTTATGGCGGAAAAGGACGAGAAAATCGGCGAAGTTGCCGGAGATTCGGTGTCCGGCGACCGTTCGGAGAGGGAGAACAGGTCGGTTAACGAGTCAAACTCGACGGAGAAGAAAAGGATGGAAACTGGACCGGTTCGGACCGGAGGTGATAAACCGGTTGGACCGGTTCAGGCTGACTCGTGGAACGACAGTTCGAAACCGAGCGACGAGAAAAAAGCGGAGAACGAGTCAGTCAAGGTGGTTGAGTCGGCCGGCGGTGAGTCGAAAGGTGGGAAGGACAGTAACGAGGCGCAGAGCTCGGCGAGTTTGACGAGGAAGAGTAGGAGTAGTACTAGTAATAGCGGTGGTGGCGATGAACGTATGACGTCGAAAACAACGAGTCGTGACTCGGTGAAAAATACGGAGCAGTTGAACCGGTTTTTGAATTCAATCCGGTCTAGCAAGAACGGTCCGGTTTTTGAAGCTAGGCTCCAAAGCCAGGTGCGTTTCAAATTAAAATATCAATCTTATATTCGTTATCTGATCTCCGTCGTTCGATTGATTCGGTGCTCTATTGTCAGCCGTTGATTTGGGCTTGTTTTTGTCATTTTAACCAATATAACTATATAATATTTCAAATCAAAGAAAGAAGAAAAAGTAATATTTGTAAATGGAAAAAATTGGCGCTTTTATATATTTCCAATTCTCTGTCCATAATTATTGACATTATAAATATTGTGATGAAAATTAATATGATTGATATTGTTATATTAATTTAATTTTAATTTATAGTTTATTATCATAAAAATACTTTTGGATAAATGTTTGATTTGATTAAGTGGCCGGAGAGAGAATATCGGCAGAGGTGGGTCGTTAATAGTATTATTATTATTATAATGAAAAAAGATGCATGTACTGGGTTACTCTGTCGATTCAAGAGTCTTGAGTCTGAGATGCATCACGAAATCTATATAAGAAATTAAGAATGTTCAATTAAATATTCAAATTTCAAAAAGTTTTTAATACAAATGATTCTGAGTATTTATTCTGATTATTTAATGATATTTCCATTATTTTGCATGAGTTTGCATGTGTTTCAAATTCTTATATGTCAAACATAATTGTAGGGATTGCACAAAAGTTAAATTAAGATGGAATATTAGATTTTTTATAGTATCAAAAAGGGTAAAGGGTAAGAACGTAAATTTGGCGAGGCAAAACACACAATCCGAAACAAGCGGTGTAGATATAAGCTTAGTATTGCCATGACGTGGACCCTTTGAAAATGTGAATCCGCCTCTCACCTATTTAATTGCTCCTCTCTTTTCTTTTCTCTTTATATTTTCTCATAATTACTTTTTGGTTTTTGGTGTTATTACTTGGCCCCAAGGCCCAAACCATTCTTCGGAATATTCCGATCCGACTAATAGAATTCCATTTGTTTGTCTATCATTTGGTTTATCTTCTTCTTTTTGCTTATTTTTCCATTTTAAGTGATTCCTTATTTTGCAATGAATTTAAAGGTATTTGCATGTGGTATCTTTAATTCTGATAATTTATTAGAATATCTTATAAAAAATATCACGCAAAATAAATAAAATGGATGGAGCTTTAGTTGTGTATGTGGATATAATTACGTGATCTTGATTAGCGCAGACGAGGAAGCTGGGAGCAATCCCTGAACAAGGTCATAGTCAGGGACATGATCTACTAAAAAAAAAAAAGAGACCAATATGTGTACTGTTTCTGATATGAGTTGTTGTTATACATAAGTAATTAATAATTAATTTAGTAGGATTATATAAAGATCGCTAGAGAATTAGAATACATTTTAATCTTACTTTTTAATTTTTAGTGATATATATTCCATGCATGGCCGCATGGGTTGCATGTTAAAAGGGCCGACACATAGGAGTAGGATTAGTTGCACTGAGGCACATATGTATATGGAATATGGAGCCCACTATGATTCACGTATATAATTTCCATCTAGTCTATCTTTATTCTTTACAGAGTGAGTGATAACTTTTTGATAAATTGAATTGATCGATTGCTTTTTGATAAACTTGCAGAAAACTGAAAAGTACAATAGCATTATCCGGCAACATGTGGATCTCGAAACAATTCAATCCCGGGTCAATAATGGTTCCTATTCATCATGCACCACCAAATTCTACTTGGATCTTTTACTTCTCTTCAACAATGCAATTGTTTTCTACCCCAAATCATCTCCAGAATCAACAGCTGCGGTGGACCTCAGAAAGTTTGTATTGAAAGGATTAAACAAGAAGCGTGGTGCAAAACAATCCAACCCATCACCTGAATCTGGTCCAACTACTCTTCTCAAAATCAAATCGGACCCAGAAAGATCTGACTCGTTGCTGGCAAAGCAAAAGAACTCTGCTCCTTTTATTGTTTGCCGCAAGAGAAGTTCCATAACAAGCAAACCATCGGCTTCAAACAAACCACAGAAACCGGAGGATAAACAGGTGTTGGATACCAAACAGCCACCAGCTAGACCTTCCTCATCAGCTAAACCTTCCTCATCTTCCCCAAATGAAGAAGAGAGCCTGTTGAAGTTGAATCCAAAGGAAAAGCCGGTAACAGGGGCAAGAAGCATGAGGAGGAGCAGTAGTGCTCGAATCAACAACGCATCTGCAAAAAACACAGCAAACACAACAGTGAAAACCCCAGTAACAAGCCCTAGCATGAACCCTGGATCATCGACAGCTAAAGGATCAGAGGGTTCCAAAGCTGATAACAAGAAGAAAACTAATCCCCTTCTGGTTAAAAAGCGGGAAGCTGCCGACTTTTTGAAACGAATCAAGAAGAGTTCTCCTGCAAAAGGGACATTGCTCGATACATTAAAGAATTTGCCAGAAAATAGTAATTCAAGTAGCAAAAGAGAAACTAGAGAACAACCAAAGAAGAAAGTGGTGGATGAACGGAAAGAATCAACAAGAGGACGTCAGAAGGGCAGAGGCGGTGGAAAACGGGCAAAGGAGGAGGAAGCTAGTCAGTCAAAGCGGAATGTGGGCAGGCCACCAAAGAGGGGTAGAGATGACGGGGTGGCGTCGGGGAAGCGTGGGAAGGAAATAGTGGAGGAGGAGGTGGTTGCTAAGAGGCCTAACAAAAGGAGTAAAAGGTGAATGATTAAATACAGTGCATGTAAGTTATGTCATAGGTTTGTGATTTTTAGAGTTTACATGAATTATTTGTTGTGTAACAGATTTAGCTTTTGTAGCAGATGATTTTTCGGGTACATACTATACATAGACCTTTATATTATGGCATGATAGATTGGGGGAGTTAAATGATATGAAACGTTAACTGCTAGACAGCTTTTGTTATTATTTAGTGTTTGTATGGTAAAGGTTTATTTTTGGAAAATAAGTTCTATTTTTCTTAAAAATAATTTTTATGGATATTAATGTTAAGAAAATGTTTTATATTCGTTATTTGACAAAAAAAATAAGAACTTATTTAGAAAAATATTAAATTTTGTGTATTTTTTTCGAGAAAAAACCTTTATTTCTAAAAGAATATGATCAACCAAATGATCCATTAATACTGGGCCTTTATTTCACATTCGAAGTTTTTTCCTGAAAGTTTGTTGCTCTAAGAAAGTGTTAGCTGTTCCAGTACACAAACAAGGTGGATTGAGGTTTAGTAGGTATTTTGGGCTTGGCATTTCACTCTCTGTTGTGGGGTTGTCACGGATTGACAATTGGTCAGAGCATGGCGGAGTAATGGGCTCCTTCTCATTTATAACCACTTTGTTCGACCATTTTTCAAAACTAACCAGTTTTTTTTCGAGCTTTCAAAACTAACCAGTCTAAATCAACGAGAAACAGCGACCTGAACGAAAAAAATTTTACAGCACGGGTCGCGCTTTGAAACAGCGACCCAAACATAAATATATACAATATGGGGCGCGCTTTGAAACAGCGACCCATACACAAATATTTCTGTAGGGGGCGCTGTTTCAAAGAGCGACCCTAGTTGAAGTAAAAAGTATACCCTAGTCAGCCTCTCACGCATAAAACAGAGGAGAAAAAACATAAACTTCAGTTGAGGCGAGTGAAGAAGGAAGGGGCGATTGGCCGGAAGAAAACTAACAGCTCGGTGGAACGCAAATTAGGGAGGAGAGGGTCGCCAAGATCGGAAAACAAAGGAGAGGGTCGCAAGAAATCTGATTTCAAGCTTCAAAATCAACCTCGATTAGCACTAATTTGAAGGTATTAACCTAATCTTCTCTCAAAAATAGTGTATGTATATATATATATATATATATATATATATATATATATATATATAATGCTCTCATTTTAATTAATTTGTTGTATGATATGGTAGATTTTGCATGATTGAGATGTGATATGAATTTGATATGAGATGTGATATGAAATTTTAAAATTTGAAATAGCTTAATAATTATGAGATTTTAAGGAATTGTTAGGGTAATTTTTTGGAATTTTTAGGAATTTTTAGGGTAATTATGAGTTTTTAACTAATTTTTAGGATAATTTAACATAATTCGAATTAATATTAAAATTCAAATCAAAATATTAATATTATAATATTCGAAAACATAATATTCATATTTTAATTCGAAAAACATAAAATTCGAAAAACATAATATTAAAATATTGATATTATAATATTAAAATATTAATATTATAATATTCGAAAAACATAATATTCAAATTAAAATAATAATATTAAAATATTAAAATTCGAAATTAAAATATGAAATGAAAAACATGATATTCGAAATATTAATATTGTAACTAAAATATTAATATCTGAATTTAGATTTTAAATTATGCTTATTTTAGGCATTTTTTGGATTTTTAGGAATTTTTAGGGTAATTATGAGTTTTTAACTAATTTTTAGGATAATTTAACATAATTCGAATTAATATTAAAATTCAAATCAAAATATTAATATTATAATATTCGAAAACATAATATTCATATTTTAATTCGAAAAACATAAAATTCGAAAAACATAATATTAAAATATTGATATTATAATATTAAAATATTAATATTATAATATTTGAAAAACATAATATTCAAATTAAAATATTAATATTAAAATATTAAAATTCGAAATTAAAATATGAAATGAAAAACATGATATTCGAAATATTAATATTGTAACTAAAACATTAATATCTGAATTTAGATTTTAAATTATGCTTATTTTAGGCATTTTTACGAGTTTTTAGGAATTTTTAGGGTAATTATGAGATTTTAACTAATTTTTAGGGTAATTTAACATAATTTGAATTAATATTAAAATTCAAATTAAAATATTAATATTATAATATTCGAAAACATAATATTCATATTTTAATTCGAAAAACATAAAATTCGAAAAACATAATATTAAAATATTAATATTATAATATTAATATTATAATATTCGAAAAACATAATATTCAAATTAAAATATTAATATTAAAATATTAAAATTCGAAATTAAAATATCAAATGAAAAACATAATATTCGAAATATTAATATTGTAACTAAAATATTAATATCTGAATTTAGATTTTAAATTATGCTTATTTTGACTTAAAATATAAATATTTAGATTTTAAATTAAAATATTAATATCTGAATTAAAATATAAATATTAATATGCTATAATATACGAATATAATATATTCGGAATTAAAATATTAATATATATATGGGATTTGATATGAAATTTAGAAATTTGAGTTTAATATATGGGTACTTGTTAGGAATTTTTAAATTGAATTTTTAAATTCGAATTAAAATTGAAATTTATTTGTTGGCGCAGATGGATCCCGTAGTTTACCATCCCGGCCCAATCGATGACAGCTTGTTGACATTGCAGACGGATCACAGGTCTGAGGCGGTGTGGAACATGAGAGAGGTAATGACCTGACTTATTGCTATTTATTAGAATAAAACGTCTGCTTTATGATAAACTACTGACACATTTTGCATTTTAAATGTGCCAGCCACCGGAGGATTTGGTAGTGAGGGGAAACTTCGGTGATTATTGGAACACAGTTAAAAATCACCGGCCGCATGTCTCGATAGTGGCTGCCATCACGGCCGCGGGTTTTGGATGGATTTTCAGGCTGGGGAAGGTCAGGCATGACAGGGGGTGATCACAGCCTTCATTGAGAGGTGGCGTCCAGAGACGCACACTTTCCACTTTTCATTTGGCGAGGCCACCATCACACTGTAGGATGTTCATCACATTCTCGGCTTACGGACCACTGGCCGACCACTTATCCTGCACGGGTACACCTCCAGTCCAGCTCAGAAGGTGGCTTTGGTACGAGATTTACTTGGACTGGCTCCTGACACCGCTGATTTGAGGAAGGACAATTTGAAGATCCGGTGGTTGATTACACACTTTGGCAGATGTCACCGGTTGGACGAGTTGGCTGGTGATTTTGGTGCGCAGTCTATCATTCACATTAGGGCGCACCTACTTTGTGTGATCGGATCGTTGTTTCCACATGCCAGCGGGAACTCTGTGCCGCTAAGCCTTCTTCGGTTACTAGATGACCTGGAGAGCCTGGGTGGTTATAGTTGGGGTAGTGCTGTTCTTTCCTACACATACAGGAAGATGTGTGATGCGAGCAGAGGAGTCAAAGACTTCACTGGGTATGCCACATTACTTCAGGTACGCATGAAAGTACCCTCTTTAATCCCATTACTGTCATTTAGTTTTAACAAATTGTCTTCCCATACAACTTGATGTGCAAATATATGTACTTTGATACCAGGTGTGGATATACGAGCGGTTCCTTACGATAGCTCCACATCTCAGGTCTCAACCCCAGTTCACTTACCCAATTGCGCTTATGTATGTAATATGCTACTCTTCTCATAAACGCATTCAATTATTGCACATGCACTACTTCTCGTCCTTAATCTAAACATTTTGTTGTAGGTGGGTGGCTTCAGTGACCCGTACTCAGGTGCCGGACGCTCAGAGTCGTATGACCCGGTACGAGTTGGATAACATGGGTGTGGAACAGTTTTTGTGGTGGACGTATGCATATTTAGCTGATGAGTTTCAGCCCGAGCAGACATTGTACTTGCGGTGGACAGCTCCCACCCCTTTGATGTACATGGCATATGTGGAGTGGTGTTATACTGACAGGGTCACGAGGCAGTTTGGGTTCGTTCAGGACATACCCACATCCTCCCCACGTAGGAATCATCAGGACTTGCACGACGTCGTCAACGAGTCCATTGACTGGCAGGGCGCCAGGGAGACATACATTCATTACTGGGATACGTCCCTTACCCGAGCTATGACATCTCCGCCATTCATTTTGGGCAATGGTTGCTCTCCCGCATACATGCCTTGGTACCTCCAGGTTACACGTAGATACATGGTTAACCCATTGTTCTGGCGTAGAGCGGATGCTTTTCAGGGGACACAGGGCGCCACACAGTCATTGGTAAACAACTACTTTTACTGTCTTCCACAATTACTTTTGTTCTACTGCATATGTTATGTCATCTAGAATGTATTCTCGGCCTGACTTCTCTTTGCATGTTTATGTTTGGTAACAGGAGGAGCAGCTTCTAGAGGTGGACTCTGCCATTGACCCTGCTGCTCCCGATCTCAATCGGGCACAGAGTCTGCTACAGGGGGTGATTGCTAGTGTCAGGGGTCACGGAGGCCCTCCGACACGCAGAGGTCGGCGTCCTGTCACACCAGTTGAGCCGGAGCCTGGCACTTACTACACTCATGTGGGCAGTAGTAGCTGGTCGCACCATGTTGGCACCTCTACTGCGCCAGATAGGGATGCACGGGCTCCTTCAGGGGCGGGGGAATGGCCCCGTTGGACCGAGGTGGCAACTGAGACTGCAGGGGATGACTACATGGTGGTGAAGGTGGTTTTGCGGTGAATTTAGGGGATGACGAGGACACCTCTCCTAGTGGTGGGCACACACATGTTTCTCCTCCACTTCAGGAGTCATACCAGTTTGCTTATCGAGATGTTTATCGTCCTGACATGTCATTCCTGACCGATCAGTACACCACACCTCCGCTACAGGCCCCGGTCCCGTCATTTGGTAGCCCCTCCTACGTGTTCGGGGCACCTGCGTTTCCAGTTACACCGGCAGGGGTGAGGTCCATTCCTACTCCTGTACATATGCATAGTTTTGGTGCGTACGCTGGTGAGAGTAGCCCGTGGGCAGTACGAGATCAGTCGGAACCCGAGGGGCCGTCCCAGCCTGAGCAGAGACAGCAGCCACCCAGAGATGCAAAGGGGAAGGGCAGGAGATGTCACACGGGCAACCATATCTTCGGGCATAAGAAGAAGTAGTTTATGTCTTTTGAGTTTATGTATTTTCAGTTTGTAGTTGCGTTGTTTGCTTATGTATGTTTATTTGGTACTTGTTGCTTATGTATGAACACTTGGTAGTTGTTGCTGCTTTTCAGTTTAGGTGTCATTATGTATGTAAACATTATTGCATAACATCAGTTTTATTCCGACAAACAATGACAAAGCCACATAAACATAGTAAGCATCAACGTAACACTTAAAATGCCACTCAAACATAGCATATTTAAAATGACCTTATATATCTCATATTTTAATTACGCCTAATTTTCTGGAAGTAAAATTACGCAAGAGAAGAAGGCATGAAACACTCAAAATATATTTCTTCGTATGAAAATCAAATATTTAATTGCTAAGTACTCCAGAGAGATACATAACCAAAAAGAAGAACCTAACGCTCCCTTAAAAGTTAAAACCGTTTCTGTACTCTACATAAATGTTCATTACACTCATAACTAAATGCTAATGCCATATTGTGACCAAAAAAAATTATGCCTTGCCATAACATATGGAGAAATCTGATAAGAAGAATCTGGTGTTTACACAATTCGAACCAAAACAAAAATGAAGCTCACTTCAAGATCCGTTCATCCGGTAAAGAAGCGAGGTTTTTTCAAGATTATTGTCTTTGTGCACGTATTTTGTGGATGCAAGATGTTTCCGAAAGAATTTGTGAAAGAACAAGGTCATCTCTCCGATACATATTTGCTAATTAATCTGCTTGGTCAACATAAACATTCTTGCATAACATCAGTTTTATTCCAACAAACAATGACAAAGAAAAACACATAACATGAAAAACACGAGATAACAACATTTGGAACACTTATAAAGATAGATAGAGATGTGCATAAGTTAAAAAACATTGAAAGACAAACACATAACATGAAAAACATCAAACATCCTCAGCATCCCATCGAGATCCATCACCCTTCATGGTCTTCTTCAATTTTTTTACTCTTTCAGCATGCTTCGTCTCCATTTCTGCAATTTCCACTGCCTGAGACCATTTGAGGTCACTTATTTCCTCAGAAAGTTTGTTGATGACCACAGTTGACCGGGTGTCTAGCCGCTCATCTAGCCATACTAAGTAACCACAACCACTAGCGCCGTTAGGACATTGCAACATCCGTCTACCAACGTCGGGACCGTTGTCATGACAAACTCTCCTAACAAGGACTTTGTCACAGTAGCACTTATCGACAGCAACGGAATCCATAAATGTTATAATGTGTTTGAGATAGTGATGAAGGTGAGATGATGAGGGAGGGACTTATTTATAGGTGAAAATGATAAGTCCATCAGTTTAAAATATTAAAATATAAACAACTTAATACATAAGACTGGGTTCGTAAAGTGGGGAAGGACAATGTATTATTGTAAGTACATAATAAGAAACACAACAACACATGCATGTTACTAGGACATGAACTTAAATCAACGTTCGTTTTTATTTTTTGAACAACCCTCCCCTTTCTTTTTTCCCTTCACAGATTTAACTTCTTCATCATGCCTCTCCCTAATCCTCTCCTTTGCAAAGTGATGATCCCATATGAGGTCGCTCATCTCCTTAGTCATCTCAGTAAGCACTGCAGTAGCACGCGCCTCAAGTGGGTCATCGATCCAAAACATGTATCCGCACCCCTCTGGCCATAGTGGACACCGGGACATCATTCTTCCAGCATTAGGCCCAGTCCCTCGATAAGTACTATGAACGGCAAGCCTTTCACAATAGCACGTATCCCCTTGAACAACCTCACCTATTGGATCCATGTAATTAAGATTTGTTTAAAAAGTGTGAACAAGTTTTCCACTATTTATAAGGCCAATTTCCCAAGTACGCTCCCTTCATACAAATGTTACTCACCATATTACCATTATTGCGGAAGAAAATAATGGAATCTCTGTCATGGGTGCAATATAGGCTTCACATGGCTACAGTCTTGTAATCTGACACCGAAGGAATCTATGCAGTTTCACATGGGTGCATTATAGAGGTTCACATGGGTACATTTTCACATGGCTACAGTCTCCGAATTTCTGCAAAAAATAATTCACATGGGTGCATTATAGGGTTCACATGAGTACAGTCTCCGAATCTCTGCCAAAAAGACCATGTCATTTACTTTTATCATGGTTACAGTAAACGAATCTATGCAGTTTCACATGGGTGCATTATAGGGGTTCACATGGGTACACTTTCACATGGCTACAGCCTCCGAATTTCTGCAAAAAATAATTCACATGGGTGCATTATAGGGTTCACATGAGTACAATCTCCGAATCTCTGCCAAAAAGACCATGGCATTTACTTTTATCATGGTTACAGTAAACGAATCTATGCAGTTTCACATGGACCGATTCAAACACCTTCACCACTATACTCAAGTAGCTTCACATGGCTACACTCCATGAAAGTTGTGCAACCCTAGCCTTCCAACTCAACTACTTCACATGCCTACAGTGGATTATTAGTCTATATGTACTCATGTTTATTGAAGGTGTCTACACTTAGAACTTCAAACTTAAATCTTCTCATCAGGATATGTTCTCATCCTCTAGAATTTGGTTGCTACCACAAATGGATGACGACTACTATAGTTTGAGATACACCGATCCCAAAGAGTATTTCGCTGGAGTGCGGCGCGAGTGGGCATTCCGTCTTGAAGAATCGAATCAGTTGCGAAATGATCTGATTGGTCTCGGTGCAAAGCTCCCCGTCCGCGATTCTTTAGGCGTGTATCCGGCTCGTAACTTCAACGGTAGTTGGGGTGATTATCGCCGTTTGGTCATTGAAGTTGTGGGACTAATAAGGGAAGAGAACAACAGAATGTTGTTGCGTCGTTGTCGTTTCTACATGCTTAAGTTGGTAAAAGATTCGGCAGCTGCTAGCGGTAGGGAAATGACTTTTGAAGAAGAATGTCAACTTCTTCAAAATCCAAATTACTTGTCCGGTGAGCCGATGTCCGATGAAGAGGCAACTGATGATGATGATTCCGAATAATATATTTTGTTCTTACTTTTATTTTCAATAAATCTAGTTGTTTGTACTTGCATTATATTTATTTCAATGAAATTGCATTTAGTAAGAGCATAAACACAACATTACAACTACTTCAAAATCACTCACGTCTAACATATGACAAAATTCATCACGGATGCTTTGCATACTCGTCAAAATTTGATTTCACAATATCTATCACTTTTGCATCGTATTCTGCCCAGCTCTCTTCCAACAATGCTACCCTTTGCTCCTCCGTGATCTGTCCTTTCAAGAAAGAAGTATTTGTATCTCTATCTTTTTTGAAGTGATATTCTCGCAACGCCCTGCCTACTCCATACATAACCTCAGTGTCGGTCTCATCCTTGGTCGGCACCCAATGTCTGCCCTTTCTTTCTTCTCGATATTGCAACAACCGCATCTCCGCAACAAACTTCATCTTCCTCGATGCCCTTTCCGCAGCAATTGAAAGCTCGCCTTTCGTTTGTTCATAAGCCCATTCTTCCATCCCCTCGTCTTCCTTTCTCGATCTTTTATGGTTCTCCATTCAGAGCTTTGTTTGTACGAGTCGATCTAGAATATGTGTGTATGTGTGAGAATGGCTAAAAACCTAATGGTATTTTATAGAAACATATCGGTTACAAAAATTCACAATTTTATTACTAGCTATGTAATTACAACATTATTAATTAGATACTTACTAAAACTTGAATTAAATATATAAATATATATATATATATATATATATATATATATAATTACCTTTTAAATTATACTTCAATATGAGCTTAAATATTTAAATATTACAATCTATAATATTATATTATATCATTACATAATATAATAATATAAAATATAATATCACAAATAATGTATCACTATATAATATAAAATATTTTTATATTATATCATTATATAAATAATATTATAAAATATTATAATATAAATAATATGGGTCGCCCTTTGAAATAATATTTTCCGATTTTTGAATTTTTTTTTTTAAAATAACCCATATGGGTCGCCCTTTGAAAGGGCGCCCCATATGACAATAATTCCAGCATGGGTCGCCCTTTCAAAGCGCGACCCTTACTGGAGTGGTTTTTGGTTTGGGTCGCGCTTTCTCAATGAATTAGACTGGTTAGTTTTGAAAACTCGAAAAAAAACTGGTTAGTTTTGAAAAGTGGTCGAATAAAGTGGTTAGAAATGAGACGGAGCCCGGAGTAATGCCTGAGTCACAGCATCAAGGTCTGACCTGATTAAAGGCCAAAGGATTTCCCGCCGCTATTCATGTCATCTTTACCATTAAAAAATAGAGTTAATTACAGTTTGTAATCCTTAGGATTGCTCCAAACGCACTTAAGATCATGAACTATCAAACGTGACATAATGCACCCTGAACTTTACACACACAACGATATAAAAAAATTTAAAATATGTATCTAGATTTAGAATCTGAAAATTTACTGTTATTTTTACATAAAGTTCAGGGTGCATTATGTCACGTTTGATAGTTCAGGATCTTAAGTGCGTTTGGAGCAATCCTAGGGGTTACAAACTGTAATTAACTCTTAAAAGATACTCCCTCCGTCACATTACCTCATTTTTTGTGTGCGTCCCAAAAGGAATGAACCTATAATACTTAGTATTTTTCAACACTATTTTTCACTATTACACCCACTACCTCTATATTTTATAATCTCTTTTTACACTATTACACCCACTACTTTCCTCCACTATCTCAAATCTATTATTAAATATTGATCGGTCCCACCACTTTATCCACTTTTCAACTACATTTACTACCTTTTTCTTAATCTCCGTGAAGACGGAGGGATAGTATTTCCTTCACCTTTTTCTTATTATAAATATATATATATATATATATATATATATATATATATATATATATATATATATATATATATATATATATATATATATATATATATATATATATATATATATATATATAAGGTCTTACTCTGATAGAAACTATTAGGATAAAAACTAAATAGAAACTAATACGATTAAGTAAAATGATGCGGGTTTTGGGACCGGGGATGGACCGGGGTTTTGGCTGTTAAAGACTGTTTGGAGCCTGTCCAGGGCCTGTGAGGAGCCTTGGCGAGGCCTTAGCGGGCCCGGAGTGGATTGAGTGAGGGTGAGGGTGAGCTCCAGGTGGGTGATGATAGATAGGGGGTGGTGATGACATACAGGGGTGGATGAAGTTATTTAGGTATAATTTCTCTTGATTTTCATTTTAGTTTTTATTTTAGTGGTTTCTATTTGAGCAATCGCACACACACACACACACACACACATATATATATATATATATATATATATATATATATATATTCATTATTTGTAGTTTATTTGAAAACTAAAAACATTTTTATTTTTTGTTTAAATACTCATTATGGAGAATCTCTTTTTATTTTTTTTCCAAAATTTAATATAGACTGTTCTTATCCAAAGTTAATATATTAGGCTATCGTGTACCAGGGGAGAGCGTGGGCCGGTTCGGCTCGGTTTCTCGATAAAACCGGGACAACAATTATATATTTTCGGTTTTTAAAATCGAAAACCGCAACCACCGGTTCGGTTTCGGATTCGGTTTAAAAAATCTCGGTTCGGTTGTAATCGGCTCGGTTTCGGTTTCGGTTATAAAACCGACAAATATAAGAATAAAAAATGATGCGCGTAATTTAGACATAATAATTAACACAATTGTAATAAAGATTCAGCAGCACCAGTTTTAACCAAATTAAACTAGAGCAGAGCTTTATATGGTGAAGTATCCAACATTTTCAGCATGTTAAAGGTGAAAATAGTGTAGTGAATTTCATGCCAATAGTAGAACTCTTTCGAAGAAGAGAATAGACATCCCCTTTTTTTGCTAAATGTTTGAGCAATTCTTTACCTTCCAATTTGCTTAAAATCAATTAAAAATTCAGAAAGCAGCAAGTGTTTATAATTACTGTTGATAGAGGAATTTGGTAATCAACAAAGATGAGGTTCATAGCTGGAATCAAGATTTATGACGGTGGTTTTAGCTGCTGGAGTGTGGTGGTTGTGTGTTTTAGGGGGTGGATGAGATTAGGGTTTTGAGTTGGTTCCACGTGCTCGCAACTCATGATCCCCTAATGTGCGTACGTACCCCTATATATTTATAGAGGATCAAGTCATACGTAGTTTTATTGAACCAAGACTCTTAGTTTGATCAGAACTAGGCTTCTTGGGGATAAGACCAACCCTGAGGTGGTGACTTATCTCTTAGACGTCCAACGCCTACAGAGTCCTACTCCAGTTAGAATTAAGCCTTGAGGCTGACTACCTCAGACTCCTAGTCCAAGTACATCACGGATACGGCATTATCTCCACTACGAGAGATAACACTAACCGCTACGTTTCGTAGCATGAAGGAGACGTCTGGTAGGGCCGTGACCAATTCCTTGAGGTGTAGGGATGTGCCCTTACCCCCTAGTGAAGGTTCTCACTAAGAGGTAAGACGAGTAAGGAGCCAAGTTACATGATCGTCTCAATCCCCCAATGAGGGCTAACTCACCAGAATATAGGATTCAGACATATGATCGATCTTCATGTTACCCCTGAGGGCCTTCAAGAGCCATGATCACCTCAAGCCCCCACACGAGGGTTAACTCGGGAGATAGCAGGATTGAGGATTGTAGATCATGCCCGGATGAGCTCGGGAACTATCAGATGAGCCTGATAACTACCAGATGAGCCTGATAACTAGTCTTCATGTCCCTCAGAAGGGTAGGTCTTCGTATCCCTCGGAAGGGTCGTCATTGAGACTCACTCATCCTCTCTCATAGATTATTTAGCAGTGGTCGCGACCCCTGAGGGCGCGCCTTGAACTCCGCTGGCCATTAGTCGTTCCAACAACACGTCAGACCTGTCTTCTAATACCCGAAGGCCGCGCCCACAGGATCGTCCCGGAAGGGGGGCGCCCCCGGTCTTCACCTCGTGCCCAATTTCCACTATAACACATAGAAAAGGTCTTCTATATTTCATCCAGCTATGATGGTATATTTGAACAAGGGATGCACCCTTAGAGGACACATCTTTTCGTGAGACGAACACAAGAGGTCGCACCCTCGCTTAAGGAGACAACTACATGGATAGTTCGATTCATCCGCATACCTTTGTTTCCAACTTTGTCATAGGTGCAAATTCACTCCTTATCTGAGTACATAGGCCGAGCCCTTCCGAGGCCGAGCCCACCGAGGTAGTGCTGTTCCGAGGCCGAACTCTTCGAGGCCGTGCCCTCCGAGGCCGAGCCCTCCGAGGCCGCGCCCTTCCGAGGCCGAACACAGCCCTCCAAGGCCGACCAACCGAGGCCGAGCCCTCTGAGGCCGCGCCCTTCCGAGGCCGAGCACTCGGAGGCTGAGCCCTTCCGAGGCTGAGGCCGAGCACTCTGAGGCCGAAGCCGAGGCCGAGCCCTCAGAGGGCCGAGCTAAAATTATATTCGTCTAGATTAGCTAGGTACGTACCCGGCCAGCAAGGGTCAAGCGCCCTCCGAGGCAATGCCCTTTCGAGGCCGAACCCTCCGAGGCCGCGCCCTTCCGAGGCCGAGCCCTCCGAGGCCACGCCCTTCCGAGGCCGAGCCCTACGAGACCGCGCCCTTCTGAGGCCGAACACAGCCCTCTGAGGCCGAGCCCTTCCGAGGCCGACCCCTCTGAGGCCGAAGCCGAGGCTGGGCCCTCAAAGGGCCGAGCTAAAATTATATTCGTCTAGATCAGCTAGGTACGTACCCGGCCAGCAAGGGCCAAGCCGAATTTGGCTATAACAATAACCACATAATAAATAGTAGAAATAGATTAGCTCAGTGATATGCTAGACATATATACACAAAGAACTATGTACCACAAGCTCTGGTCTTAAGTTCCAATAATAACCTGTGATCCTGCAGGGAGACATTGCAGGTATACACTGAGAAGTTGGTATTGTGTGATTCTTGTTTCTAATAAAGTTGGTGTTCGAAACAAACATCATCTTGGACAAACTTATAAAATATAACATATTTATCTCTTTGAAATTATTTTTAAATTTATATATTATATATAATATATATTTATATTTATTTATTGAAATAATCGGTTTCGTTCGGTTTTTGTCGGTTCGGTTTCAACCAATAACCGGAACTGAACCCATAATATCGGTTCGGTTTTTTATTTTTCGGTTTCGGTTTTGGATCGGTTTTTTCGGCTCGGTTTTCATCGGTTTCGGTTTTATTTCGATTTTTTGCTCGGCCCTATTGTGTACTACTTATGATTTCGATATGTTATAAAGCTTGTGTCATGTTCCACGTAGAACAATTAGGCATGGAACCTTGTTACCTTACATTATTTTTAGTACTTTATTAGTTAGGGTTATGCGCCAAAATTGCACATGAAAAAAAACGTCTTATTAATGTATTATATTTTGAAATTATTTTTGAATACAAAAAAAAATGTATTTAGATTTAGATCCTGAAAATCTATTCTGCAATAAAACTTTAGTGATTCTATGATTCCATTTTACACATTGGTTCTCTTTTTAGCGCCACCCTGTAACCCTGTTCATTCAGTTATATAAGTTTCCAATAATTTAGTTAATTTCGCTGGCAGGTTCAAACTCATGCTTACCCAGGCAGATCTTTATTTTAAAGAACCTTTGAAATGATTCACTATATTCAGAAATTGTATAATAATAAATTGTATAATAATTATTTATAGTTATCACATCAATATTACTAAAATACAATTTTCTATAATATACATAATATTATTAAACTAAAATATCTTTTTCATTTGTCAGGTCTTATATTTCAGTAATATATTATTCTGCCCAATTGATTTAAGTAACATCACTGAGCTTAAATTTGTTCAGAAATTAACATAAGATAAACCGCAAGAGTATAATAAAAAAGTTTTAATTCGAATTTAGTAGAGTATAGAAATAAAAGAGTTTTAATTCGAATTTAATACATGTCAGCTCATTCCTAAATATAAAATATTTTCTACAAAGATTTTAAACACCAATTCCGGATACAAGTACTAGTAGACTGTGTTTGCGCTCTTTTCTTCATATATACTTGCCTTCGAGTACTGTGTTATATCATCATGCACTAATGTAAGGTTTTAATTTTTTGTTTCCTGCTTTCATCTCCTATAGATTCTGGTATACTTCTGCTTTAAATGTTATCCACTAATTAAAGAAGAATTTTATATGCATCTGTATGCTATTTATTGCCTTATTAATCAGGATGGATTCAGTTTATGCAGGGCCAACATATAAGGAGGTCAAGTATAATATTTGATCACTAACGTCCTTTTCTCGAGAGCTAATATCGTTCTTCTGACTAAACATGAACAATGCCAAACCAAACTAAAGGGCAAATCTAATCGCTCCTAGAGCATGGTCTGATTAAACAAAACTGAATGTGAAATTAACAAAGAGCTCAGTTATATTGCATTATAAATAAGATGAATCATGCATTCACTGCTAGTCCCCTCGCTTAACTTCTTTGGACGCGGGGAAAGTTTAAAGTATATAAGAATGTCATGGACAACTAAACAGGAACCGATATTAGACATATATGCTGTCAGATCTGTGCGGTATGCAAGCACAACAGAAGTTCTGGTGAAGCAATCGGAAGAAAGGTTGTATAGGGCCGTAGTATTATTGTTAAATGATGTGATGAAGTATACAACAAATCTGCAGTAACTGAAAGCACGAGTGCCACTTCATCTGCATATTTGAATGTACAAAATTGGGGATCCATGAGTTCCGGACATATCATTCCAACTTGGCAATCAGGGAGAAAGGTGCGTGTATTTTCTGCGATGTTCTTTTTAGTTGAGATGTTATTGTTTGCTTTGAGACCTCATGACAAAAATATATGTGCTCACCTTCTTTCGGTTTTGCTCCACCACATTGTGCACCAGGGGTGTTTAGATTAGAGAAGCAGTGGCTTCTTTTAAGTAGAAGTGCAATGAAGAAGTAAGAATGTCGTTTGGGAAAAAAAGTAAATCACTTTTTCTTTTAAGTAAAAGTGGAATGGTGCTGTTTGGCCGCTTCTGAACAGTTTACTCCCTCTGTCCTTCTCATTTCTTTACTGTTACTATTTTGGGATGTCCCTCTCATTTCTTTACGTTACTATAAATAGTAAGTTACTATAAATAGTAAGTTTTTCTCATCATTACACCCACTATCTTCTCTTACTATCTCATATTTAACAATAAAAACTACTATTACACCCACTACTTTCATCCACTATCTCAAATCTATTATTAAATATTGATAGGTCCCACCACTTTACCCACTTTTCATCAAATTTTACTCATTTTTTATATATTGTCTTGGTCTCCGTGTCCCCCTCCAATGTAAACAATTGAGGGGGACGGAGGGAGTATTTATATTCTTTTATGTAAAAAATTTCGAAGTCAAACTTTTCATTAGGATTGTCCGAATACGAAAAATTGAAAATACTAATTTTTTTTGGTAAATCATATTTATTTTTGAAATTTAATTTTACAAAAATATAAAAGATCACTTAAAAAAATAATTTACAATATCTTATTATTATATTAAATTTTATATCCAATAGATTATAAATACAAAAAAAAATTATTTAAACACATAAATTAAAATTGATTTTGACTTATAAATAACTTATTTTCTTTTTTTAATTTAAATAAATGACCTCCCTTTCTATGGCCGTATTTGAAAGTTAGCGGTTTGGAGAAAAATTAGAATTTTGGGTAAAAAGGCTAATTTTCAAAAAGTTACTTTGAGGAACTTTCTGGGTTATAGGTTTTGGTATGTATCATAAAAAGCTAATAAAATAGCTATTTATCAAACAGTTTCATATGTAACCGCTGATTCAATCCGCTAGTCAAAACATTTATTTCAATCAGCTAGTCAAAACATTTAATTTAATCTACTAACCGCTAAACGCTAATTTCCAAACAGAGACTATATACACGAGTGATTAGCGATTGGATATTCAAGGGGTCGTTTGATTGAAGGGTATCTGGAATCAGGTATGGGTTTTGTTCATTTCAAACTCATATTTGCTGTTTGGTTGCAAAAATTTAAACTTCAAATCCATACCTCAAACCCCCCAAGTATGAGTTTTTAATATCCAAGGGAGAAGGTGGGTATGAGATAGACGGTATGAGAATCAATTTCATTTTTGAATTTTTGTCACTATTTCAGTAATCAGATATTAATTCTTAATACAACAATAATCAATGATGAAAAAATATATAATAATAATAATATTTTTTAAATTTTTTTAATTAATATAAATTAATAATATAATTTTTTGAATTTTGATATATATTGATTCTAAGACCCAACCAAACACCTGATCAGATATGATACCTTAAATCCATACCACCTTCACCCGATTCCTCATTCTAACCACATACCACTCGGCGAACCAAACGACTCCTAAGATCTAGCTCCAAACTAGGGTCTGCATGGACTTTGCTGAGGACAACGTTACTACCCATCTCGTTTCATTTTGGAGCCAATTGATTGAGACATGGTGACGGAGGATTAAGGGATACTAAAACTACCTTCTATCCCGAAAAAATAATTTATATTTATTAATAAGAGTTAAGTTTCATGTAGTCCGCATATTTATTATAGTACCGTAGACCACGTATGTTCTGCAACTATAAAATGACATAAAAACATTACAAAATGTATGAAACTTGTTATTTTGTAAAATACATTCTATAAATATCACTATTTCATGAAAAATATTAAAAATCATTTATGTTCGACAAGTAGAACACATATGTTCTGTAATATGTAAATATATTCTGCAAACTTAACATGTTTTGCAGAATAATATGTTTTTCACTATTTAACTTGCAGAATGTTTAGGATTGTCAAAATTTTTAACAAAATAATGATGTTTATAGAACATGATTTGCAAAATAACACATTTTGCAATGTTTTTATGCCATTCTATAGTTGCAGAACATACGTGGTCTACGGTACTACAGTAAAAACGTGGATTACATGGAACTTTATTATTATTAATAAATATATAAATCTTTGTTAAGTTTGAGGATTTATATTTTTCTTACCTCCTCCTGAATTATAGATATCAATATAATTTCTTTAACGTGTCTAATTAGGAAAAAAAAGGAATAAAAAATTAGTAATTTTACAAATTAAAACAAACATTATAAAACTAATCAATAACCTGAGTAATTTTGAAAAATAAAAGAAAGAAGCCTAATGATCTGTTTGAGAGTGTTGTTAAAAATTACTTAACGGTCAAAAAATGTGCTGGTAAAAAAGTGATGTTATAGAGATCAGATAATTGTTTGATAATTTTTTGATATTAGGTTATTTTGAGTTGTAATATATTAAAAAAATAACTTTTTTGGTGGGGTTTGACAGTGAGATTTGTAACAGTTCCCTGAAAAAATTGAAAACAGCTTTTTTCAAAAGCACGAAAGATATGCTTTTTCTAAAAACAGTTTTTTTAACTAAAACTGCTGTTCGGAAAAACTGTTTTCACAGTTTTTCGAGCAGCTTTTGCTATTTGCAACAGCAGCCTGCCTAGCTCACTAACTACACTGCTCACTGGTCGTTGGCTCGTTGCTTCACATATTCATCCCGCGGCAGCCGGCTGCTCTCTAGTCTCTCCCTCTCAAGATTCAATCGGTGCTTTACGATCTCACTTACTTTCTGAATTTCACGGTACGATATTTTGATTGATTCTTGGATAAATTTTTAGTTTTTAAAACTTTTGCATCTTTTGTGATTTCATATATTGAAACTGTTAATCGGGGTCCGGGTTCCTCAGGAATTAGAGTTTGAAGGGTGCTCTCTTTTATTTTGTATAATCTTTTGTGATTTTTCTTTTATTTTATCTGTTTGATAATTCTTATTGATTCATGGTGTGGTAGTCTAATTTGGTACTCCCGAGTTAAATCTTTAAATTACCAGGACTCAGCTAGGAGGCAAGGTCTTAATTATTAATTACTTAGTGCTTGTTTGGTTGACATCTAGATATGTGGGCAGTAGAAGTTCCTAGGAAGTAGTATTTGATTAAACTGTTTGATTGACATTAATTGGGGAAGTGTAAGTTCCCTAGAATTTTAAATGCCTATAAAACATAGGAAGTATAAAACATAGGAAGTTATTGACCTAGACCCCCTTGGTAACTTGCACTTACTGTAGGAAGTTGAAACCTATCTATCAACCAAACACAAATTTTAACTTCCCATTTATTATAATTTCCATAGTAATTTCAAATTACATAGGATTTAACTTCCTATTGGTAACCAAACAAGCACTTAGTACATCATCCTGATTTCTAAGCACTGCAATGCTGAGTTGTCGACAATTGTGTACTGTAATTTCTTGTGTTTCCTTTCATGCCTAGTTCGTCGCTATTGCCTATTAGAATTGTATCATTATGTGCTACTATGTCGTAATAATTATCATAATGGCCTCTAGAAAAGAATGGATATGCAGCTCTGTAATATTCCTATGAGTTCGGCATGCAGTCTGCTTGTGTTTTTTTTCTTTGTAGCTAAAGAAATATGCTGAGGGAGACAGAATCTCCAGCTTGAGATTTTATTTTGGGAATTTTAATCACTTATAGTAATAAGTGTTTTCAGGCTTCCAATCTAGAGCTTTTGATTTAGGACCTCGATTTATGTATTTTCTCGTTTTTCACTTATATATCAGAATGATTTTGCACTTCGATTTTGCAGTGTGTATATTAGGACTATGATCAAGCTTTTCTCCTTTAAATAAAATCACCTTTGCCACAGGCCACTCTTAAGTGATTTGCCTCCCAACTTTTCTAGGATCTTTTTTCCTCCTTTCTTTGAGAATTCATTGTTTCTTTGTAGCTAAAGAAATACTCATTACCTTGTCTCTGAGTTTCAAGTCTTGAACTTTGTTTTTCTCAGTCTCTCCTCCTAAATGTTGCTACCAAATTTCTTTTGCCTAGACTTCTTGTGGAATTCTTGTAACAAAAATTGCACATTATGATTCCTCTTTGACCAGACCTCCGAGCATTCTCATTTTCCCTAAATTTCACTATTTACTAATCGGGCTCATCCAAGATCTTTTCATTAGTTTTCACCTTGTCCTCATTTTGGACATGCTTGAGAGCATCAGCATAAGATCTTCTCATAGCAATCCTTCCATCTTTCTTATTCTTATCTTCTCCTCTTTATTGTCCATTCTATACTTTTCGAGGTTCGTGGGATGAAGCAGAGTTCTATTAGTGGATTTGGTTCAACGCCATTCTAACTACTTTATATCTCCTTCCCTTTCGAACATCTAAATCAGAAAGGTCTCAACAAAATTAACTAAAGATCACAACTATCTCAAATTTCTTCTCTATTATCTATTCTATTTCTCTCCATTCCAATCTTCAGCCCTCTCCGGTTACCTTTTCCAAAATTTACGATCAACCATCAGTTCACTGATTCTTTCAAATTCAGATTGGTGTTAAAGTTTGTTTCTAAATATCTGGTTTATTATATAAACAATGAAAATAATGTAGATCTGAAAAGGAATTTAATACAATTCAGCGTTGACAAAAGCTAGTATTCCAACGTTACATCACATAGTTGGGAATCACACACTATTACTTGCAGGAAGTAAAGTTCTACTACGCACTTCGCCCCTTAGATTATAAATGTATACAGGAGTGGCACCGATTACGAAGAAGAGAATCAGTAGATTCACACCAGCGCCCAGTGTCGATTTGTCAGCTAGCATGACACTAGTTCCTTCAACAAAAGCTACCATCATTGAGCAAATCGCCAAAAAGTTTAATGCTGCTGTGTTCCGGACTATGCGTTTTACTTGACTCGCATCTTTGTTAGATGATGTAAAGAAGTAGAGTAATAACGAGGCAACCGACAACATCAGGGCAAGTGCATCAAGGATAATAAAATAGGCAAAATCAGTTTTTCTTAAAAGAACCGGTGATCCTTTGCTCCCATCAAAGCCCCCAGGCACGTTGAATAGTACTGAGAAGGCCACTGTTGCAATGAGTGCGGATACTACCATATGGGTGTTGATCGCTTTTCTGTGCTCCTCAATTTCTATGTTGTTAGTTATTTCAGTATGTTTCACAATTCTCTTCCCACTATCCGCATTTGGCTCTCTGAGTGTACGCCACAACCACCAATGCTTTCTAACATTGGCCTTAATGAGTGATGTTCTAACCAAGAGCTGCAATGAAAGATTGTTGTAATCAAAACTCACAGGTGTGAATGAGAATTAATAAGCTAGCTGGTATAAGTACCTGATTGGCTAACGTATGTGTTTCTTGTTCCAAATGCAGTACGTCCAAGGGGGTGTAATTGTTGGAATCGAGTACTTCCCAATCAACTTCCCACTCTGCTGGTCTTCTATCTATGAACATTGAACGTAACCATCTCATCACAATCCGCGAGGGACGTACTTTCATCCCTCTTGTTCCCATCAGCCTATAAACAAAAATTCCCAGCTTGGTAGGTGGAGTGGTGTATTGCCGCTATTGTCCCTTTTAGTTAAAAGGTTATTGCTTGCTTGAAAACCACGGGACAAGATATAATCAATAACACCCTTTCGATCTTCCTCCACCGCGATATGCAATATATTTCGACCACTTCCATCTGTAATCTCCCAACAATCTGGAAAATGTTTGACAAATGTCTTCATGACATCCACATTTCCAGTGTATGCTGCTATGTGTAAAGGTGTTCTTCCATACATCTTGTCTTTATGGTACGCCACATATTTGTCTTCATCAGCAACTAGAAGTCCAATTATTAGTTCCACTATTGTATGAAGATCGTTATGTGCCGCATAATGAAATACCGTCCAACCATAATCATCTACTTCCTTTAATAGACCTATATTCCAATCCAAAAGACGTTGCACGCATTCTGACATAAGAACAAAAACACAAAACAAGAGTGATCACTAGAATAGATCAGACATCTGCATGTATACACATTTATATATACATGAGCTCAAATGACAATTATGTACGAACTTAGCACAATACAGTACATAGTATTATGCCAAAAATTTATTAATTATACATCTGAAAGCTTATGAACTCACAAATAAGTATACCTATATATGTAAGTAACTGATGTCTTGCTAATAAGAATGAAGTGCAAATTTTTGTCAATCTTCTTTGTGCTTAGGAGTCTTTAATTCCCATTAGAAATTTTAAGGTTTTTTATAGTTTGTATGTACTTCTGAACAGGTAAACTCAAGAATTTTACTCGATGATAACTTTAAGTTTTTCACAATAATCTATGAAATCACGTGTAGCCATTTTCATATGTTTCTCTTTTCTTTGCTTATTAGCCATTTTCATATGTATGTGTTTGTGAATTTTAGCGATTTTTCCTCTAACCATAGATCCTCCTTTTCCTTTCTTTTATTAGGTGATTTATATGATTGGTGAGGTTGGTGAGTGCGTCCCCTACATCTACAAATGATGTTTATAGTTGGCTAAAAACAATACTAAAAGAAGAAATAAAAGTATTTTCTATTAAAAAAATCAATGCGATTAAGTAGAATGGTAAGGGTTTTTGGGACCAGTAATGGATCCCGAGATAGGCCTTGACGGGGTCTAAGTGGGGCCTAGTAGGGTTAAGGTGGGGTCGGGTGGGACCATGGTGGAGCCAAGTTTTGGCTCTTAAGGATGTCTGGAGCCTGTCCAGGGCCTGTGCGGAGCCTTGACGAGGCTCTAGCGGGTCCGAGATGGGTTGAGCGGGGGCGAGAGTGGGCCCTAGGTGGGTATGACACATAGGGGGTGGGTGATGACATATAGGGGGTGGGTGATATCATTTAGGTGTAGTTTTTCTTGGTTTGTATTTTAGTTTTTATTTTAGTGTTTGTATTTGAACAATTGCCTATATATATAGAGGGGTTTAAAATTTTTGGAGCTCTTATATATGTGAGCCCTGAGCGACGGCTTATTTTATTTTACAGTTGAGTTGGTGCTCGACTTTTAACGTTAACGGCATGGATTTATGCATAATTAACGGAAAGGGTGTAAACTGATTTGAAAAACTGAAGTAATGGGGGTGCGATTTGAATTATTCATAATTATGATATAAAATTGTTTTGAACGAAAATTATGTAGTGCGATATTCACTTTAATTCCATTTGATTGAAATGTTAGCGTGGAAAATACGGAGAGATGTATGATATGTGCAAACTTACCATGTCCCCCGTGATTCCTATAATCCAATACTACAGCATGCAAAGCTGTTCTTCCTTCCGGACCACCACATATGGCATGCAAATCTGTCCCCCCACCGGCACTACCACTTATAATGTTTGGCCAATTACAATTGACGAGAATGGTAGTAATTATATCAGTATAGTACCTAATAGAAGCCAAGTATAGTGGAGTTTCCTTGTACTTATTCTGAGGATGTGGATAGCTTGGATCTGTTACTACCAGAAGTTCCACAACAGCCCTGCGATTGTATCGTACAGCCCCGTGCAAGGCGGTTTCAAGATCCTCATCAGCACTTCTCATCAGATTCTGCACTGTCATCGATGCTGTAGCTGTACTAACGAGTTCTTGAACCACGTCAAGCTGCCCTTGTTTCGCTGCAAGGTGAAGCGCGGTCTCGCCTCTTGAATTGGTCTTTAAAAGTAGTGAACTATGGTTCATTAATATATGTTGGACACAGTTTATACTCCCGTACTGGCATGCCAGATGAAGAATAGTACTGTTTGTTGGTGTCCGTTGATCCTCTAGATCGGATGCCTGCATCGCGGCGAGGGCATTATTGTCATCATTGGTGACAGCATCATACAAGACAGATTTCATGTAGTTCATTGTGGATGTCATCTATGGATCGTCAAATTTACAAAGCAATGTGAGAAATAGTACTGTTTGTATAATTGGTATGTTCATTACCAAGGAAAGTAATTTACATTTATAGAAGAGGCTGATCCCTTCTTGAAGTTGGTTTTTTAAATTTTTTTAGCACTAGGATCACTTTGCTTGAGTTGACTGATTGTATTTGGACGGAATGGCATGGGGAGCGGTTTTGTAGAACTTAAAAGTACCGGTTAGGAGGCCGATTGGATATCTTAGAATAGATACTCAAATTATAAAGTTATATAAGTCATATTAGTCCAAAAAAAGTATTGTCATATTAGTCAAAAAAGAAAAGTACTGGTATTGTTTTTTAGGAAATAGTCATATATAATTGAAAAGTGATTTTTAATTTATGTACTTGGATTAATCTTTGGTATTTATAATTTATCGGGGTATAATAATTATTAATGTAATAATAAAATATTATAAATTATCTTTCGAAACCGTCCTTTATATTTTTGTAAAATCAAATTTTAAAAATAAAAAGAAGTCACTAAAAAAACTAGAGAAATGAATTGACGGGACCCGCACAAGCGGTGGTTCAACTTCTCGGATTCTAATTTATAAGTCAAAAATTGAAAGTTGATTTATAAATATTTTACATAAGCTATAGAATTAATCTGCTTCTAATTTATAAACGGGCCAAACACGACATTATTATCATCGGTTGCCATTAAATTAAGTGGATTGAATCCAGCATGAACGAATATTTACCTTTTTGTAAAAAAATTCTACTTATACTGACAAAAAAATTGGTTAATGTAGTAAAATATTCTTGAATAACCGGCAAAAATAATATGAAAATCAGATTGTTTGCAAAACACAATGGTAAAGATTTTGAACTACAAATATATGAGATGAGAAGTCAAAAATGAATAATTAGGAGGTGTTTGGCAACCGCTTAAAAGCCGGGCTTCTCAGTTTATAAGTTAGAACCACTTAATCGTACTGTTTGTGTAAAAAGTTAAAAAGTACTTATAAAAAACTGAGAATACTAACTTTTGTTTCATGACTTTTACTCCTTAATCACTTATAAGTCTTATTTTGATTCTAATATCTACTTCACTTTCTATACATTATTCAAAAAACACTTATTTTAATCTCACCCAAACGATCCCTTACTTAGCCGAAAAATGAATTATCACATAAAGAAGCAGACAATGCAAGATGTAAGTAAGAACATCTCTAATCGGGTTTACTATAATGATTGATGAATTAGACCTGTAAAATTTGTCGAATCTGTAAAATATTTTGTTTCGATTGTATTGATTATATTGATTGGTTATATTTCAAAAAAATAATTATTATTTCAAGTTATCATAAATAGAATATATTATGTGAATATGATAATCAATGATTTGACATTTGCTACAGAAGTGGTTCGACAAATATAAGCATTTATAAAAACTTAGACTATAATTTATAGTATGGTTGAAATGTGATATATTTAAGAAATTATTTATATAGCCTTTAACCCGTGCGAAGCACGGGCGGGTATATAGTTCGTAATTTATTATTTATATTTAAATTTTAACGTCATTTTATTAGTATTTTAATATTAATAGATTGAATTTAATTAAATTATATTATTCGACTGATTATATTCTCTCCCGATTACTTGAAAATGGACAAACCCTATATATATATAATACATTTAATCCGATTTTAGTACATGTAGATTTAAAAATTAAAAAAATCAGAAAATTTAATTTTTTTCCAAACATAGACGATCTTGTAATACATTTGAAAGATTCAGTAATCTAATCAATCGAATTTCAACATAATTCTGTAATGTTGATTTTTTTGACAACAGAAACTTTTAAGATTAGAATTTGAAAGGGTTATGTAATGTGTGGTGTTTATATTGATATAGAACACGTTAAAGTTAAAAAGAGTTATATAAAGTTTCTTGTTAAAAAAAGATATTCAAAATTATTATTTATAATTTTATTTATAACATCATTATAATTTTTAATGAAATATTATATGATAAGATATTGTTAGGAGTGTTTTTAATATTTGAAACTGTTTAACAATGTAAGACTAATAGACTCCACATTTGTAGAGTTAAATATAACTAAAATCTAGGACTACAAATTATACCCATGTTGGCTTATTATAGTATAGTATAGATTATTTAATTTTAATATATCAACTATTTATTGATTAAGAATTTTTGGAGTTGCTCGGCGAAAAAGTACTACATGTATGGTGCCAGTAACATCAACAAATAAGATTCTCTTATGTTCATGTTCTTTGTTTGTAAGCAAGTGAACTAAAATATAGTGCATCAAATGAACCAATTGGCTCTACTTTCTATCTGTTCAATCGGCAAAACATACTGCTTCGTATTTGTCGCGGTTGTTGCACAGCTCTGATGACGAATTTCTTTATATAATCAGTAAATAATTATATCGCTGCTGAGTGCTGCTGACACACAACCACCATTTTCTTTTTAAATAGGGTAAAAGAATGTGGAGGATTTTATATATTTGTAATTTGTAATACAATAGGACCCATTTGTTATTTGAATAAGACGTATGAACAAATTTAACAAATTTAACAATATAAAACACTGAAGTCGTATGAACAAATTTAACATTGCAAAACATTAAAGTCATTTCTATTATATTTGTTGTAGGTATAACAATTAAGGGTCTGTTTGGGAGTGCTGTTAATAATTGCTGTGCTGTTAGAAAAAGTGCTGGTAAAATAAGTGCTGTTGTAGAAATCAGATAACTGTTTGGTAATTTTTTGATATTTACTTATTTTGAGTTATAATATAAAAAAAATAATGATTTTGGTGAGGTTTTTTAATGAAATCTATAACAGCATTCTGCAAAAGCTGAAAAGCAGCTTTTTCCAAAAGCATGGGAGGACCTGCTTTTTCTAACAGCAGCTTTTCAGCTAAAAGCTGCTGTTCGGGAAAGCTGCTTTTAGATTTACCAAACAGAATTTCACCTGCTTTTCAGCAAAAAGCTGCTGTTGCTGTGTGCAACAGCAACCCCAAACAGTACCTAAGAAGTCATTTAAAAAGTCTTCTGAATCACAACCGTGGGAACTGACGTCAGATAATTATAGTTTAATCTTAGTCGGATTTAGACTCTACCTTGGGTGCGAGGTAGTGTGATCATCTGGACAAGAAAGATCGTAAGACAATTTGGTACTCCTTCTGTCTCAAGCATTTATTTATATTATATATTGGACATGTTGATTCAGAAATATGTATGAAATTATAAAAAAGGGAAAGAAAAGTTGCTAAAGTGACGAGACTCATTAAATTTTGATGTATAAAGAGAGATATTGGAGTAAAAGTAGTGTGAAAAAGGAAGAAAAGTCGGAAAATAATGATACCCATTAACTATTTTCGATAAGTTTTGAAATGTAAATAAAATTAGATATGACACTAAAAAACAAAGCTGAAAAAATATGAAAGTAGGCCAATATAAAATTATATTATAGATTTAATATGAGTTTTTATTTTGGATACACAAAAATACAAGAAATATTTAAGTATATATATTTAATATGGAAGTCTTGATCTTTGTTTTTCTCCGTCTCTCCTCCTAAAAATTGCCACCAAACATCTCTACTTCTCTTTGGTCAGACCTCAGAGCATTCTCATTTTCCCTAAATTTCAGCAGTTACTAATCGATCTTGATCATCCAAGATCTTTTCATTAGTTTTCACCTTTTCCTCATTTTGGACATGCTTGAGAGCATCAGCATAAGATCTTCTCATAACAGTCCTTCCATCTTTCTTATTCTTATCTTCTCGTCTCCATTATTCATTCTATACTTTTCGATTAACCTTCAGTTCTTTGATTCTTTCAAATTTAGATTGGTGGTAAACTTTGTTTTTAAATATCTAGTTTATCATATGCACAATAAAAAAAATATAGATATAAAAAGGTATTTAATACAATTCAGAGTTGACCAAACTATTATTCGACCGTTACATCATATAGTTGGAAAATCACACACTATCACTTGCAGGAAGTAAAGTTCTACTACGCCTTCCGCCGCTTACAATATAAAAGTATACAGGAGTGGCACCGATTAATAAGAAGAGAGTCAGTATACTCGCAACTCTGGCCAGTATCGTATTTTCAGCTAGCATGGCACTAGTTCCACCAACAAAAGCTGCCATCATTGTTAAAATCGCGAAAAAGTTTAATGCTGCTGTGTTCTGGACTATGAGTTTTACTTGACTAGCATCATCGTTAAATGATGTAACGAAGTAGAGTAATAACGAGGTAACCGAAAACAACAAGGCAATTGTATCAAGGGTTATAAAAACGGCAAATCTACGGGTTCTTAAAAGAATCGGGGATCCTTTGCTCCCATCAAAGCCCCCAGGCACGTTGAATAATGCTGAGAAGGCCACTGTTGCAATGAGTGCAGATACTACCATATGGGTGTTCACCGCTTTCCTGTGCTCCTCGACATCTATGTTGTTAGTTATTTCAGTATGTTTCACAATTCTTTTCCCACTCTCCGCATTTGGATGTCTGAGTGTACGCCACAACCACCAATGCTTTCTAACATTGGCGTCAATGAGTGATGCTCTAACCAAGAGCTGCAATGAAAGATTGTTGTAATCAAAACTCACAGGCGTGAATGAAAATTAATAGGCCAGGTGGAATAAGTACCTGATTGGCTAACGTATGTGTTTCTTGTTCCAAATGCAGTACATCCAAGGGGGTGTAATTGTTGGAATCTAGTACTTCCCAATCAACTTCCCATTCTGCTGTTCTTCTATCCATTAACTTAGAGCACAACCATCTCATCACAATCCCTAAGCGATGCTGCCGTTCAATCCCTCTTATTCCCATGATTATCATCCCTCCTAGACAGCCTCCTAGACAGCCACCCACCGGTCTGAGGTCCGCTGGATCTTTTGCTCACAACAAGTGAAACACTTGACGAGTTTGATGATCAAGAGAATTTGCCGACAATGGTAATAGATGAAGAGTCTGAAAAGAGCTACATTTATCAGCCGAATGATATTGGTCACAAGACAGCAGCAGGAGGATGGTTCATGTCAGAATAGATTTCCCGTTAAGTTTTTAACGGAATGGCCTATTTGAAAGTTTTTAATGGTATAATTAGTTGACTTGAAAACTTTTTTTACTCAGCAGACCAACTGAAAATTTTGGTTCTGTAGAGTGATGAAACAGAGAACTAAGTTAAATGATGTGATGAAGTATACAAACAACTGAAAGCACGAGTGCCACTTCATCTACATATATGAATGTACCAAATTGGGGGTCCATGAGCTCCGGACATATCATTCCTGTAGGAAGTATACCACCTGAAATTTACCTGAAATCAAGAATCAACAGTACTATACCGAAACAAATATTCAAGGTACGTGAAAACCACGCTGTCCTTAAAACAAATAAGCTCCTTTCACGTGGTGCTTGAAGGTGTGTTAGCTTTCCGTCTCCCAGGATGCAACAAATAAAGGTGATTTGAAGCACTTACAAACCCGCCTCCTACGAACTGAACAAATGTGGCTACTATCTCAGAGAAATTAGAACCTAAAGCTCTAAGATGAACACAAGGAAATATGGAAGAGTTGTATACTTTTTGGTATCCCAAACAATGAAGCAAAGGGCTCAAATATATAAGGGAAAGGATTTGTAACTCCCATGCATTAACTTTGCAACTTATGCAATACTAATGACATAGGGGTTACAAAATAAAATGGGAGTTACAAAATCAAAAACACATAAATAACAAATCAAATCAATTCAAATAAAATACAATATTTTTATTCAAATAATATTCCAACAATTCCAACTTGGTAATCAGGCAGAAAGGTGCATGTATTTTCTCCGATGTCCTTCGTAGTTAAGATGTTATTGTTTGTTTTGAGACCTTATAACAAAAATATATGTGCTCACTTTCCTTCTGTTTTGCTCCACCACATTGTGCACTATGGTGTTGTATGGCCCAGTGTTACATAAAACACGGTTCGATACGAAATGGGGTATGGAAACGGATACGCGAAACTTCATTTTTAATGAACCCGGTACGATGGAACGTACGGGTACGATAGACTTTTTTTAAAAAAAAAATTATTTATAAATAAGGTTACAATTTTAAATTATTATAAATTTATCAATATTATTTTGTTTATACTCCATCCGTCTCAATTTATAGGTCCAGTTTGGAAAAAAAATTTGTCCCAAAATACTTGTCCCTCTCTTCTTTCAATACAAATTTATCTACATATTAATTGTGATTTTTTTGAAACTCAACATTATTCTCATTTCTTTTTTTTTTTTCTTCTCATTATTCTCATTATTCTCATTTCTCAATGCACTAAATCCCTATATTTATTGTGATTTTTTTAAAACTCAATAATATTCTCACTTATCAATGCACTAATTAATGATACATGAGATAAGATTCCATCTAACCAACTTTTTTCTTAATATGTGTGTTTATTCCAAAATGGACCTATAAATTGAGACGGAGGGAGTACTTCAAAAAAATTATTTATAAAACAATAATAAGAGTCTGGGAGTTCATTGGGCTGGTGATTTAAGTCCTTTAAACATTATTTAAAGATGAGTTAGCTTGAATATATTGTTAATGGGCTTGCAGGTCCCAACTATTAGAATACGCTTTTATAACCTTACTGTTTGATCAAAGGCCGCCGTTATTCTTTACATATGTAGATACATGTACAGAACATATACACACAGTTATCATTGCCTTTCTTCTTCTTCTTCGTTTCTCATTCTTCTATAAACATCACCACTGACAAAGACACACAATACGTTCACAGACACAATCGACTCTTTCTTATCAAGAATCATGCGTGTTCATATGGGTACGTCACTACCAGCGTTTCCGGTCGTGACTTCTGGCGTTTTCGGTCGCGTTTGTTCCGGATTCGGGGACGAACGAACTGGGTCGCCGATCGTGGTCATGTTCCGCGTTCCGCGTATCTATGGTATGGCCCAGTGTTACATAAAACATGGTTCGATACGAAACGGGCACGGAAACGGATACGCGAAACTTCATTTTTAGTGAACCCGGTACGACGGAACGTACGGGTACGACGGAACGTATGGGCACGATAGATTTTTTTTATAAAAAAAAATATTTATATATGAGGTTACAATTTTAAATTATTATAAATTTATCAATATTATTTTGTTTATACTTCAAAAAAATTATTTATAAAACAATAATAAGAGTCTGGGAGTTCATTGGGCTGGTGATTTAAATCCTTTAAACATTAAAGATGAGTTAGCTTGAATATATTGTTAATGGGCCTGCAGGGCCCAAAAATTAGAATACGCTTTAATAACCCTACTATTTGATCAATGGCCGCGGTTCTTTACATATGTAGATACATATATAGAACATATACACACAGTTACCACTGCCTTTCTTCTTTTTCTTCGCAGCACTGACAAAGACACACAATACGTTCACAGACACAATCGACTCTTTCTTATCAAGAATCATGCGTGTTCATATGGGTACGTCACTACCAGCGTTTCTGGTCGCGTTTATTCCGGATTCGGGGACGAACAAACTAGGTCGCCGATCGTGGTCACGTTCCGCGTTCCGCGTATCTATGGTATGGCCAGTCTTAAAAGCTCGGCTTATAAACAGTTTATTATTTGTATTTTTTGTGTAAAGAATTTTTAAGTCAACTTCCAATTTATAAGCTCGAAACTGAGAAGTTGAAAATGCTAGTTTTTTAGTGATTTCATTTTATTTTTGAAATTTGATGTTATAAAGGTTCTCTTCTTGCATAACATTACTAGCATCTCGTTTCATTTTGGAGTCAATTGACTCACACATATGCTGAGGTAGGCAGAATCTTCTGTCGAGATTTTATCTTGGGAGATTTAATCCACTTATATTCATAAGTGATTTCAAGCTTCCGATTTAGAGCTTTCGATTTAGGACCTCGATTTATGTATTATCTCGTTTTTCACTTATATCTGAATGATTTTGCGCTTCGATTTTGAAATGTGTATATGAGGGCTATGATCAAGCTTTTCTCCTTCAAATAAATCGATTTGCCTCCCAACTTTTTTAGGATCTTCTTTCCTGATGTCTTGAGAATTCATTTTTTGTTTGTAGCTAAAGAAATACTCATTGTCCTTGCAAAGAAAAAAAGAAAAAAGAAATACTGATTACCTTGTCCCTGAGTATCAAGCCTTCAACTTTCTTTCTCTCAGTCTTTCCTCCTAAAAGTTGCCATCAAATTTCTTCTGCCCAGACTTTAACCTGATCAACCCTTTTGTTTTCACAAATCTGGTAACCACCATCTCAACTTCTTCTCTATTATCTATTCTATTCCTCTCCATTTCGATCTTCAGCCCTCTCCGATTACCTCTTCCAAAATTTACGATCAACCTTCAGTTCACTGATTCTTTCAAATTCAGATTGGTGTTAAAGTTTGTTTTTAAATATCTAGTTTATTATATGCACAATAATAAAAAAAAATATATATATATATATATAGAAAGCAATTTAATACAATTCAGAGTTCACAAAACTATTATTTCAATGTTACATCACGTAGTTGGGAATCACACACTATTACTTGTAGGAAGTAAAGTTCTACTACGCACTCCGCCCCTTCCAATATAAACGGATATAGGAATGGCACCGATTAAGAAGAAAAGAGTCAGTACACCCACAACATTGGCCAGTATCGAATTGTCAGCTAGCATGGCACTAGTTCCACCAACGAAAGCTATCATCATTGTGACAATCGCCAAAAAGTTCGATGTTGCTGTGGTCTGGACTATGAGCTTTACTTGATTGGCATCTTTGTTAGATGATGTAACGAAGTAGCGTAATAACGAGGCAACTGACAACATCAGGGCAATTGCATCAAAGATTATAAAAAAGGCAAACCTAGTTTTTCTTAAAAGAACCGGGGATCCTTTGCTCCCATCAAAGCCCCCAGGCACGTTGAATAGTGCTGAAAACGCCACTGTTGCAATGAGTGCGGATACTACCATATGGGTGTTCATCGCTTTCCTGTGCTCCTCGACTTCTAGATTGTTAGTTATTTCAGTATGTTTCACAATTCTTTTCCCACTCTCAGCATTTGGCTCTCTGAGTGTACGCCACAACCACCAATGCTTTCTAACATTGGCCTCAATTAGTGATGTTCTAACCAAGAGCTGCAATGAAAGATTTTTGTAATTAAAACTCACAGGTGTGAATGAGAATTAAGAAGCTAGCTGGTATAAAGTACCTGATTGGCTAACGTATGTTTTTCTTCTTCCAAATGCAGTACGTCTAAGGGGGTGTAATTGTTGGAATCTAGTACTTCCCAATCAACTTCCCACTCTGCTCTTCTTCTATCCATTAACTTAGAACGCAACCATCTCATTAAAATCCCTAAGGGACGCGGGTCAATCCCTCTTATTCCCATGATCCTATCTCTCACTCTTATTCGCATGAGCCTAGGAACCGCAATTCCCAGCTTGGTAATTAGGTGGAGTGGTGTATTTCCGCTATTGTCCCTTTTAGTTAAAAGGTTATTGCTTGCTTTAAAACCGCGGAACAAAATATAATCAATAACCTCCTTTCGATCTTCCTCCACCGCAATATGCAGTATGTTTCGGCCACTTCCATCTGTAATTTCCCAACAATCTGGAAAATGGTGGACAAATGTAATCATGACACCCACATTTCCAGTATATGCTGCTATATGTAGAGGCGTTCTTCCATACATCTTGTCTTTATGGTACGCCACATATTTGTCTTCATCAGCAATTAAAAATCCAACTATTAGTTCAATTATTGTATAAAGATCATTATGTGCCGCGTAATGAAATACCGTCCAACCATAATCGTCTACTTCCTTTAATAGACCTATGTTCCAATCCAAAAGAAGTTGCACGCATTCTGATATAAAAAAAAAAACACAAAACAAGAGTGATCTCTGATATAGATTAGACATGTGAATGTAGACATATTTATACATGAGCTCCAATAACAATTATGTAAGAACTTAGCAAAATGCAGTTCATAGTATTATGCACAAAATTTATTAATTGTAAATCTGAGAGCTTATGAACTCATAAATAAGTGAGTCTTGCTAATAATAATGAAGTGCAAGTTTTTGTCCATCTTCTTTGAGCTTAGGAGTCTTTAATTAGAAATTTTATGGTTCTTATTTATATTTCAAACTACGTCCTTTGTATATATGGGTTAAATATCAAAGTGGTGGTCATATATCACTTTTCTTACTGATTTTAATGGGTATCATTTTAATCATTAAAGTCACAATATATATCAATCAAGCACATTTAAATTTTAGTTTAAGGAATAAAAATATTAAATATAGAGTTTGACACATTATTTTTGAATACTACCACAAACAAGTAAAAGATTATAACTTCTAGTATTTAAGACAATATATTTAGATTTTATCAAGTTTATTTACTATTTATTTTTTATTATATTTTTATTTTTTTGTTTTAATTAAAAATAAATAATAGACAAAATTGGTAAAATCTAAATATATTGTCATAAATACCAAAAATCATAATCCTTTACTTTGTTGTGGTAACATTCAAAAATAATTTGTAAAATTTTATAAATAATATTTCTAATCCTTGAACTAAAATTTGGAGATATCTGATTGATATTTATTATGATTTTAATAATTGAAATTATACCCCGTTAAGATCAGTGAGTGATATACGACCTCCACTTCAATGGCCACTTTGATATTTAACCCCTATATATATAGTACAAACGTACAAATCAGTGATTATGACAATAATGTCTAGTGAATAGAAATTTTTAATTTAACAAAAACATACATACATCCATCACCATCACCACCACAATCACCTCCAATCACCACCACCACCACCCACTAGCGCCACACACGAGCGCGCCACTACCATCCCCACCCTCTCCCTCTCTCCCCACCACCAACTACCACCACCATGACAGCCAGCGGCTCTCTCTCTGTAGTTATTTGTCTTCACTGACCAGTGCTATACACACGCACACAATATCATCACTGCTTTTCTCCTCTCCCTCAATCGTGTCTCTCTCCCTCAATCGTGTTTCTAGCATTGCAGGCCTTGCCGGCGTCGCACCTGCCGCCGGCCGCACTACACCATCACAATTCACATGGCTACGCCGCCCCGTAAGTGCTCCCCTCCCCTTATCTCTCCATCAGATCCGCCTGGTAGATTTAGTGATTCTGTTCAAATATTTAGTGACTTTGTTCAACACATTTAGTGATTGTTTGTACGTTTATACTGTAGGGATTTTGTATTTCAGCACTTGCCTATGTATATATATATATATAATAATGTATTAAACTAAAAAGTTATACGAGGCATTGCAGTGGGCGGCTGGGTGATAATTGTACGTCCATTATTTTTTTAAACTATATTACCTCGGCTGCACCACACTCATAATGTTACTAGAGTAGTGACACACTCATAAAATTTGATATAAAATTTTATATAAACTAGTATGATAATTAAAATAATATATTTTATTTGATGCTGTTAATATCATATTAATATATCCTTTATAACACAGCTCACATGTATACAAATTTACAGCAAGAGTCTCACACTAGTATTTCTGAGAACTGATCATATTGAAAGAGATTCAGCTTCTAGTACTAATAACAATGTCATAATACATATCAGTCGATCAGAACTCGGGATTATAAGTATTACTTGACATTTATTAAATCTTTTATTCTAATATTTTCTTAGAGTATCTCCAAGAAACTCTTCATTTAGGAGCATCTCCAAGAGGCTCCTAAACTAGCTCTTAAATCAAAATATAAGGAGGATGAGGAAAAAAAGAGCTCCAAGAGGCTCTTAGTGGCTCTTAAAAACCTTAAGAGCCTCTTCTCTCTCCTCTAACTTAAGAGCTACCAGTTGGCTCTTAACTTAATAAAATAATCATTTCCTCCAATTCTTACATTGGACTCCCACTACATGACACATCTTTGAATTCAAAATATAAATATAATATAAGTTAAGAGCAAATATAAAGAGAATTATTGGAGTTGACACTTTTAATTTTATATTAACTTACTAGGAGCTTAATATTTTATATTATATATAGGAGCCAACTAGGAGACTCTTGGAGATGCTCTTAACTTGAGATTTGAGGAGTGTGAGGAAAAAAATTGCTCCAAGTGGCTCTTTAAATCAGTAAGAGCCTCTTATTTTTCTCTTCTCTCTCCTCAAAGTTAAGAGCCACCACATAATTCTTAACTCAATTTTACACAATAAAAAATTCATTCACTCCATTTCACCTCCACCGTTCCCTCTCTTTTTGTTTTATAGTGGAGCCCAATATGAATAAAATATGAAATAGAAAAGAGATATAAAGAGTATTGTTGGAGTTCACATTCTTAAATTTGTACTAAATTGCTAAGAGCCACATTATTTATATTATATTTAGGAGTCAACTAAGAGGCTCTTGGAGATGCTCTAACTTCTTGCACGTTGTACCTCCATTAGTAAAAGGAAAATGCTTGGTGCATTCTGGAATCTTATCCAAAAAAAAAGGTCTTGTGTAAAGCTAGCTGGTTTATAAAATTAGCTTTGGATCAAATTTGATTGAAACGTCAGTGTGGAAAATACGGAGAGAAGCATAATATGTGTAAACTTACCATGTCCACCGGGGTTCCTGTAATCCAAGACTGCAGCATGCAAAGCTGTTCTTCCTTCCGGACCACCACACATGGCATACAAATCAGTCTTCCCACCGGCAATACCACTAATGTTTGGCCAATCACAATTGTCGAGAATGGTAGCAATTATTTGAGGATAGTACCTGTAGAATATAAAACTGATTTGTATTCTATTTCTTTCTCAAAAAAAAGACAGATTACATGCAATATTTAAAAACAAACCTACTCGACTCTATTCTACTACTTCTAATAAATCTCCTAAAACTACTTTATTGTTTGATAGACTCAATATCTCCTACAAATTTTCTATACTCCAACAAACATCTAACTGATTGAAAACTAATGTACAAAAAATAAATAATTAAATAAATAAAAATAACTAAATTTAAGATTATTCCAACAGTACCTAATAGAAGCCAAGTACAGTGGAGTTTCCTTGTACTTATTCTGTGGATGTAGATAGCTTCGATCTCTTTCTACCAGAAATCTAACAACATCGATGCGATTGTATCGTACAGCCCCGTGCAAGGCGGTTTCAAGATCCTCGTCCGCAGTTCTCATCAGATTCTGCACCATCATTGATGCCGGATGGTTTGGTACATTATTATGTTGTTGAGCCAAAGCCGTAGCTCTATCAACGAGTGCCTGAACCACGTTAAGCTGCCCTTGTTTTGCTGCAAGGTGAAGCGCAGTCTCGCCTCTTGAATTGGTCTTTAAAAGTAGTGCTGCCCCATGGTGATTTAATATATGATGGACACAGTTTATGCTCCCGTACTGGCATGCAAGATGAAGAACAGTACTGTTGGTTGGTGTCCGTTGATCCTCTAGATTCAATGCCTGCATCGCGGCGAGTTCATTATGGTTATCATTGGTGACTGCATCATACAAGACGGAGTTCATATAGTTCATTGTGGATATGATCTACTGATGAATGCGAGAAATATTGATTGTCTGTAATAGTTTGGTGTATTTAACAGCAAGAAAAGTTTACATTTATAGAAGAGGCTGATCTCTTCTCCAAGTCGGTTTTTCCAGCACTAGGTGTTGGCCCGTAACTCGGTATTAGTATCATATTGTCCGCCGTGGCGGAACCCACACGGATTTGCTTTCAGGCTCCTTTCAAAAGGCTTCGTACTAATGGAGTCCTTTGGCCGCTTATATTCAAGATAAATTTTTTTTATCTTTCAAATGTGGGATTTAAGTTGACACCCGCTCAACAGCAGGTTCTCTCTGCTTGAGTTGGCTGATTGTAGATGGCTGTTTTACTTGGTTAAAGAAGCGTTTGTTACTTATAAAGGGGAAGGTACATATAACTGAAAATTAAATTTTGATTTTTGTGTTTGAACAAATTTTTATTATTTATAATTATTAGGTATAATATATATTAATATAATATTAAAATAATATAAATCAAAAAGTGATTGTTTACAATTTTTGTGAAATCAAAATTTTTAAAATAAAAATATAATTTTCAATCATTTAAATTCTGACTTATAGATGGAAAATTGACTTGTAACTTCTTCACACATATAGCGGCTGTTTAGCTAAAGTTAAAAAAAGTATTTCTTACTTAAAGTAAAGAAATGGCTAGAAGTGAGATGTAAATTAAAAATTTATAAGTGATTAAACTGTTTTGAAAAAAAAGTAGAAGTCTTGCAACAAAAATTAGCATTCTCAACTTTTTTACAAGTGTTTCTAGTTTTTTACACAAATAGGTGAAGAAAAACAGAAGTCTTCTTGGCAAAAGGAGGCACAAGCCTTTGACAAACAAACAGGCACAAGAATAAGTTGTTTCTAACTTATAAATCCCAAAACATCGCTTAAAATCACATCCAAACACCCTCTTAATATTATTAATCGTATATTCAACATTTTTTTTTTAAATTTTACTTGTACCGACAAAATAATGTAAATCAAATTGCCTGCGAAATGCGAAACACAAAATAGTAAAGATTTTGAACTAAAAAATACAAAGAGATGAGATGAGAAGTAAAATATACAGTAACAGTTAGTTAGCCAAAAATGAATTATTGAGTACAGGCAAGTTAAGAGGAAAAAAAAGGTACATATGAGGTGGCAGTAACATGAACGAATAAGCTTATCTTATGTGCATGTTCTTCTTTGTATGCAAGTGTCGTATGCAAATGCAAGTCGAGTGAGCTAACTCTCCCGGTGCTCTGGATTGTTGAATCTGGGACCATACTTTGTAAGTATTTTAAGTTTTGTGTAAAATATATATTTATTTTTTGAACACAAAATTAATATTTAGACATTTATAAAAGTAGTCTTGAAAAAGTTGTTAGATTATATTTTCATATCTACTTTAAAATAAGTGTCAAATAATATTAATTAATGATAGAAAAATGTTACAAATAATATTAATCAATGATAAAGAAACGAGAGGGAGTCGCCGTCGGACAGAGCTGAGTAATAAAATGCAAGAACATACAGTAACAAATTGGCGCAACTTTCTATTTGTTCAATCAGCACAACATACTGTTATGCAGTACACTAAAAAGTTAGGCCGTTTATATCTTTATAAATAGATATTTTTTTTTATAAATACAAATATTAATAAAAAATATTGAAAATAAATTATTAAAATATATTTTTTATACATTTTTTAAATAGGGAATACATCCACTGTTGCTGCATTTGTCGCGGTTGTTGCACAGCTGTGATACCGACTTTCTCTCTTTTTATAATGAGAAAATAATTACTCCCCCGTTCGATCATATTTATCACGGTTTTTATTTTTGGACGTCTCGCACATTTTTTTATATTACAAAATTTTCTAAAATAGTTTATAAGTCCCATCACTTTTCCACTTCCTTTTTTTTTTACACTATTTTTACTCAACTATCTCTCTATTCTACTTTTCATTCTCTTTTTCATTATCCAATAAATATTTCTTAACCTTCATATATGCTCAAACCCAATTAAAAAATTGGATGGGACGGAGTATATTTTTCCTGACAGACAACGACCATTTTCTTTTTAAATCAAGTAGGGTAAAAGTAGGGACTCGTTTGTTATTTGAACAAGACGTATAAACAAATTCAACAATGCAAAACATTAATAAAGTCATTTTTATTGTATTGGTTGTAGCCTTGTAGGTATAACAAATAAGAAGTCATTAAAAGTCTTGTGAAGCACGACCGTGGGAACTAGCGTCAAATGATTATAGTTAATCTTTACTTAGTTGGATTTAGAATCTATATTAGGCGCGAGGTAATTAATTTACGAATCAACCACTTTTTAAGTATGTGGTGAATTTTAATCGGCACAATTTAATTAATAATGATGACCCCTGCATACACAAATATTTTCATCAATATATTTCCTCCATCAAAATAATAAATAGTTGTTAGTGTGTGCACACGAACACATACTAACACATACTAAAAAGACCCATATTTAATGGGTAGACGGAGATGGTAACTAAGTTCCATAATTTGAGAGAGTGACATGTTAATCGCCCGTCTGAGAATCTATATTTATTTAAAAAAATTGAATTTGAACAAATAACCTGTTTGGAAATTTGAATTTGAATTTCATTTTAAATCCAAGAATTATTAGTATAAATTTTGAGAATTTGAAATAACAACTCAAATTTTATCATTTTGAATCCATCATCAAATGAAATGTACACCAAATTATTCATAAGATATAAAAATATATGAACATCAAATTATGTCATAAATTTCGTGTCGAATACAGGATTTGATTTTGGATGAATGAAAGTACATGATATATTTTATATAGAATTTTTATTTTGTATATGTTATGATATATTAAATATATATTCATGTAAAAACATATATTATTGTTGTGTTTGGTTGGAGTGAATGGAATGGAATGGAATGGAATGAAATGAGTATAAACAAAAAAACATAATAGAGTGTAGGAGGGAGGACTTTGAAAAAAAAGGAGTGAGCAAATTTTGTATGATAAGATTTGGGTAGAAAATGGGTATGATAAGGAATGGAGCATTCCTTTACAAAAAAATAGAGGGCTTGAGATCTAGTTAAGGGTGATAGGAATGGAATGGTGGAAGGAATGAAATTATTATACATTCAACTGAATTATAGTTCAAATCTCATTCCATTCCATTTATTTTCATTCACCCCAACCAAACACCACACTTATGTATGTGTCATGTGTTCCTCCTAGATACCTTAGTCTAAGAACCTTTTGATATTAATTAGAGTTCAACAGCAGAACTATACATGCAATTAAAAGTGTCATGTTTATGTTTATATTTTAAAATTATTTTTGAACATAGATAAAGATGCAAAAAGCATATATTCAGATTTAGATCCTGAAAATCTATTTGATTAGGGTTATGTAACAGAATTTAGTGTTCCAAAGTTCTATTTTGATGATGGGTTCCTATATGTAGTATGTACAAGTAGAGATGTATTTGTATGGAATTGTATGCAAACATAAATATTTTATTTATATTTACTAAAGTTATATAGAAAAATACCTATTTCGAAAATATTATCGATTAAAATTTATCAATAATTTTTATATACAATATACATGGAAAATATACCACGTTTTGCAAGAAGGTGAAGCGCAGAGTCTTGCCTCTTGAATTGATATTAAGAAGTAGTGAAATATGGTTCATTAGTTTATGTTGGACACATTTTATACTCCCGTGCTGGCATGCAAAATGAAGAACACTACTGTTGGTTGGTAATTGGTATCCGTTGATCCTCTAGATTAAATGCCTGCATCGCGGTGAGGGACTGAGGGCATTATAGTTATCATTGGTGACAGCATCATACAAGACAGATTTCATATAGTTTATTGTGGATGGCATCTGTAGATCTTCAAATTTACAACGAATAAGAGGAATATTGGTTGTCTTGTATATAATAAATTGGTTTGTTCGATAGCAAGGAAAGTTCACCCTTTTTTTCAGCACTAGGGTCACTCACATTGTTAATTTACGCTGGATAAAATAATATGGAAATCAGGTTGTCTGCGAAACACAAAATGTTGAAGATTTTGAATTAACAAATACAAAGTGATGAGATGAGAAGTAAAACCTGAATAATTAGTTAGCCAAAAAAAGAAAAGAAAAATTGAGCTCTTAAATTGAGCTCCAATAACTCTTAAATTAAAATTTGAGAAGGATAATATTTTGGTTGCTCTAAATAGGCTTTCACTTCTCTTAAATTTACAAAATTTCTCTCTCTCTCTCTCCTCACTTTTAAGAGCTACTCCCTCTGTTTTTTAATATATAATGTTTGACTTTTTGGCACACTTTTAAGTGTTTTGACCGGGTAGTTAAAAATATTATTTTTGAATTTTTTTTCTGAATAATAATATGTAATCAAAATTTCAATTCACAAAAAAAATCAATTAAAAGTAATAATTTTTTAATATCCGGTCAACCCACCTAAAAGATACGTGCCCAAGTCAAAAGTGTCATATAAGAAAAACAGAGGAAGTATTAGTCACTCTTAACTAATATTTTATAATAAACTTGTAAGCACACATCTCTCTTTATCCACTTTCTTTTGTACTTTTATGCACATAACTTACTTTTAATAATATAAAACAAAGTAAGGAGTGAATACGAAAGAGTATTGTTGGAGTTGAACCCACTTTAAATCACTAACGAGCCAATAATTTATATTATATTTAAGAGTGAGTTAGAAGACTATTGGAGATTCTCTAAGTGAAAAAATAAAGAGCCATGTCCAAAATAGAGCTCTAAAAGACTCCCAGAGGCTCTTTAAGAAGTTAAGAGTTCACTCTTTCTCCTCTCTTTTAGGTGCCACTTGGCTCCTAACTTATTTTTAGCAATAAAAATTTCTTTTCCTCAAATTGTCCCCACTTTTCCCTCTCTTTCATTTCACTTTCCTGCTTTTATTTGAATCTTTGAAAAAAGATATTTGGAAGCCAACTAAGAGATTATAGGAGAGAGCCTATTGGAGCAAACAAAACTATCATCCTGTTCAAATTTCAATTTAAAATCCACTATAAAGAGCCTATTGGAGATGCTCTTGCTCCCTCCGTCCCAACCAATTGTTTACATTTGTTTTGGACACGAGGTTAAGAAATATATATAAAGTAGTGGAAAAAAAATGGGTGAAGTGATTTATAAAAGAGAGATAGTGAAAGGAAGAAAACGCGGAAAGATTGTGAGATATATTGACTAATCTTGATAAGTTTTAAGTAAAGAATTGAGCGAGACATTGAAAAATAGAAACCGTAAAGAAATGAATGAACGAGCAAAAGTAATATGGACTTGGTTGACAAAATAAGAGCTCGAGTTTATCATCTCCGGGCCTGCCGTGCGTAGAGCTGTTTAACGAACCGAGCTGTTCGCGAACAAGCTCGAGCTCGGCTCGTTAAGAGCTCGTTCGGCTCGGCTCGTTAAGTTAACGAGCTCGAGCTCGAACACAACAAATTGTTCGTTAAGAAAACGAGCTCGAGCCGAGCTTTTAGTATGTTCGGCTCGAGCTCGGCTCGAACTCGTTCGGCTCGAGCTCGGCTCGTTAAAATTCGAAAAAAAGCAATATTTTCATAATAATTTTGTAATATATATATGTTATTGAACGCCGAATTCAATATATAATATATAAAATCGATCATGAGAATATCAACTATAATATGGTACAATTGAAACATACTAAAAATTTTATTTGGCTTGCTATTTTAAGAGTAAAATAGCGGTTTGGCCTTCTTTTTCTCTGGCTCGGCTCGGCTCGGCTCGACTCGGCTCGTATTTGTTCGTGAACAAGCTCGTGTTCGGCTCGTTAGTTATCGAGCTCGAGCTCGAACACACTTTTTTGTTCGATAAGAAAGCTCGGCTCGGCTCGGTTCGATAGGAAAAAATTTAAAGCTCGGCTCGACTCGGTCAAAACTCGGCTCGGCTCGGTTCGTGAACAACCCTAGCCGTGCGCTTATACGGAGTTAAGAGCATTTTTGATTGAGTTTAGGATTTATAGTTTACTAGCTTATGATTTGTAAATTATTATTTAAATTTTAACATCATTTTATTAATATTTTAATATTAATGAGTTAAATTTTAATTAAATTATATTAACTGATTATACGTTCTCACGAAAGTTTAGCATTTACAATTTATTATCTATTTATAAATATTTTTCTGTTATTAATATGTGATGATTAATATTCAATTAATTTTAAATTAGTGTGACGCCCCCAGATCCACATCCCGCAGATCTGGCCCGCCACTAAACATATGGCTCAAAACAACACTTGCATTACATATTAATATTACATGATCCAACTCTTTGCCCCACAAGTTCAGGGTCGCTCGTCTTAACAACATTACTACTAAGTCTAATTTTATTACATAAAGGGAAGTCTGATTTCAGACCATTATAATAACTATAGCTCGTACTAACAAGCGGCGTAGTCTAGCAGTCTCAGCTTGGGTGATGCGCCTTTTCCCTGCCTTTGCCAAAAACCCATTTCCGGGCGGTTCTCTTGAGTTGTGCCATACTCACTATTTACTGCTCAAAAGGAATAAAATAGATGCAAGAATGAGCAATCGAATTGCTCAGCAAGTCCACATAGAACAAAACAACAATCAACAGAATATGCACGTAAGGCACATAAAATAATTCAGTCAAAGCAATAAAGCAGCTACCGTCAAATGACAACACAAGTTCAAGGAAAGAAAACGCTGGTCTTCCACCCCTCGGTAACACTACATGGCTCGATCAGCACCATTTCGTGAATACCGTTCTCCTGTGTCATCTTTGCAGTTTGATCGTAACCGCACAAGACACACCTGCCACTCTCATTTGCTAGCATAAGGGTTAACATTTGTAACCCTAAACTATCTGCCTTACCAGATAGTAAAATTTAACTCTACCACGAATTTAATAAATTCGTGTTGACCAGCTTGAACAGATTCCTCCGAATACAAGAAAATTTTCCCAAACAACTATTCATCTCTAGCAAAGAAGTGCGAACAATGCACCCTTTCAACAAAGATTATCCGAAGGTAGAAGTGAAGGATAATTAAAAGAATTAAATTCCAAAGAATAAGATGATCTCCAAAAAGGGAGTAAGTTAATTGTGGTGAGATCATCGCTGCAATGTATTCACTTCAAGTTTCGAAGATTCCGAATATTATCGTTATTAGGATCAGCTCATTCCCGTATAATGGAAGTGCTCGAATTAGAAGTAATGTATGAACAATATTTTTAGAGTCTTCGAATGAAACGTAGATATCTTCTCGATTCACAATAGTACGAAATGTAATATCTTCACAATCAACATTTTTCATACAATTATCAAATAGGCATGAAAACTTTCACGTCAAGAAAGAGATAGCGAACTTGCCTGGCGTTCTTAGCTTAAAAAGGAAATCCTGAATCAGATTGATTAATCAGGCTTCGCCTTTTCCGGATAAAAATATTCTACGCCACAAAATAATTGATTTAGTAATATTTATCACAAAAATAATGATCTCAAAAGATCCACTATAAATTATTTAATTTATTCTCGTATATATTAAATCCCGAATAGAATATGATTATCTAATTCTCTTTCTCTAAATATTTTACTCCATTTGGTGGTTTGTTAAATTTAAGGATGTGAGTTTTATTCCCCACGAATAGCCAACTCAATATTTCTACTTTATAATATCTAACTAATTTCCCAAGGTCTCATTTTTCATTTTTTTTTTATAAATTAAATTCTAACGTAATCAGTTATCACTAAGTTCCATGTTTTATAATTACCTCCTTTCCTTTTCACTAATCCAAACAATCTAGTTTATATAATACATTCTCCCATATCAATTATTCTCATTTATCGGTCAATTATCGGCCAAACAGATAATTACTCAATACATGATCTCACTTTCTTCGTGTTTGTCCAACTATCAATTAACAATGAATATTCATCATTTGTTCGATAAACTAAATCCGAGATTATTCTTTGATTTCCAACTTTTATTATACTCTAAATCTAACTAAATTCTCTCCGAAAATTATTAATTCACTTAATAAGCTAACTAAAATTATCTCGTAACCCCCAAATTACTCATAAATCTACTTATTTATGATCATTATGACTTATTAATCATGTTTCCAATCTTCATCCCAAATTTTTATTAAATCTTATTTTACTTCATCCCAAACAAATATTTCACACCCCTTTATTATTATTAATCCTTCAAATTATGGTTTTACTAAATTACCCTCGTCTCTCCCAATCCACCCTTCCTTCTCTCTTCTCTCCTTTCTCCTCCTTCCCAACCAATTTTCACCATCGCCGGCCAGAGAAAACTCCGACGGCCTACCACCTCTGCCTCTCCTACTCTCTCTCTCTTGGCAGAACTCTGCCATGGCCGGAGAGTTCGCCGCCTCCGGCTTTCTCCCTCGCACAACTGCGATTTCCTTCCCATCCGAACCCTCTCCCTCTCACTGCTCTTTCTTCTCCGATTTACCACCGCGAGTCATCATCGACGGTGCTCCGGCCTCCCAACGCCGCAATTACCAAATCAACAAACCCCCAATCTTACACTACACATATATTCTGATTTAGTTACACAATCCGCCAAACAAATCAAAAGTTCCCACTTCCCCTCCAATTAATTCAAACTCGATTCACCAGCAAACTCAAGTTAAAGCTCCAACTCATTTTTCTAAGAACCCTAATTTAAAATATAACTTACAGCTTCTTTACATATTTGGGGGAAAAGAGAAGAAAGTTAAATTATACTACTACATACGTGTACCTAACTAAAGACAAGGAATTAAAGCTCCTGGTGGCGTCAAATATTATAATTATTTAATTAAATTCTACACCATTAATAGCTACTATTAAACAAGGAAAAATGGTAATACCTTTAAATGAAATTTTATCATCTCCTTTTTGATTCCAATACTCACGCTTCTGTGCTTTGTTTTGGTAAGCAAAATAATTGATTCTCTTCCTTGGCTTTTATACTGCTTTCCTTAATTATCATTAGTGCCTAATTACCTCTTTATATGCTATTAATTAAATCTTTTACTTGGGCTCCAAGTATAATACTTGGGCCCCAAGTTTCGAAGTGTGCTGCGCAAGTAACGTCCAGGAAATAGTTTAATTGGCTCGTTTATTTACGAATATTCGTATCCGATTTTAATAAATATAATTATTGAAAATATATAAATAATTAAGAAATTCACCAAAATAATTAAATAACCAATTAGTAATTACTATACTAGTTTCTGACAAATTCTCAATTTATAAAATAACAAAGATAAATTATCTTGGCTCAAAATATAATATTTATTCATGAGTCAGTAAATAAATAATCATGTCTACAATATATTTTAATTTTTCTCAATAAGCGCAGCTCCTGATTTAACGTACATATTTGAATAAAAGACTAGCCTGCAAAGTAATATTTTCGTTTTCTAAAATTCTCGTAGCTACCACACTTTAATAAATATTTCTCACCTTGTGAATATTATTAAATCCAAGACTAATAAAATAGTCTTTTTGATCAATAAATAATTAAATTAAATAACCGCGCTTTTACGTACTTGTAAATTTTACGGTTGTTACATTCTTCCCTCCTTTTAGGATTCCGTCCTCGGAATCATGATTTGTGCCAAACAACTCTGGATAGCTGTTTTTTTCTCATTCCATCTTCCAATTCTCACGTGGCCGGTTTCGCCAAATCACCTTAGTTAACTTCATTTTCTTATTCCTCAACTCTTGAAACTTTGAATTGACTATTTTTACTAGTTTCTCTTCGTATATTAAATTAGACTGAATACTTCATGGCATATAGTTCAAGACCTGATGATTATCGGTTTTGGCGGCCTTCAATAAAGATATATGAAATACGTCATGTATACATTGTAGGTCTGAAGGTAAAGCCACTTGATAAGAAAATTTCCAACTTTCCGTAGAATCTCAAATGGTCATATATACCTCGGATTCAACTTACTTCTCCTCCCGAAACTTATTACTCCTTTCCAAGGTGACACTTTTAAAAGCGCTTTTGTTTTCCAACATCAAATACTTTCTCTTTTCGTTTTAATTCTGCGTATTTCCTTGTCTATATCGAGTTACAACTAGTTTTTTTTTTTTTTCGTATCTTTTTAATTGATTACTTAGTATGCTCAACTAGCTTTGGTCCTAAGATCTTCTTTTCTCCAACCTCATCTCAACAAAGGGGTGATCTACACTTTCTGCCATATAAAGCTTTGTAAGGCTTCATCCCAATACTAAATTGACACCTATTATTATAAGCAAATTCTACTAAAGGTAAGTGATTAGTCCAACTTCCTTTAAAATCCAAATAATAAGCTCTTAACATATATTCTATTATCTGAATTGTCTTTTAACTATGTACATCAGTCTAGGGTGATACTCAGTACTCAGTTTAAGCTTAGTTCCAAAACATTCCTGAAATGCTTGCCAAATCTCGATGTAATCCTCGCATCTCTATTCGAAACAATTGATACGAGCACAACTTTGTTCATATACACCTTTACTAATTTCTCAAGGGTACATTTCTCACTAATAGAAAGAAAATGCGCAGATATCGTCAATTTTTCTATAATTACCCAAATAGCGTCATAATTAGCTCGAGTCTTTGGTAATCCAGCAATAAAATCCACAGTGATGTGTTCCCATTTTCATTCTAGTATCTCTAACGGTAGCAATAATCCACTAGGTTTCTGGTGCTCTGCCTTCACCTTCTGACAAGTCAGACATTTACTTACCCAATCAACGATTTCCTTTTCATGTTATGCCACTAATAATTTTTTTTTTCTTCAAATCTTGGTACATCTTGGTACTTTCGGGGTGTATATAATACCTCACTACGTAAAATTTACTAAAAATATCTTGTTTAAATTCTGTCAAGTTAGGAATCCAAATCCTATTACCAAATCTCCTAATTCCATTTTCATCTTTTTCACTTGAGTGCCCATCACCTGTCAATTCAACGCGTTTTTCTTCAATCATGACTCCGTTTTTTTTTTTTTTTTTCTATCAACTCTGGTCGCACTAACATGTAATAAATCTTTCCCTCCTTATGCGTCGAATTCTTAATTTCCAATACTAGCTTTTCAATCTTCTTATTCTATTCCACTGGTAAAAGCATCACATTGACTCTTTTTTTTTTTTTCCTTTCCTACTTAAATTATCAGCAACTACATTGGCTTTTGCTAGATGATTATTAGACGTATAACTATAATCCTTTATTAATTCTAACCATCTCTGTTGTCTCATATTCAACTCTTTGTGAGTAAACAAGTATTTTAAGCTCTTATGATCCGTAAATATCTCACAAATCTCACCATACAAGTAATGTCGCCAACTTTTTAAAGCAAACACGATAGTAGCCAACTCTAGGTCATCGGTAGGGTATCTCAACTCATAATCCTTAAGTTACATAGAAGCATATAATACAACACATTCTAGTCCCTTATGAGGTGTATCACTATAAATCACCAAATTTCCCATTTCATCAGGTAAGGGTAACGCAGGGCCATTTCAAGTCTCTTCTTTAATTCTTGAAAAACTCTCCTCGCACTTAATGGTCCATTAAACTTTTCTTCTTTTTTAGTCAACTTAGTCAAAGGGGTCTCAATTTTAGAAAAATCTGTTACGAATCTTCTAGAGTACTATCCTGCTAAACCAAGAAAACTTATCACTTTTGTCGGGGTCCTTAGTCTTTCCCAATTTGATATTGCCTCAATCTTCGCGGGGTCTACCGGTATTTCTTCCTTAGAAACTATATGCCCTAAAACTGCACTTGCTTTATCAAAATTCTCATTTCGAAAATTTTACAGATAATTTTTCTTTCCTCAAAATTTTTCCAAGTTATTCTAGGATGCTCAACATGCTCTTCTTTCGTCTTAGAATAAACCAAAATATCTCTGATAAACAATAATGAACTTATCCAAATATTTCTTAAATACTCTATTCATAATATCCCTCAATGTTGTAGGTGCATTAATCAATCCAAAAGGCATCACTAACAACTCATAATATCCGTATCGGGTCCTAAGGACCTTCTTAGGTACATTCTCAGACTTAATTATTTAACTGATGGTATCCAAATCTCAAGTCTATCTTAAAAAAATAAGATGCTCTCTTCAACTAATTAAATAAATCATTAACCCTAGATAAAGGTCATTTTATTTATCTCTTGATAACCGATGTATCAATCCTCAAATCCGGGGGTCTGGATTTGACATCACCATACAACACCTTCTTAAAATTACTTTAGGAAAAACTGTATTTCTGAAATGAACAAAAACAAAGAATTTGAAATCTGAGCATTTTTAAGAGAACTCAAAAGAAATAAGAATTTTAAAACTTTCTTGGATATATAGAAGTCTTTCACAATGGTATCATTGATCAATGAGTTTTCAAAGTAGCTTTCATTTGAAATAAAAGGATGATTGGGAGCCCAATACGATCAAATGAACTATGTGTTGCGTGTCCAAATTAAGACACTACTAAAGGTTGTTAACCTTCTTGTAATCACAACACACACAAGTGATGGCGTCCCATCCAACTCCTATCACACAGATAGGTATACCTTGTGTCCCCTATAATTAGGGTTGTTCATCCCAATCAGATTGAAGAAATATCAAGGAAGATTTATTTCAAAGATTTGCTTTTGAATCGTTATTTCACAATTTGGACAATCTTGATCTACCATAATTATTTCTCAACACACTTCTTCCAAGGAATGCGAGCAATGCATCCTTCAATCACAATTCAAGGATTTTCGGTGGATAAAGTAAGAAATAGAATCAAATATGAGACGATCTCTTAGAATTATTAGATTGAGATCATCATTGTGGTGTATATTTATTCCAATTCTCGAATATTAAATCATTAAATACAAAAGATTTTGTAACATCAAAGAAATATTGATTATTAGGAGTAGTCGCTTCCGAACAAAGGAAGGACTCAAGATACAGAATAAACTTCTCAGTTTTCAAAATGAGATTTGATGTCAACTTGAGCTGAAATAGTGTGAAACGTAATATTATTCATAAATAGCGTATTCTACAAATCTTCTACTCAGGCAACGAGGCCTTCCTTGTAACACGTTTGCGGTCTGCGAAGTTCTAAACTTTTGATTTCCTTCTATTTTACCTATATTCGTGGCATCCCTTGCTTCACAAAAGGTTTCTTCACACTATGAGTCCAAGGTTTCTTTTCAATATTTTGATTATTCTGTAGGGTTTTCGTTTCCTATCGACTTTCTCTTTGTTAAACAACTCACTCCTTGACTCCACTATACAGACTTTGTGCACTCTCGTCGCATGGTTAGCAATATCGAGAACAGTAACCCTATTCTGAATCTGGGGCTTTAAGCCTGAATGAAACGTCTAGCTTTCTTTTCGTCTGTATTTACTCGATGTGGAATAAATTTCGAAAGTTCGATAAACTTAGATTCGTGTTCAACTACTAACATATCCTCTTGCTTAAGCTCCATAAATTTGAGCTTCATTTGATTCTATAGGTGTTTAGGAATATACTTATTTGGGAATAACTTTTTAAACCTAGTCCATTATATCATACTAGACTCTTCTAGAACTTGTTTAGCTTCCCACCAATAATTAGCCTTTCAATTAAGCATATAAGCATCAAAGATAGTTTTCATATCCTCCTTTACACCAACTTATTTCAAAAGTCTTCTCTCTTTCTCTTAGCCATATCTTGGCCTCAACAGGATCTATAGTCCCTTTAAACTCTAGGGGTAGCAAAAAATTGAAAGTTTTGAATGAAAAGGTAGGTTTGGTAAGTTGTCTCGAAAACTTCTTTCAGAATTGTTTTGAAAATTCTGGGTGTGTTGTCAAGTAATTGAACAAAATTGGGTCTGGATTAAAAAAACCGAGTGAAGCATCTAGTATTGATTCATCAATAGGGTTGTCATTCAGGTGTGATTCCATCTCAATATAAAGGGTAGACGAAACAGTTTAATAGGTCTCATCATTATACAAAATACAAGGTTTATCCAAAGGTACAACAATGTGTAATTTTGTAAAATACTCAGTACAACATTTTGAAAACAGGTTGCATATTTTGGTTGAAAAGAAAAGTTGTCACAAAGCTGCATTTTTTTTTTTGAAAATTTTTAGAAACTTTAAAGATTTTGAAAACTCTAAAAATTTAGCAACTTGAATATTTCTCTTTTTGAAAACCTCTAAAAATTATAAAGGTTGAAAACATACACATTTTTTTTTTTCCCATAAGATTTCACATTGGACCATTGATGTAGCAAATGCAAGATAATTGACAGATTTGAAACAGATCAAAAGTAGTTGACGACTGCAAGAAGCATAGGGAAGGTATACAAAGAAAGAGACATAAAGATTTAGCATCCCTCCCAAAGTGGTCATAATATCCAAAGTTTTTATGAGTCACGATATAGAAAGTACATCTGATCTGGTCATCATCCTACCACATCAAGTCTAATCTGGACATCACTATACAAAAGATCGTCTATTCACATCTTTACTGCCAGAATGATCTACTAATCGAAACTATAGTATCTGCATCTAACTAAAAAGAAGCGCACGATCCTCTATTCCGATACTATACAATGTCTCTATATCCTCTAAATACATCATATACTATAACTGAGATACACACAGACTATATGTGTTGTCTCTTAAAAGTCAAAAAGTAAATCTATCACCCAAATATCTCTGAGACCCTATGATGGACCTCAGAAAAAACTCTATTTGTCAGTATTGTAACAAGTTTAAACATTTACATATCATGAGCTGTGGAGGGTATCTCACCGATATCAGTACGAAGTCCCTCTAATATAGAAATAGAAATCTTATATACAATCTCCATACTAAACACTCGGGTCAGAAATCCTGAACCCGCAGAACAAACATAGGATCATAAGATCCTGGAATCCCATATTTAGAGTCATAGATAGACTCTCTCAACTACTGAGACATATGCTTTGAAAGTGGTACAAAGTCGCCACTCAGAGGTATGGAAACTGGTACAAAAGAAGATTCGCTAATCTGAAAAGGAGTAGTCTGAGGTGTAGAAAACTAAAATAGTGGATAAAACTATAAGTGGTACAAAAAAAAAGTCTCGAATTAAGTGATAACAATGGGTGGAACTCGAACTCGAGACTCGGGGTAGTGTATAAACAAAAGTGTGGCTACTCAAAGGTGTTATTTTCAACCAAAGATGACATAACAGTCTCATAATAATAACAATCAGAAGTATGTGTGGTAATAGGACGATAAGAAAGAGGTGTAGGCTTGAAATTCCGAAGTAAGTCCAAAAGGGTCTCCACTCTCAGAACAAGTTGAGAAACAGTAGAAGTGGTAATCGAAAAGAAAGTGGTCATAGTAGGAAAAGAAATCAACTCAGCTAAAGATAGAAAAATATCCATCCCACCACTCTTAGTGAACTCAAAAGATACTCTATCCTTGGTTTCCTCAGATACAATGATCTCAAGTGCTGGTGGCTCCAATATCTATATAGAATAATTCTCACACTCAATATATGTCATCTCAATTTCCATCAATGGATTAGAATAGCCTCGTAACCTGACATCCACATTATACAACAGACATCCTTACTAATAGTTACTACTACGATTGTTCGTAACTATAAATAAATATTTATATCTGTAGGGTCCATTACCCTTTGCTAAAAGTTTATTTGGCACATATGTTCTCTCATATAGGTTCAACTAGGGCACCTATCTTAAACTTCATATCGTTCTCGCTTGTTATATTCCTAGGGTTCCTTGAATCCTAAGGATATAACTATAGCTCTGATACCAAATCTGTGACGCCCCCAGATCCACATCCCGCAGATCTGGCCCGCCACTAAACATATGGCTCAAAACAACACTTGCATTACATATTAATATTACATGATCCAACTCTTTGCCCCACAAGTTCAGGGTCGCTCGTCTTAACAACATTACTACTAAGTCTAATTTTATTACATAAAGGGAAGTCTGATTTCAGACCATTATAATAACTATAGCTCGTACTAACAAGCGGCGTAGTCTAGCAGTCTCAGCTTGGGTGATGCGCCTTTTCCCTGCCTTTGCCAAAAACCCATTTCCGGGCGGTTCTCTTGAGTTGTGCCATACTCACTATTTACTGCTCAAAAGGAATAAAATAGATGCAAGAATGAGCAATCGAATTGCTCAGCAAGTCCACATAGAACAAAACAACAATCAACAGAATATGCACGTAAGGCACATAAAATAATTCAGTCAAAGCAATAAAGCAGCTACCGTCAAATGACAACACAAGTTCAAGGAAAGAAAACGCTGGTCTTCCACCCCTCGGTAACACTACATGGCTCGATCAGCACCATTTCGTGAATACCGTTCTCCTGTGTCATCTTTGCAGTTTGATCGTAACCGCACAAGACACACCTGCCACTCTCATTTGCTAGCATAAGGGTTAACATTTGTAACCCTAAACTATCTGCCTTACCAGATAGTAAAATTTAACTCTACCACGAATTTAATAAATTCGTGTTGACCAGCTTGAACAGATTCCTCCGAATACAAGAAAATTTTCCCAAACAACTATTCATCTCTAGCAAAGAAGTGCGAACAATGCACCCTTTCAACAAAGATTATCCGAAGGTAGAAGTGAAGGATAATTAAAAGAATTAAATTCCAAAGAATAAGATGATCTCCAAAAAGGGAGTAAGTTAATTGTGGTGAGATCATCGCTGCAATGTATTCACTTCAAGTTTCGAAGATTCCGAATATTATCGTTATTAGGATCAGCTCATTCCCGTATAATGGAAGTGCTCGAATTAGAAGTAATGTATGAACAATATTTTTAGAGTCTTCGAATGAAACGTAGATATCTTCTCGATTCACAATAGTACGAAATGTAATATCTTCACAATCAACATTTTTCATACAATTATCAAATAGGCATGAAAACTTTCACGTCAAGAAAGAGATAGCGAACTTGCCTGGCGTTCTTAGCTTAAAAAGGAAATCCTGAATCAGATTGATTAATCAGGCTTCGCCTTTTCCGGATAAAAATATTCTACGCCACAAAATAATTGATTTAGTAATATTTATCACAAAAATAATGATCTCAAAAGATCCACTATAAATTATTTAATTTATTCTCGTATATATTAAATCCCGAATAGAATATGATTATCTAATTCTCTTTCTCTAAATATTTTACTCCATTTGGTGGTTTGTTAAATTTAAGGATGTGAGTTTTATTCCCCACGAATAGCCAACTCAATATTTCTACTTTATAATATCTAACTAATTTCCCAAGGTCTCATTTTTCATTTTTTTTTTATAAATTAAATTCTAACGTAATCAGTTATCACTAAGTTCCATGTTTTATAATTACCTCCTTTCCTTTTCACTAATCCAAACAATCTAGTTTATATAATACATTCTCCCATATCAATTATTCTCATTTATCGGTCAATTATCGGCCAAACAGATAATTACTCAATACATGATCTCACTTTCTTCGTGTTTGTCCAACTATCAATTAACAATGAATATTCATCATTTGTTCGATAAACTAAATCCGAGATTATTCTTTGATTTCCAACTTTTATTATACTCTAAATCTAACTAAATTCTCTCCGAAAATTATTAATTCACTTAATAAGCTAACTAAAATTATCTCGTAACCCCCAAATTACTCATAAATCTACTTATTTATGATCATTATGACTTATTAATCATGTTTCCAATCTTCATCCCAAATTTTTATTAAATCTTATTTTACTTCATCCCAAACAAATATTTCACACCCCTTTATTATTATTAATCCTTCAAATTATGGTTTTACTAAATTACCCTCGTCTCTCCCAATCCACCCTTCCTTCTCTCTTCTCTCCTTTCTCCTCCTTCCCAACCAATTTTCACCATCGCCGGCCAGAGAAAACTCCGACGGCCTACCACCTCTGCCTCTCCTACTCTCTCTCTCTTGGCAGAACTCTGCCATGGCCGGAGAGTTCGCCGCCTCCGGCTTTCTCCCTCGCACAACTGCGATTTCCTTCCCATCCGAACCCTCTCCCTCTCACTGCTCTTTCTTCTCCGATTTACCACCGCGAGTCATCATCGACGGTGCTCCGGCCTCCCAACGCCGCAATTACCAAATCAACAAACCCCCAATCTTACACTACACATATATTCTGATTTAGTTACACAATCCGCCAAACAAATCAAAAGTTCCCACTTCCCCTCCAATTAATTCAAACTCGATTCACCAGCAAACTCAAGTTAAAGCTCCAACTCATTTTTCTAAGAACCCTAATTTAAAATATAACTTACAGCTTCTTTACATATTTGGGGGAAAAGAGAAGAAAGTTAAATTATACTACTACATACGTGTACCTAACTAAAGACAAGGAATTAAAGCTCCTGGTGGCGTCAAATATTATAATTATTTAATTAAATTCTACACCATTAATAGCTACTATTAAACAAGGAAAAATGGTAATACCTTTAAATGAAATTTTATCATCTCCTTTTTGATTCCAATACTCACGCTTCTGTGCTTTGTTTTGGTAAGCAAAATAATTGATTCTCTTCCTTGGCTTTTATACTGCTTTCCTTAATTATCATTAGTGCCTAATTACCTCTTTATATGCTATTAATTAAATCTTTTACTTGGGCTCCAAGTATAATACTTGGGCCCCAAGTTTCGAAGTGTGCTGCGCAAGTAACGTCCAGGAAATAGTTTAATTGGCTCGTTTATTTACGAATATTCGTATCCAATTTTAATAAATATAATTATTGAAAATATATAAATAATTAAGAAATTCACCAAAATAATTAAATAACCAATTAGTAATTACTATACTAGTTTCTGACAAATTCTCAATTTATAAAATAACAAAGATAAATTATCTTGGCTCAAAATATAATATTTATTCATGAGTCAGTAAATAAATAATCATGTCTACAATATATTTTAATTTTTCTCAATAAGCGCAGCTCCTGATTTAACGTACATATTTGAATAAAAGACTAGCCTGCAAAGTAATATTTTCGTTTTCTAAAATTCTCGTAGCTACCACACTTTAATAAATATTTCTCACCTTGTGAATATTATTAAATCCAAGACTAATAAAATAGTCTTTTTGATCAATAAATAATTAAATTAAATAACCGCGCTTTTACGTACTTGTAAATTTTACGGTTGTTACAATTAGATTTTTTCATATTTTATATATCTTCATATATATGAAACAAGATATTTATTGTGTAACATATTAGAGTTAGAAAAAGTTACACTATTATTAGTGTTTGTATTAAAATAGAATACGTTAGAGTTAAAAAAAGTTATATGGAGATTTTGTTAAAAAAAGATATTCAAAAGTTGAATATTTATAATTTTATTTTAACATCTTTATAGTTTTTTATAAGATATTATATGATAGTGTATTGTTAACAAGAGTAATAGCCTTTCAATGTTGTAGACTTGTAGATTTGGAAGGAGAGTACCAAACCGAAAAAAAAAAAAAAATTAAAAAATTGGACTACAAATTATACCCATGTTGGCTTCTTATCTCTTTATATAATAGTTTCTGAACTCTCCTTGCTACAGTAAATACCCTTTAAAGCTTGACCCTGCCCTTCTACTTTATTTCAAAAATGCCACTAGCTATTTACTCCACTGATGCCTATCGTGTCAAACTCCGGCGGCGACACCTGTTCGCAAAGCTGCCTACAGCTTCTCATGGAAGCTTATTGTTCAAATCAAAAAAATCAAAACAAAAAGAATGGCTAAAGCTTCTCTCATATGTTTCCTCTGGCGCCGATTTCCACTTTCCAGTTCCCGGCGATTGTTCCCTTCTTTCGCACTTTGTAGGCAATGGCAGCTGTATGTTCTCAGCTTTAACAATCTCTATTTATACTTCTTTTGAGTTTATTTCCTTCTAAATTTTGTACTCCCAGCAGGATGGTGATGAAGACCGTTCTTGGCGTTTATTCACCTCTGAAGATATGATTGAAGGTTTAATACTTTGCTACGGGGATTAGATTATATGATTTTACGCAGTTTGGAACTTGAACTTGATATTTTCTCCTTTTTTTTGGTAGGTTACAAGGCACTTAAGCGCAGAAAGACAACTAGAAATGTCAAGAAAAAAGAGAGGGGGAGTACTGCAGCTGCACAGGCCTTCTGTTCAGACAATTCCGATGCACCGCGCACAGCAGAGTCATCTGCCGTTGTTGGTACATGTAAATGTTCGCTTCTCATTTACCTATGTGGTGCTTATCTTTGTATAAATTTTTTTTTATGTATATAATACATCTGAGAAAGTATGCTGTTTGATTCCCAAACTTCAGGTCTTAAAAAATATATGTAATGCTTACGTGATTTATGTTGTACTTGATAACGTTAGACTGAATTTGAGAACATATAAATTATCCTATGTATCCCTGTTTTATCTTAGTAAATTAGACATCATTTAAATTGTTAGATACCTGTTTATGTCAGCTGAGATGGTTAGAAGCACTGATAGGAAAAGGCTTATCAAAGAGGACATTCCTGCGAGAAGGCCCTTTACTGATATAACGAACCAAGACCGCACTGTTAAAAGAAAGAGAAGAGAAACTAGAGATAAGTCCAGAACCAAAAACACCAGAATAGAGAATGCTGAGCTGAAAGAATATTCTCGAAACTTATTCGAAGAGGAATTTATTCATGGTGGGATCACAACTGGCATTGTCTATGATGAGAATTGTGGTATGCTTTATTGATTTAACTTTTTTCTTTCATGCCTTCTAAATAAGTCTGTTGATTATGTGCAATGCTAATACCTGCATTGTTGTCAATTTTTAAAAATTTTAGAGGAAACTAGGTTTCAAGAATGTGGTGATACTCTTTTCGATTCAGACAACTCAAATGGTAAGCCATTTGTATAAGCCTGTTTCCTGTGTTAAGTAATTGTTTTTTTAATACCATGTTTTTCTTATGTCCTAGATGATTATGTCGATCCTATTTCGGAAGACAGCAGTAGCGGCGAATCAGACATAGGTTTGTAACTTTCATATGCCATTAACTCTCATTCCCACCTGAATCATACACTGGGTGGTGTATTTTTGCTGACATATAGTTTTTTCTATTTTCACAGAAAATTCCAACTGCAATCTTCCCCAACGTAAAAAGAGAACAAGTCATGCTTCCAGATATGTCATACCAGAAGAATATGCCACACTTGGTGCTCCTTCAAGGATATGCAGTCATTGCAATGCGCAAATGTGGCACGAGGAACGTGTCAACAAATGTGTTACAAAAGGCAAACCTCTGTTCTCTATTTGCTGTCGTAGAGGTGAAGTTAAATTACCAGAACCAGAGGCCACTCCAAACTACTTGCTAAATCTCTATAGGGATGATGTTAGAGGTTCTAAATTTGAAAGAAGCATAAGGCTTTACAATGCTATGTTTGCGTTTACCTCTGCTGGTGGAAATGTTGATCATTCGATAAACAGGGGTAGGGGTCCATATATATATACCGCTTGAATGGTCAAAATCACCATGTTTTTGGCTCCCTAATACCTGATGATGGGGACACTCCAAAATTTTGTCAGCTTTATATATATGATGCTGCCAATGAAGTTAACAACCGTTTGCGTTGGGTCAAGGTCTCTGATGAACAACCTGTGGATGTGGAAATTGTTCAAGGTTTGATGCAGATGCTCGATGACACTAATGAACTGGTGGATAAATTCCGCATTGCCCGCGATCGTTGGGAGAACAATGATATTTGTGATTTAAAAGTGGAGCTCAAAATATGTCGTGCACAGAACGGGCGGGAGAACCATATATCTGCCTCTGATGAGGTTGCAGGCATAATGGTTGGTTCTAGCTCGAATACTACTCCAGACCGTGATATAATAATTGAGGCCAAGTCTGGGAAACTGCAACGTGTTTCGTACATACATCCGAAGTTTATGGCACTGCAATATCCACTTTTATTTCCTAATGGTGAGGATGGATACCATGATAAAATTCCTTTCCAGAGTGCTGATATGTCTAACTTGAAAGACCGAGATTTTATATCCTTGAAAGATTACTATGCTTATCAATTCCAAATCAGGCAAAATCAATGTAAGATTACTTTCAAGAGGCTTATAATGTTATTTCAAATTTTTTGCTGAAGCTATTAAGTGTTGGCTAATATTTTATTGACACATTGCAGCTATGACGCCAAGATTAGGTGGTAGGCTGTTTCAAAAGTACGTTGTGGACGCTTTTTCGTCTATTGAACAAACCCGTTTATGGTGGTTTCGTAAGAATCAAACAATCTTGCGAAACGAGCTCTATAGCCATATCTGTGATTCTGTTCGTAATGGAGAGTTGTCCTCGGCTAATGTTGGCAAAGGTGTGATATTACCAGCTGGCTATGTCAGCTCTAAACGCTACATGCAACAGCAGTGGCGGAGGGAGGTTGAGGCCAGAGTAGGCCCGGGCCCTCCCTGAAAAATGGGCCAAAACCATTTTTTTTATTATGCAGGCCAACTGCCCCAGCGGCAAAGTCATGTAAACAAGCGAGGGTTTTTTACTCTTGCATTTTGCAAGCAGCAACAGGGAGAACATGAAAAGAGAAGAAAAAGGCCAAGAATTATGTTCTTTATAACGAGGCCGTTTGGCTAATGATTTATTATTTCAAAAAAATTACTTATAAATAAACTTAACTTACAAGTTATTAAAAGTGTTTGGATAATTTTACTTATAAAATTAAAAAAAAAAAATTATTAACATATGAGAAACTTTATTACTATATAAAATTTATTACATCTTAAAATTCTAAAAACTTTACAATAAAACTCAAATCACTAAAAAGACCCAAAAAGTTAGTTCTGACTTTCATCTTATGATTAAAAAACCCAACCGCATTTTTTTTTTCGCCTAACTGTACATAAAAAGTAGAAGCAACTTAAATAGTAAAAGAAGCTCATTTCCGCCAAACAATCCCAATATTTTTTTTACATTTTTCAACAAGTAGGGTGGAAAAAAAATTATACTTTAATTTGGCCCTCCCTGATTTTTATTTCTGGCTCCGCCACTGTGCAACAGAACTTTCAAGACGCGTTAGCTGTTTGTCGTCAGGTTGGTCATCCCGACATTTTTCTAACCATGACGACAAATCCTTTGTGGGATGAAATTCAGAAAATGATGGCTTTTCTTCCCGGCTGTAAGTCTGAGAATTATCCAGATATAATTTCAAGAGTATTTCGTTTAAAACTTGATCAGCTGACAGCAGTCATAAAGAAGAAAGCATATTTTGGTGTTTGCGTTGGAGGTATGTTTAATGTTTTGTATATTATAATTATCATTGTAGGTTGTACCAAATGTCTTTTTCATTTAATTTGTGAAATTCTTGGTTTTACAGTGATGTATGTTGTAGAGTTTCAAAAGCGGGGTCTTCCACACGTCCATATGCTCATATGGCTTGATAGTAAATCAAAGATTTATCTTAAGAATAATGTAGACCAATTTGTTTCTGCTGAGATCCCTGATCCTGTGAAAGATCCTGTTGGATATGCTGCCGTGAAAGCTTTCATGATTCATGGTCCCTGTGGATTGCAAAACACCAATTCACCTTGCATGAAAGGTCTAAAATGTATTAGACATTTCCCAAAAAGTGAGTGTTATATAGTATTATATTAACAAATTGTTTAGCTCCACATATTATTTCTAATACGCATGCTTTTCTAAAAAGGTACTCTGCACGCACTATGTTTGATGAAAGTGGTTTTCCCATATATAGAAGAAGACGCCAGGATAAAACTGTTAAAGTTAGAAATGCGGAGTTGGACAACCAATGGGTAGTTCCTTATAATCGCGATTTATTGGTCAAGTACCAATGTCATATGAACATCGAGATTTGTTGCCATGCTCGGAGTTTGAAATATCTTTTTAAGTACTGTTTAAAGAGCCACGATACTGCTACTGTTCATGTCACTGGCCGTAAGAAAATGACATCAAACAAAAATCCTGGTGAACCTATAGATGAAATAGATGCCTATTTTGATGGTCGGTACATATGTGGCGCAGAGTCGGCTTATAGGATTTTTGGGTTTCCTATACACCATCGTACTATATCTGTTGAGCGGTTACCATTCCACTTACCAGGACAGAAGAATTGCACATTTCGCTCTAATCAGCCATTAGATAAAGTTTCCGAACGGGAGAAGGACCGAATGAGCAAGTTGGAAGCTTTTTTTCATTTGTGTGCCAACAATGTATCTGCTCGACAATACACATACCAGGAAGTACATGAGCATTTTGTTTGGGATGATGGCCAAAGAGAATGGGGAGGTAGGAAAAGAGGGTACCAAATTGGAAGACTTTCTTACACACATCACAGTAGCGGTGAAGTGTGGTTTATGAGGTTGCTGCTGACTAAAGTTAAAGGACCAACTTCTTTTGCCGCTCTAAGGACTGTTAATGGTGTTTGCTATGATACTTTTCATGATGCTTGCAAAGAATATGGTTTGCTTGATGACGACAAAGAGTGGCATGAAGTTCTGGACCAGTGTTCTTCTGGAGGCTTACCTCCTCAAATTCGACAACTCTTTGTTCACATAATCGTTAACTGCAAGGTGACAAATTTGTCTTTGTTGTGGAGTAAGCACTGGCAGCAGATGGTGGATGATATTGTTTTAAAGAGGAGGCGCTTAAACAAGGATGACAGCCTAATGCTTGATGACCAGCAACTGCAATACTATGCTCTTGCAGGTTAGTTAATTTTAAGAATAAATTATTTATCAATGTGAAATGTGTTGTCTAACATTACTGAAAATAATTAACTCAGTAGATGACAATATTTTTTTTTGTTACTATGCAGAAATTGATAATCTGCTAAGATCTATTGGGAAATCTTTGAAGAATTATTCTCAACTTCCCCAACCACCAGAAAACTATCTCAATCATGGAACCAATAACTTGATTTTAGAAGAAACCAACTACAATACAATAGAAATGGAAGCTGAGTACAAAACGTTGGAGGCGACAATGAATGACGAACAATTGAATGTCTATAATTCAATCTTAGACTCTGTTGGGAAGAATAAAGGTGGTCTTTTTTTTGTCCATGGCAGTGGTGGTTGCGGGAAGACCTTCCTCTGGAGAACTTTAATTTCGAAGTTAAGATCTCAAGCTGACATTGTTCTACCAGCTGCCTCTTCTGGGATTGCTGCAACGCTCATGCCCGGAGGTCGAACTACTCATTCGAGATTCAAAATCCCTATTGTGCTTGATGAATTTTCAGTCTGTGGTATAGGGAATAAATCAGACATTGCAGAACTTATTAGGCATACGAAGCTGATTATCTGGGATGAAGCTCCAATGCAACATAGGTTTGCATTTGAATGTTTAGATCGTTCTCTCCGGGATATAACGAGGTCTTCTGATGAGTCGCGGTCTAATCTACCATTTGGAGGAATCACAATGGTTCTTGGAGGCGATTTTCGCCAAATCCTCCCAGTCATACCTCATGCAGACAGAGCTGTTATTTTGGAAGCATGTATAACAAGATCACGTCTTTGGAATATATGTCAGATTTTTATATTGAAAAAGAACATGAGGCTGAACAAAGGTACGTCTCCTTCTGAAATTGAAGAGTTGAATAAATTTGCGAAATGGGTGCTTGCTGTAGGAGATGGGAAGGTAGAAAACCATCAAACTGGAGAGAATTTGGTTGAGGATGAAATAGAAGTTCCACTCCAATTTTGTGATTTGGAGAATGATAACTCTGTAGAAAACATGATTACCAACATTTCTCCAGATTTTGTTAAGAATGCGAAGGATCCAGAGTACCTCAGTCAGCGAGCTATTCTTACACCAACTAACCAAACAGTTGGTCACCTAAACTCTCTTATTGTAGAGATGATCCCTGGTGAATCAACAACTTATTACAGCGTAGATAGTGCTGAGGACTTTGGAGGCACTGATGAAGATTTACATTCTGCCTTCCCTATTGAATATCTCAATTCTCTCAACATACCCGGTTTGCCTGCTCATGATTTGAAGTTGAAACCCGGTGTTGTTGTTATGCTCATGCGAAATCTCAATCAAACACTTGGTCTCTGCAATGGCACAAGAATGATTGTGACCAAGTGTTTGAAATTTTGTGTTGAGTGTGAGGTCATTTCTGGATCTTTTATTGGCACAAGACAATTTATTCCACGAATGGAATTATGTCCCAGTGACTCTGCACTGCCATTCAAACTGGTAAGGAAACAAATGCCCCTTCAAATTTGCTACGCGATGACAATAAATAAATCTCAGGGACAATCTTTGCAGACAGTTGGCCTTTTCCTACCGAAGCCTGTATTTACGCACGGCCAGTTCTATGTTGCAATTAGTCGTGTCACCTCTCCTGCAGGTTTGAAGGTGTTTATTGACGATGATCGTGGATTTCCAACAAACATTACGAAGAATGTTGTTTACAAGGAAGTTTTCTACGCTCAGCCTAAGTAGTATGTAATAATTATTAAACCTCCTAAAGATTGGATTTTGCATTATATTGTTTTTGGGAAAATTTGTATTTGGTGACAATGGTCCTTTCTAATTATGAAGATTTTGTATTTTGGGCGAATTTGTATTCTGCTTTTGGCAGTTGTAGTTTTAAGCATTATATGTCATTTTTGTCTGCTTTATTGAAATGAAAGGAACAATTATACCAGATGGTCTGTTGTCATTTCTACATTATTTTTAACACTTTATTTTTGTGAAAACAACTCCAGCAAAGAACAATATATCAAAACCCAAACAATGCAGAACAACCACTGTGAAAGGAGAAGCAATGGAATCAGCTTTGCAGAGCACTGAGGCATAAGGACATGATGTTTTGTCAATTATGCATCCAATGTCAAGAAAATGTGCTCGCAAACAACCCTTTCTTCAGTGAAATAATAAATCACCCTAAAGCCTACAACTACTGAGTTCAAGTAACAAGATTCCGATTACTCACTACTACCAGCCAAATGTTTGAACAATGGTCACCACTCAGACATTATGAAAAAAAGAGTAACCTGGCGTATAAAATCATGTCTTCTTCATAACAAAAAATCACACAAACATGGATAACTTCCCATACCAAATGATATCAAATCTTCGTCCGAGCACAACCATTTCTTGGAGGCTTGAAATACGGGTAACAAGAATATGGCGCAGTATTGATCGTTATGGACTACCTCTAGCAGTGAACATGATCTTCGTTGATGAATTAGTAAGTCAAAATTTTGAAATCTATACATTATACTTCTTCATAACTGATGATATAGCTAAACATTGTTTTGCGCTGGAAGGCAGGCCGAATTCATGCAAGGATTCCTGCCGAGAATATTAATACGCTAGAGACTCTATTTACTGAAGGCGAAACTTATCACGTTCGTCATTTCGTTGTTTGGCAATATGGCCCGATACACACTGACAGATGCTTCAGGAAAGATGTCTTCATCCAGCTTTATCATATGACTGAGATTTTCCCAGCTGGAGTTGTGGAAAACATCCCGCAGAATGTGTTTCACTTTACTGAATTGTCGGGTATTATCAATGCTGCAATGGAAGACAATTACTTGATCGGTGAGTCCTAAAGCCTTCTACAGCCATTCGTTCTGCTAATTTACGCTTATTGAACATGACGCAGATCGTATGTCTGACTTAATGCTATCTTATACAGACGTTGTTGGCATTATGGAACAAGTACATCCACTCATCACATACAAAAACAAATATAATCAGCAGAAATCAAGCATCAATTTTACAATGAATGATCTAACGTATGGGTTTAGCTTCCCCCTCTCTACTTTGACAAGAGGTTTACATGTTGGAAACATCTAACAATATTCCAATTTTTCACCAGAGGTACTGCAGAGGTTACTTTCCACAATGAAATGGCTGAATCTTTTCAACAGGGAGTCAATGATGCTCAACAACATCCAATCATTGTTATCATCGCAAGCTATAAATCTAATTTCATTGAAGGTAGTTCTAATAAAATCTCTAATTCGTTTTGTAATGACTTCAGAAATCTTCATAAAACTTAAACACATTTATGTTCTAGGTGAGCCAAAATTGTCAAATCTGTCACCAACAAGGTTTTTTATAAACTATAATCATGAGGCTGTGGAGGAGTTGAGAAACGCAATAAGGTAAAATCTCATGATTTTATTGAAAAAGGAAATTAAATTTACCTTTTGAGATACCACAAAATGCATACAGGTTGGCAAATTGGCATTTCAACTGAGCTCGAAAGTACCTCTCCTTCCCAAGTTTATGTCAAAGACAAAACTCTATCACTGTTGTTTCATTCTGTTTTTTTATCTTTATGTCATTTACTACTTTGTACTAATGTTTGAGAACTGCCTACTTCGTAGTGCTTGCTTTGTATTTTGTCTACTTCCATCAGAATTAAGTTTTAATGTGATTATAAATTTGTGATTCAATGATTTTGCAGAAATGTTCTTTTTTATGCACAAGACCAGCCTCAAAGTATGCTTTAAGCCAACCAGTTTTATGTATTATAGCTTCAATAAGCAACAAAACCAAAATAATGTCCCCGATAAAAGAATTGTACAAGTAGAGAGCCCATGCATAATTTCTAACAAAAAAAAACATATGTATGCCAACCAATTACGCTGGAGGACACAAAACAAAATCCATCTCATTCTAACAAATATAGGAAACTCTGCTTTATAATGCATATAAAGAAGGACAAATTAGATACACTGTCTCTGTAACACAACCTTTAACAACAGAACGAGCCAAAAAGAATAATGCAGCAAACACCAATCGTAGCCACGCGAGCTACGTCGTCCGCGATTCATCAACCTTCAACTCTTCAACAAGTCTCATTCACATTCAACAGGCTCTCACCAAAAAAAATTTAACTTGCATTTGTTTACATTATAATGCTGTCAATCTATGCTACACTGCTTTCTCCAGCAAGCCAAATGCAACTGTTTGCTTTCCTCATTCAGTGAATTTTATTCTTTTTTCAATTATTTGTTGCATGTCGACATAGTTGCAGACGAACCATGCATTCTAGACATACGCATACACTCTAGCTCTGTCAAAAGTAAAAAGATAGAGCATCTTTGTGCAGAGAAATACTGATATAAACTTGCAAGATTCCTTATAATGACTAAGAGACAAGGAACACACTGTGGTGAGCAGTCGTGAAGCAATGGAAAGGTCATGTGAATTGGCTTCAAAGTCCAGTGTGGTTCAAAGTTAAAATTCACAAAATCATGGACAACTTTCCCTACCAAATGATATCAAACCTACGCCCTCACAAAAGAACTAACTGGAGGCTTAAAGTTAGAGTAACAAGAATGTGGGAAAGTATCAATCAAAATGCAGAAAGAGTTGGAATTAATCTGATTTTGGTCGATGTATTGGTAAGCGAATTTTTATTATGCTGCAAATAACACATAGTGCGAGTTCTTGATATTAGTTGTCATGATGTTTTACTTAAAGGGAGGACGCATTCATGCATGGATTCCTGCACCAGCAATCGCCCAGCTAGAGAATCATTTGATTGAAGGAGAAATCTATGATTTGCGTACTTTTGTTGTTAGGCCTTATCCTGCCATGCAAATTGGAATATGCTTCAGGAATGAATTTTTTATTTAGTTGAATCATATGACTCAGATGTTTGTTTCTGAAGGTTTGAATTTCATTCCACCTCATGTGTTTGCATTTACTGAATTATCAAATCTAATGGAAGTTGCAATGGAGCCCAAATTCCTCATCGGTGAGTTGTTTTTGCCATGTAAAAGGATTCCATTATGCGATTGCACCCACTTCATACTATATGTTTTTGTTATGTAGATGTTGTTGGTGTACTGCAACGAGTTCAACCAATGACTTCCTTCACCAACAAACGCCACCAACAGAAATCCTGTATTCGGTTTTCAATAACTGATATGTTGTGAGTGTTTAGAATTTAAATATCTGTTCACATTAGAATATTATTTGATGGATGATTGACACATTATATCAATTTTACTACAGCACATCCATAGAGGTGAGTTTCTACGATGAGCTCGCAGAGTCATTCGAACAAGGACTGCGTGATGCTACCCGGCACCCCATCATTGTTATCATTTCCAGTTGCAAAGCTCAACGCTTCAGAGGTAGCTTCGATTTAATAAAATTCATCTTTTCTAATATATGAAGACAACATCTTTACCTTTATTTGTCTAGGCGAGCTAGAATTGACCAATTTGCCAGCAACTAGATTTTTCATTAATCTAGATACTGAGGCAGTTCATGATCTGAGGGATGCATTCAGGTTTGCAATTTTACACACATACTTGAAAGATATTCCTATTCCTAATAACTGAACTCAATATACAAGCACATGGTTGCTGCAGGTTGGCTGACTGGCATCACAATGACTGATACTCTACTGTGTTTATCGCATGATAGGTCTCTCCTACTTCAATTAAGTTTGAAGCTGAAGTTCTTTTTATTACTAATCAATTTAAGACTGTCTTCACTATGAAGTTGGACAATTAGTTCTGCATATCTATGTTCAAATTTCAATTCTCCAAAGCTGTATTGATTGCGAGAAAACAAATCTGTGGCAGCTATTTGTTTTGCTGTTTACTATCTTCAAGTAGTTTAATTCTAATATATGAAATATGTTGGTCAACTATTATAAGAAAAGATAACAACATATTATAATGATCATATAAAGGACATTCCCTCTGGGCTATCAGACCAAAAGTTCTCAACAACAATTCATTTTAAAACAATAGTATTAGTGAAAAGTAGCACATGCATTTTGACAAGCACATAAGATATATAAAAGAGATAATCCCATAGATTTTGAGTTCTTGCATTCAAATTATAGTAGAGCCACAATTGATGTTCCTTGACAGAAAAATCCCCAAAATATTATGAATGCAGCAGATTAAAGAGTTTTGTTGCATAAGTGTCCCAAAAAAATTAATACTTAAAACTCCAACTACGTTTTTTGCGACATAGAACTTCTTAAGGGTACCAAGTTTTAGTCACTTGGAAAGTGTTGTTGCTGCTTAAACTAAAATGCAGCGTCTGTCCTTCCTTGAGTTTGTTCTTCAAGCTGAACTCATTCCATCCAACGCCAATGCGACATGTCTTCTTTCGTACCAGTACATGCACCTTATAAGCTTTTGACCTCATGACAAGTGTTAAAGTTGTTCCTTTCTTCCACTTCTTATAGATTGCATGCATATACCTAGGCAAGTACTAAAAACAGAAAAAACGTAATGAGCTTACATTAAGAGTTATCACTATTTGGTGATAAGTGAAAAGAATGAAATAACTCACCACTCCATGGTTGTTCTGATCCACATGGGATCTCAAGAGCTGAACAGTGAAGTATGATAATACTCCACCGTGCCCACCATCTTCCTCTGTTTATCATTAAGCTTTAGCCTCAGTTCTTATTTATAATCATTACTTTACTCAAACATGTCACACAACAGAGAATGACCATGAATTATACCTTGCACATCTTCATTTGCTAATTCCTGCTGATACCCAGATTCCGCATCCGAATTGTCAACCATTCCATTATCTGAGTTAAAGGAAAAAAATCTTAACATGTTCATTAAAGCCATGTTTGGAAAAAATAACTTCAGATAACTTTACCTTCATCCTCATCAGCGGCAGACAGATTATACACCTCAGGTATTATTGCCTTTCCCATTGTATACGTTGATATTGCTCTTGCAAACCATTAAAGATTTCCAAGCCAGCTTCATTGTATACTGAAGCATAGAACTTAGAATTTCCAAGGTAATCAAAGAAAATTGTGAAATTCTCCTTCACACCATATTTGGTCATCAAGTTTTTTATGCCCTATAACAATTTACCAGTACCAGCAAAGTAACAGCTATAAACTATTCCATCAGGCAAGATAATTTCAGCTGTGTTATTGATCAAACCTCCGTACTTCATCGCAAACACATAAGGTACTTCCCAAAAGAATCAATTATTTAAGCATGCAACTTAGGTATTTAACATTGAACTGTAGAACACATTTCATTAATAAAATTTTTTACCACTTCTCCAGTGAAAACACTTATCCAGTTTAATTTCTTGAACCATTTTAGATTGGCTTTTCCCTTGACAGAACCTAATATAATTCCCAAAGAATATTACAAGTTATTCCAACATTGTAAATAAAAGCAATTATGTTAATATAAAAAGATTTTAAGAGCTCCAATGAATTACCACTTTTGTAAACTGCTTCCATCTGAACTCTATGAAGCACTGCTACTTCAAATTTCCTCTCTTCTGACGTGCTTATCAGCAAGCATTTGTCACCTATTCTCAGATTAGATGTTCTAGCAAAATGATTCCACTCCCTACCCAGCCAGAGGCCATTGTCCTCCCACTGCATCTTCACTCTCCACAGAAAGTTTTTAAAACCCAATTCTACAGAATCCATTGGTGGTACAAGACCAATACCCATAGCTTCTTCTGTTGACATTACCTACACCAAATTTAGTCCCATTAGCACATTCACCATACATTTTTTACATAGAACTATTATTAGATAACATTGTCTACCTTTGTGTACTTCTTTCCTTCCAAGTGCCCATTATTGATGTCAATTTCAAACTCCAAATCAAACACTGAGCAAGCGTTGTATGAAAACGTTGAGGACAGCTTATCTTTCTCTATGTCAGTAAGATCAAAAACAGGGTTGCTACCGATTCTTCCTTTATCAGTTGGTCTAACAGTTTAATTTGAACATGCAACCCTTTTTGAGTAATCTATTTCCACTGCGTACTCATTAAAAATCTCTACTTGAAATTCCGTACCACCAATATACTTAAAAACAAACATATACCACGGATTGACATTGTAAGTTTTGAATAATTTTTCAAGACCTTCTACTGTTTCAGACGAACTAACATAACGACCAAGCCAAGAATTTGTCATAGGCAAATGCAAACCAATATTATTCAAACCCATTGATCCAAATGAAGCAGCAAATTCGGAGGGAAATTTCTGACAATTAAGGCAAATAGTATGTAAACAAACCAAAATATAGGTCATCACAAATATTATAAAAAGGGAAGTGTTTAATTCCTCTATTACCAGTACGGCTTTCTGATTTTGGCCTTCGACAATGCGACATAGAAACAGCTTCTCACCCATTGATTTCCTCATCGGGAGATTGGCTGCTTACAAAAAAGTACAACCAAGTATTAGTTCCACAAGATAAGCTAATTAGTAAAACCGATCAAAAACCCCTTCGTGCATACCTTTTTTTGTTCTTGCAGACATCCTGTACAAATAAGAAGATGAAGAGTTAAAGATTTGAACCATGCATGATATTTGGAAACTTAAAATGGTAAAGTAAAGACCTGATCGACGACAATGGTAAGGGTTTTCGTAGAGATGAAACAATGGCGTCAAACTGTTTTTGTGAGGAAGAGGAGGAGTTTTCTTATATGAGTGTGTTAAAGTCTGCTAACTGTCACACATCTATTACCATAGTTAAAATATATTTAAGCCCTGCTAATCAGCTATTGACATGGCATTGTTAACAGTTATATTATACTAAAGTATCCAATACTCTATTGTCGAAAAGTTTTTAAAAATTATGGTTCATTTACTGAAATTTGTTTTCCAAGAAAATGTGAATAAAAATTAAAGCCTTCTACCAAATCAATATAAGTAATTATCCTTTACTGATACGTGTGCGATTTAATATAAATTTGTAAAATGATTTTTTACAATACGTGTCACTCAATTGTGGTCAAAAAAATAATTGGTAGTTTCGAACAATCTCGATTTATTGAAATTCTATGCTTTTGATCAAAAAACAGTTGGCCGAAAGATATTTTAACAATAATTTTTGTAATGTTTTTTTTTTAAAAAGGACACTTATCTTCCTTCAAGATATGTATAATATAATGTTGTATTTAATGTTATGTTGCTTTCTGTATAGTATTAAATTTAGTACGGAAGTGTTTCACCATTGAGCAAACTAGAAATAACAAAATTTAATTCATAATAATTTGTATTAGTCAAGCAAGTTAACTTCATATATTATATTTCTGCTCAAATGTCATTATATTAATTAAAGTTCATTTATCTTCGAAGTTATAATTTTTGAAAAAAATTTCATAACATACTTTTATCAGCCAGCTACTACTTTATGCTTACTTTTATTAAATAATACCAAAACTGATAAAGGATATATATCTGCCTTCAACATTAGTCTAATTTTATGTTATATTATAATTTTTTACCCAAAGATTTCACTTTTTCTCAACAGAGAGTATTACATTTCTTTGAAAATGTCATCATATAAATCAAATTTCAATCTTCTTTGAAGTTAAAATGTACGCGTACTTCCAAAATATACCTTTATCAGCCAACTACTAATGTGTGTTTACTCAATTGAAAATAATTTTTTAAAATTTTCTTTTTCTAAATTTAAATATCTCTCAAATATTTTATTTTATAAAAAGAAAACATTCCAAACAATTATTTTAAGTAGGTGATCAAAGTCCCTAGAATTGTGTGCAAAAAATCTTCCTGCCTTATAATAAAAAACCGAAAGGGAGTACCAAAATTGATAACATAGCACCCGTGTTATCAAGTACTCCGTCCTGCCCATTTTATTTGTCACATTTTCTTTTTTGTTTGTTATCACATATTTGTCACATATTTTTGTTTGTCAAATTTAAATTGTTTGTCAAATTACATCTTAAAATAGAGTAAAAGTTATTTCCAGTCACATATTTTTTTTTTAATTTTTTCAAATGAAAAAATATTTATAAATTTCAGTCAAACTTTGGTCAATTTGACCTGCACACAACCAAATGTGACAACATGTTACATATTTGATGATGTCACAGGTATCTAACTTGTTTAGTGTGCAGAAGCAAATATCAGAGTTTAGCTGGAAATCAGAGTTTAACGACTGACAGCTGGATCAGAGTTTAAGCAATGATCAGAGTTTGCAGGCGGCTGATTTTCAGGAGCATATCTGACTAAGTAAGGAAGATAAAGATCAAGAGAGATTGTGCAGATCAGGACAGCAGAAGGATAACTACTGATTAGATTATTTTAGGAAGCAGATAATTATAAATCAATCAGTAGATATCATGTAACTGTGTATATAAACACAGCTTAGGGTTTACTCTAGATGAGTTATCAATTGAATATCACTCGTGTAACCTAGCAGCTCTTAGTGATAAGATATAAATCACTAACAGATTATTTGTAAACTACTGAGATTTGTGAATAAGAGTTTATTGAATTATTCTCTTATACTTGTGTTTGTTTTGGATTGTGTTCACTATATTATCACATATATAGTGAGTTTATTCGGCCTAACAAGTGGTATCAAAGCCAGCTCTGTTGATATACCTACAGTGAGATCTTAATCACACAATCATGTCTGAGAAATCACAAAACAGTAGATATGAGTCTCTTAGGGTTCCGGTCCTTAGGGCATCTGAATATTCTGTCTGGAAAGTAAGAATGATCATGTTTCTGGAATCTACAGATCCAGAATATCTGGATAGAATTTATGATGGTCCACACATGCCAACAAAGCTCTCTGTTGCAGTGGGAGATGAACCCCAGAAGATGATTCCTAAAGAGAAGAAGGACTATACTCCAGAGGACATCTCATCTATCAGTAAAGATGCAAAGGTGAAGCATCTGCTGCATAGTGCTGTGGACAATGCTATGTCCAATAGAGTAATTGGATGCAAAACTGCAAAGGAGATATGGGATGCTTTGGAAGTCAGATGTCAAGGAACCAAAGCCATCAAAAAGAACAGAAGGACCATACTTACTCAAGAGTATGAACACTTTGATTCAAAATCTGGTGAATCACTGACTGATCTTTATGATAGGTTTGTCAAGCTGCTGAATGACTTGTCTCTTGTGGACAAAGAATATGATTTGGAAGATTCAAATCTCAAATTTCTGCTTGCTCTTCCTGAAAAGTGGGATTTGAAAGTAACCACTATAAGAGACAATCATGATCTTGAAAAGATGTCTCTGGATGAAATCTTTGGAAGGTTGAAAACTCATGAACTTGAAATGGAGCAAAGGAGCAAACGACATGGTGGGAAACCCAAACCAGTTGCTCTAAAAGTTCAAGAAGATTCAACTGTGAAAAGCAAAGGAAAAGCTCATGTCAAAAAGTCTGATACTGAGTCATCAAACTCTGATGTTGACTCAGACTCTGATATGCCTTCAGACTCTGATGACAGTGATACTGAGATGATGCAGCTGGCAGCACTGATGGTAAAAAGCTTCAAGAAGATGGCTTACAAGAACTTCAACAAAGGGAAGAAGTTCTCAACCAAAGACAGAAACTCTGACAGAAAGGTCTTCAAAAAGAATGAAGGCAAAGAAGAAAAATCTGGAAAATCTGATAAGTCTAAGTACACCTGCTTCAATTGTGGAGAGAAAGGCCACTTTGCAACTGAGTGCAAGAAAGCTAAGAAAGAAAAGGAACAGGCTTTTATCACAAAGAAAGGAAGCTGGGCAGACACATCAGAATCAGAGGATGAAGTCAACTATGCCTTGATGGCAAACATGGACAACAGCACTGAGACTGTTGAAACTAAGGTACCTCATTCCACTCTTGCTTTTGATACTGAAGATATAACTGAGTTAAGGTTGTTTCTTAAAACTCTGCATGTTAGTTATAGAGATCAGACTTTAGAAAATGAAAGACTAAAATCTGAGAACTTAGATGTCAAGAAAAGGAATCATTATCTTGAAAAGGAACTAGTTCTGATGCTAGAAGTTCAGAAGGAAAGAGATGACTCTATCTTTATTAAAAATGAACTCTTAAAGAAAAATGCTTCTCTTGAAACAGAACTTGTTAAGGAAAGAGAGATAATCAGAACTTGGACTAACTCAGGTAAGACTACTCAGAATATCTTAGAAAGTGGAAACTGGAAGAAAGGGTTAGGTTACTCTGATAAAAATGAAGCTGAGTCATATAAAAAAGAAACCATTAAAATTGAAAAACCTAAGGTAGTTCCAGTAAGATTTGTTGCAGAATCAAAGACTCAGGACAAATCAAAGACTGATACATCTAAACAGGTTAATATTGGTTTGATGACTCAGAAACAGCTTAAGCATAAACTCAAGGAGGTTAAGAAAGAAAACAGGATTAAGGAACCTAGGAAAAACAGGAATGGAAAGGTTGGAATAAACAAAAGCAACAATTACATGCCTGTTCCAAATGCTCCTACGAAAACCTGTCATAATTGTGGTAATCCTAATCATCTTGCTTCTTTTTGCAGGAAAAATAAGGACATAAATGCTATGTCTCCAAAATCAGAAGTTAAGACTAGGAATACTAGATTTAGACCAGAGAATCCCTGTTTTCATTGTGGTAGTTTATGGCATTCCATTTACACTTGTAAGGAATACCATAGTTTATATTATGATTATTATGAATTAAAACCTTCTTTGAGTAAAAAGATTGATTCGCCTAGTTCAGCATCTGTTAAAAAGTCTGTTAGCACAAACTCTGATATAAACTCTGATAAATCTTCCGCTGCTAGTGTTAACAAACTTAACAAGAACAAAGGATCCAAGCAAGTCTGGGTCCTTAAAACTAATCATTAGTTGTGTATGTGACTGCAGGGCAACAGGAAAAACATCCTAGTTCTGGACAGTGGATGCTCAGGACATATGACAGGAAATAAAGCCCTGCTATCAGACTTTGTGGAGAAGGCTGGCCCAAATGTTTCTTATGGAGATGGCAACATAGGGAAAACTTTGGGATATGGCAATATCAATCTTGGAAATGTCATCATTCAATCTGTAGCTCTTGTCTCAGGACTTAAGCACAATCTGCTGAGCATAAGTCAAATCTGTGACAGAGGATATCATGTCAATTTCCTAGAAGAACACTGTGAGGTCATTAGCAAAAGAACTGGAAAAGTTGTTCTGAAAGGATACAGACATGGAAACATCTATGAAGCTAAGCTGTCTTTAAACTCTGAAAGCTCTGCAATCTGTCTACTTGGCAGAGCCAGTATTGAAGAAAGCTGGAACTGGCACAAGAAATTATCTCACCTGAACTTCAATAATATAAATGAACTTGTGAAGAAAGATCTTGTGAAAGGACTTCCAAAATCAGTTTTTACTCCAGATGGACTCTGTGATTCCTGTCAGAAAGCAAAACAGAGGAAGACTTCCTTCAAAAGTAAAACTGAGTCCTCAATTCTTGAGCCATATCATCTGCTGCATGTTGATCTTTTTGGACCAGTAAATATAATGTCCATTGCAAAGAAGAGATATACTCTGGTCATTGTTGATGAATTTACCAGATATACATGGGTATATTTTCTTCACAGCAAGGATGAGACACCATCTTTATTGATTGAGCATGTCAGACAGTTGAACAAAATCTCTAAAGATGCAGTAAAGATCATCAGAAGTGATAATGGCACTGAGTTCAAGAACTTTAAAATGGAGGAGTTCTGTAAAGCAAATGGCATTAAACAGGAATTTTCAGCACCTGGAACACCTCAACAAAATGGTGTTGTAGAAAGGAAGAACAGAACTCTGATTGAAGCTGCTGGAACCATGTTGGAAGAAGCAAAGTTACCAACCTACTTCTGGGCTGAGGCTGTGCAGTCTGCCTGTTTCACACAGAATGCAACTCTGATTAACAAACATGGGAAAACTCCTTTTGAAATGGTTAAAGGCAGAAAACCAAATCTCAAATACTTCCATATTTTTGGATGTAAGTGTTTTGTTCTGAAAAATCATCCTGAACAGCTAACCAAATTTGATTTAAAAGCTGATGAAGGAATTTTTGTTGGTTATCCTTTATCAACAAAAGCCTTTAGAGTTTACAATCTGAGAACAAGGGTAATCATGGAATCCATTCATGTGTCCTTTGATGATAAGAAAATTACTGAAATGGAAGATTTTGAAGATCATGAGCAACTGAGATTTGAAGATGAAGATGCATTCTCTGATTCCATAAACTCTGACTCTGAGACAATATCAGAGCATGTCACTTCTTCTCACCAACCTCAAGCACATGTTGAGGGGGGGCACTTTCAAGATGAAAATCTGGATGAAAATGTTGCAGACTCGGCAGAAAACACAAACTCTGATTCTGACTCCTCAAACTCTGATCACTCTGCATCAGAGAATCAGGAGAACACATCTTCAGGGGGAGCATCAGAAACTCAGAATGCTCAGGGAGATAGCATGAATAATGGGGGAGAGGCATCAGAGAACCAAAATGATACTGGCATGGATTATGGGGGAGGATCTAGTTCCAGAAATCAACTGCCACATGAAAGAAAATGGACAAAGTCTCATACACCAGATCTGATTATTGGGGATCCAGATGCTGGAGTACAAACCAGAACTGCAACAGCAAATGAGTGTTTATTTCATTCATTTTTATCTCAGACAGAACCAAAGAAAGTGGAAGAAGCTTTAAAGGATGCAGACTGGGTAACAGCAATGCAGGAGGAGTTAAATGAATTTGAGAGAAATAAAGTCTGGACACTTGTACCAAGACCAAAGAACAGATCAATTGTTGGTACCAAGTGGGTTTTTAGGAACAAAACAGACAGTGATGGTGTAATTACAAGAAATAAAGCCAGACTGGTAGCTAAGGGATATTCTCAACAAGAAGGAAATGACTATGATGAGACCTTTGTCCTAGTTGCCAGATTGGAAGCAATCAGAATTTTCTTGGCTTATGCAGCACACAAGCAATTCAAAGTGTTTCAGATGGATGTAAAGAGTGCTTTTCTCAATGGGGAGCTAGAGGAAGAGGTATATGTTGAACAACCTCCAGGGTTTGTGGACACAAAATTTCCAGATCATGTCTACAGATTGGATAAAGCACTGTATGGACTAAAGCAAGCACCAAGAGCATGGTATGAAACTCTGGCTCAATTTCTTTTGGACAGTGGTTTCAACAGAGGTACAATTGATAAAACTCTATTTTATCTCAACCATGGTAATGATCTGCTATTAGTTCAAGTCTATGTAGATGATATTATTTTTGGGTCTACTAATTCTAAACTCTGTGAGAGATTCTCAAAGCTTATGCAGTCTAGATATCAGATGAGCATGATGGGAGAAATGAGCTATTTTTTGGGACTTCAAGTCAAACAGACTGATGAGGGTATTTTCATTAATCAGTCTAAATATACCAGGAACCTGCTAAAGAAATTTGGCATGCAGGATAGCTCAGCTGCAACCACTCCAATGGCAACTGCCACTAAGTTAGATAAAGATACTGGATCACCGGTAGAAATTACTAACTATAGAGGTATGATAGGCTCACTTCTATATCTGACTGCTAGTAGACCTGATATCATGTTTGCAACCTGTCTCTGTGCAAGATTTCAAGCAGATCCAAGAGAACCACACCTTGTAGCAATCAAAAGGATTTTCAAATATCTCAAAGGAACAGTTGAGATGGGACTCTGGTATCCCAGAGAATCAGACTTTACACTGATTGGTTACTCTGATGCAGATTTTGCAGGATGCAAAATAGACAGAAAAAGTACAAGTGGGAGCTGTCAATTTCTAGGAGGAAGATTAGTTTCTTGGTTCAGTAAGAAACAAAAATCTATTTCCACATCCACTGCAGAAGCAGAGTATATTGCTGCAGGAAGCTGCTGTGCTCAGATTTTATGGATGAAGAATCAACTACTGGATTATGGGTTAACTCTGACTCAAATTCCTATTTACTGTGATAACCAAAGTGCTATTGCTATGACAGGAAACCCAGTACAGCACTCCATGACCAAGCATATCAGCATAAGGTATCATTTTATCAGAGAACATGTAATGGAAGGAACAGTAGAGCTTCACTTTGTTCCAACAGATCAGCAGTTGGCAGATATCTTCACCAAACCTCTGGCTGAAGCAACATTCACAAGGCTTGTAAACGAATTAGGGATGATCTCTGGTCCTCTCTAAACTCTGATACATTGCATGATACTATATCTGTTAGTATTTGTTATTATGAACATGATCTACAACTGCATCTGTTATTCTCTGATCCAGACTCTGATGATTATACTCTGATTTGATAAACTCTGATATTTAAACTCTGACCCGACAAACTCTGATGACTTGAATTTTTCATGATGAAAGATATTCCTGTGAAGAATATGTTGCACTTAACTGAATTTAGTCATAAGCCTCTCTAAAGTCTGAATTTTGTGATATTACAGCTGTGGAAATCTTTAACACACAACACATGAGTTAATTTTGTTACCTAGACTGTCTTACTTCTTAAATATTAGATATGTACTCAGAAAAGAATCTGCTTTCCTCCTCTTATGAGCTAAGAGTTAATAAACTTCAGTTATGGATCCTCAAGATATTTCTTCTCAGAAAAGAAACTCAAAAGAAAAGAAAAACAAAAGAAATTATCTCAGGTACTCCTTTGAGATCTTAGAAAATTTGTGAAAGGAAAGATCCAAGTGCACTGCTGGTATTAAGCAAATGCATCGAAAATTAAGTTAATTTTTGGGGACTTTTCACATTCTCTGATTACTGGAGAAATACTCTGAGCAAACAAAAGTCTGATAAAGGTTATGACTCACTTACCATGAGAAGTTCCCTTTCAAAAAGACAAATGTTGTTCAAAAGAGAAGAAATGGTATACTCTGATCCGTATTGTGAGTAACTCGGCTTATGAGATGATTAAAACATTTTCTTATTATCTGATTCTTTCTAATATTATTTAAGAAATTTGACACTCTCTGTGACATTAGAATATTCATGTTTACACACACCTCACTCCACTTCTGTGATTAACAATTTTTCGTGGCTTCGAGTAATTTTTGACTAGAGTTCAATAAATATTTGCAAACTCTGAGGAGCAAGTATCATTTAGACCTTGAATATTTATCTCTCATCATTACAAATTCTATGATCACTCTTTGATTTGTCATTTTATAAGTCATTTATTTAAACTCTGGTCAATGGTCAGCTCCTGATCGAAGTCCGAGTTAAAATAAATATTTTGGTCAAGATAATATTAGATTTAAATTATCAAACGGTAGAAAATCCATTTGTATTCCTGAGTGGAGAAAAACACGGTAATTATTTGTGTTTTATTGGTAAATGGTGCACGTTTGTTCAGATTCACACGCCACTCATTATTACTGCTCCACTACCATTTTTTTACCGTTCAGAACCTGCCACGTGCCCCACTAACACTGTTACATATTTGATGATGTCACAGGTATCTAACTTGTTTAGTGTGCAGAAGCAAATATCAGAGTTTAGCTGGAAATCAGAGTTTAACGACTGCCAGCTGGATCAGAGTTTAAGCGATGATCAGAGTTTGCAGGCGGCTGATTTTCAGGAGCATATCTGACTAAGTAAGGAAGATAAAGATCAAGAGGGATTGTGCAGATCAGGACAGCAGAAGGATAGCTACTGATTAGATTATTTTAGGAAGCAGATAATTATAAATCAATCAGTAGATATCATGTAACTGTGTATATAAACACAGCTTAGGGTTTACTCTAGATGAGTTATCGATTGAATATCATACGTGTAACCTAGCAGCTCTTAGTGATAAAGTATAAATCACTAAGAGATTATTTGTAAACTACTGAGTTTTGTGAATAAGAGTTTATTGAATTATTCTCTTATACTTGTGTTTGTCTTGGATTGTGTTCACTATATTATTATATATAGTGAGTTTAATCGGCCTAACAAGTGGTATCAGAGCCAGGTCTGTTGATATACCTACAGTGAGATCTTAATCACACAATCATGTCTGAGAAATCACAAAACAGTAGATATGAGTCTCTTAGGGTTCCGGTCCTCAGGGCATCTGAATATTCTGTCTGGAAAGTAAGAATGATCATGTTTCTGGAATCTACAGATCCAGAATATCTGGATAGAATTTATGATGGTCCACACATGCCCACAAAGCTCTCTGTTGCAGTGGGAGATGAACCCCAGAAGATGATTCCTAAAGAGAAGAAGGACTATACTCCAGAGGATATCTCATCTATAAGTAAAGATGCAAAGGTGAAGCATCTGTTGCATAGTGCTCTGGACAATGCTATGTCCAATAGAGTAATTGGATGCAAAACTGCAAAGGAGATATGGGATGCTTTGGAAGTCAGATGTCAAGGAACCAAAGCCATCAAAAAGAACAGAAGGACCATACTTACTCAAGAGTATGAACACTTTGATTCAAAATCTGGTGAATCACTGACTGATCTTTATGATAGGTTTGTCAAGCTGCTGAATGATCTGTCTCTTGTGGATAAAGAATATGATTTGGAAGACTCAAATCTCAAATTTCTACTTGCTCTGCCTGAGAAGTGGGATTTGAAAGTAACCACTATAAGAGACAACCATGATCTTGAAGAGATGTCTCTGGATGAAATCTTTGGAAGGTTGAAAACTCATGAACTTGAAATGGAGCAAAGGAGCAAACGACATGGTGGAAAACCCAAACCAGTTGCTCTAAAAGTTCAAGAAGATTTAACTGTGAAAAGCAAAGGAAAAGCTCATGTCAAAAAGTCTGATACTGAGTCATCAAACTCTGATGTTGACTCAGACTCTGATATCCCTTCAGACTCTGATGACAGTGATACTGAGATGATGCAGCTGGCAGCACTAATGGTAAAAAGCTTCAAGAAGATGGCCTACAAGAACTTCAACAAAGGGAAGAAGTTCTCAACCAAAGACAGAAAATCTGACAAAAAGGTCTTCAAAAAGAATGAAGGCAAAGAAGAAAAATCTGGAAAATCTGATAAGTCCAAGTACACCTGCTTCAATTGTGGAGAAAAAGGCCACTTTGCAACAGAGTGCAAGAAAGCTAAGAAAGAAAAGGAACAGGCCTTTATCACAAAGAAAGGAAGCTGGGCAGACACATCAGAGTCAGAAGATGAAGTCAACTATGCCTTGATGGCAAACATGGACAACAGCACTGAGACTGTTGAGACTAAGGTACCTCATTCCACTCTTGCTTTTGACACTGAAGATATAACTGAGTTAAGATTATTTCTTAAAACTCTGCACGTTAGTTATAGAGATCAGACTTTAGAAAATGAAAGACTAAAATCTGATAACTTGAATGTCAAGAAAAGGAATGATTATCTTGAAAAGGAACTAGTTCTGATGCTAGAAGTTCAGAAGGAAAGGGATGATGCTATCTTTATTAAAAATGAACTCTTAAAGAAAAATGCTTCTCTTGAATCAGAACTTGTTAAGGAAAGAGAGATAATCAGAACTTGGACTAACTCAGGAAAGACTACTCAGAATATCTTAGAAAGTGGAAACTGGAAGAAAGGGTTAGGTTACTCTGATAAAAATGAAGCTGAGTCATATAAACAAGAAACCATTAAAATTGAAAAACCAAAGGTAGTTCCAGTAAGATTTGTTGCAGAATCAAAAATTGATACTCCTAAACAGGTTAATATTGGTTTAATGACTCAGAAACAGCTTAAGCATAAACTCAAGGAGGTTAAGAAAGAAAACAGGATTAAGGAACCTAGGAAAAATAGGAATGGAAAGGTTGGTATAAACAAAAGCAACAATTACATGCCTGTTCCAAATGCTCCTAGGAAAACTTGTCATAATTGTGGTAATCCTAATCATCTTGCTTCTTTTTGCAGGAAAAATAAGGACATAAATGCTATGTCTCCAAAATCAGAAGTTAAGACTAGGAATACTAGATTTAGACCAGAGAATCCTTGTTTTCATTGTGGTAGTTTATGGCATTCCATTTACACTTGTAAGGAATACCATAGTTTATATTATGATTATTATGAATTAAAACCCTCTTTGAGGAAAAAGATTGATTCTCCTAGTTCAGCATCTGTTAAAAAGTCTGTTAGCACAAACTCTGATATAAACTCTGATAAATCTTCCGCTGCTAGTGTTAACAAACTTAACAAGAACAAAGGATCCAAGCAAGTCTGGGTCCTTAAAACTAATCATTAGTTATGTATGTGATTGCAGGGCAACAGGAAAAACATCCTAGTTCTGGACAGTGGATGCTCTGGACATATGACAGGAAATAAAGCCCTGCTATCAGACTTTGTGGAGAAGGCTGGCCCAAATGTTTCTTATGGAGATGGCAACATAGGGAAAACTTTGGGATATGGCAATATCAATCTTGGAAATGTCATCATTCAATCTGTAGCTCTTGTCTCAGGACTTAAGCATAATCTGCTGAGCATAAGTCAAATCTGTGACAGAGGATATCATGTCAATTTCTTGGAAGAACACTGTGAGGTCATTAGTAAAAGAACTGGAAAAGTTGTTCTGAAAGGATACAGACATGGCAACATCTATGAAGCTAAGCTATCTTTAAACTCTGAAAGCTCTGCAATCTGTCTACTTGGCAGAGCCAGTATTGAAGAAAGCTGGAACTGGCACAAGAAATTATCTCACCTGAACTTCAACAATATAAATGAGCTTGTGAAGAAAGATCTTGTAAAAGGACTTCCAAAATCAGTTTTTACTCCAGATGGACTCTGTGACTCCTGTCAGAAAGCAAAACAGAGGAAGTCTTCCTTCAAAAGTAAAACTGAGTCCTCAATTCTTGAGCCTTATCATCTGCTGCATGTTGATCTTTTTGGACCAGTAAATATAATGTCCATTGCAAAGAAGAGATATACTCTGGTCATTGTTGATGAATTTACCAGATATACATGGGTACATTTTCTTCACAGCAAGGATGAGACACCATCTTTATTGATTGAGCATGTCAAACAGTTGAACAAGATCTCTAAAGATGCAGTAAAGATCATCAGAAGTGATAATGGCACTGAGTTCAAGAATTTTAAAATGGAGGAGTTCTGTAAAGAAAATGGCATTAAACAAGAATTTTCAGCACCTGGAACACCTCAACAAAATGGTGTTGTTGAAAGAAAGAACAGAACTCTGATTGAAGCTGCTAGAACCATGTTGGAGGAAGCAAAGCTACCAACCTACTTCTGGGCTGAAGCTGTGCAGTCTGCCTGTTTCACACAGAATGCAACTCTGATTAACAAACATGGGAAGACTCCATTTGAAATGGTTAAAGGCAGAAAACCAAATCTCAAATACTTCCATATTTTTGGATGTAAATGTTTTGTTCTGAAAAATCATCCTGAACAGCTAACCAAATTTGATTTAAAAGCTGATGAAGGAATTTTTGTTGGTTACCCTTTATCAACAAAAGCCTTCAGAGTTTACAATCTGAGAACAAGGGTAATCATGGAATCCATTCATGTATCCTTTGATGATAAGAAAATAACTGGAATGGAAGATTTTGAAGATCATGAGCAACTGAGATTTGAAGATGAAGATGCATTCTCTGACTCCATAAACTCTGAGACAATATCAGAGCATGTCACTTCTAATCACCAACCTCAAGCACATGTTGAGGGGGAGCACTTTCAAAATGAAAATCTGAATGAAAATGTTGCAGACTCGGCAGAAAACACAAACTCTGATTCTGACTCCTCAAACTCTGATCACTCTACATCAGAGAATCAGGAGAACACATCTTCAGGGGGAGCATCAGAAACTCAGAATGCTCATGGAGATAGCATGGATAATGGGGGAGAGGCATCAGAAACTCAGAATGATACTGGCATGGATCATGGGGGAGGATCTAGTTCCAGAAATCAACTGCCACATGAAAGAAAATGGACAAAGTCTCATACACCAGATCTGATTATTGGGAATCCAGATGCTGGAGTACAAACCAGAACTGCAACAGCAAATGAGTGTTTATTTCATTCATTTTTATCTCAAACAGAACCAAAGAAAGTGGAAGAAGCCTTAAAGGATGCAGACTGGGTAACAGCAATGCAGGAGGAGTTAAATGAATTTGAAAGAAATAAAGTCTGGACACTTGTACCAAGACCAAAGAACAGATCAATTGTTGGTACCAAGTGGGTTTTCAGGAACAAAACAGACAGTGATGGTGTAATTACAAGAAATAAAGCCAGACTGGTGGCTAAGGGATACTCTCAACAAGAAGGAATTGACTATGATGAGACCTTTGCCCCAGTTGCCAGATTGGAAGCAATCAGAATTTTCTTGGCTTATGCAGCACACAAAAAATTCAAAGTGTTTCAGATGGATGTAAAGAGTGCTTTTCTCAATGGGGAGCTGGAGGAAGAAGTATATGTTGAACAACCTCCAGGATTTGTGGACACAAAATTTCCAGATCATGTCTACAGATTGGATAAAGCACTGTGTGGACTAAAGCAAGCACCAAGAGCATGGTATGAAACTCTGGCTCAATTTCTTTTGGACAGTGGTTTCAACAGAGGTACAATTGATAAAACTCTATTTTATCTCAATCATGGTAATGATCTGCTATTAGTTCAAGTTTATGTAGATGATATTATTTTTGGGTCTACTAATCCTAAACTCTGTGAGAGATTCTCTAAGCTTATGCAGTCCAGATATCAAATGAGCATGATGGGAGAGATGAGCTACTTTTTGGGACTTCAAGTCAAACAGACTGATGAGGGTATTTTCATTAATCAGTCTAAATATACCAGGAACTTGCTAAAGAAATTTGGCATGCAGGATAGCTCAGCTGCCACCACTCCAATGGCAACTGCCACTAAGTTAGATAAAGATACTGGATCACCAGTAGAAATTACTAACTATAGAGGTATGATAGGCTCACTTCTATATCTGACTGCTAGTAGACCTGATATCATGTTTGCAACCTGTCTTTGTGCAAGATTTCAAGCAGATCCAAGAGAACCACACCTTGTAGCAGTCAAAAGGATTTTCAAATATCTCAAGGGAACAGTTGAGATGGGACTCTGGTATCCCAGAGAATCAGACTTTACACTGATTGGTTACTCTGATGCAGATTTTGCAGGATGCAAAATAGACAGAAAAAGTACAAGTGGGAGCTGTCAATTTCTAGGAGGAAGATTAGTTTCTTGGTTCAGTAAGAAACAAAAATCTATTTCCACATCCACTGCAGAAGCAGAGTATATTGCTGCAGGAAGCTGCTGTGCTCAGATTTTATGGATGAAGAATCAACTACTGGATTATGGGTTAACTCTGACTCAAATTCCTATTTATTGTGATAATCAAAGTGCTATTGCTATGACAGGAAATCCAGTACAGCATTCCATGACCAAGCACATCAGCATAAGGTATCATTTTATCAGAGAACATGTGATGGAAGGAACAGTAGAGCTTAACTTTGTTCCAACAGATCAGCAGTTGGCAGATATCTTCACCAAACCTCTGGCTGAAGCAACATTCACAAGGCTTGTAAACGAATTAGGGATGATCTCTGGTCCTCTCTAAACTCTGATACATTGCATAATACTATATCTGTTAATGTTTGTTATTCTCTGATCAAGACTCTGATGATTATACTCTGATTTGATAAACTCTGATATTTAAACTCTGACCCGACAAACTCTGATTACTTGAATTTTTCATGATGAAAGATATTCCTGTGAAGAATATGTTGCACTTAATTGAATCTAGTCATAAGCCTTTCTAAAGTCTGAACTTTGTGATATTACAGCTGTGGAAATCCTTAACTCACAACACATGAGTTAATTTTGTTACCTAGACTGTCTTACTTCTCAAATATTAGATATGTACTCAGAAAAGAATCTGCTTTTCTCCTCTCATGAGCTAAGAGTTAATATATTTCAGTTATGGATCCTCAAGAAATTTCTTCTCAGTAAAGAAAATCAAAAGAAAAGAAAAACAAAAGAAATAATCTCAGGTACTCCTTTGAGATCTTAGAAAATTTGTGAAAGGAAAGAACCAAGTGCACTGCTGGTATTAAGCAAATGCATCAAAAATTGAAACAATTTTTTGGTGACTTTTCACATTCTCTGATTACTGGAGAAATACTCTGAAAAAAAAAAAAAACAAAAAGTCTAATAAAGGTTATGACTCACTTACCATGAGGAGTTTCCTTTCAAAAAGACATTTGTGATTCCAAAGAGAAGAAATAAATATACTCTGATCCATTTGTGAGAAACTCGGCTTATGAGATGCTTAAAACATTTTCTTATTATCTGATTCTTTCTAATATTAATTAAGAAATTTGACAATCTCTGTAACATTAGAATATTCATGTTAACACACACCTCACTCCACTTCTGTGATTAACAATTTTTTTTGGCTTCGAGTAATTTTTGACTAGAGTTCAACAAATATTTGCAAACTCTGAGGAGCAAGTATTGTTTAGATCTTGAATATTTATCTCTCATCATTACAAGATTCTATGATCACTCTCTGATTTGTCAATTTATAAGTCATTTATTTAAACTCTGGTCAATGGTCAGTCTCTGATCGAAGTCCGAGTTAAAATAAATATTTTGGTCAGATAATATTAGTTTTTATTATCAAACGGTAGAAAAACCATTTGAATTCCTGAGTGGAGAAAAACACGGTAAATAATTGTGTTTTATTGGTAAATGGTGCATGTTTGTTCAGATTCACACGCCACTCATAATTACCTCTCCACTACCATATTTTTTACCGTTTAGAATCTGCCACGTGCCCCACTACAGCGTTTATCTCTCACCACTATGCGTATGCACATATATATTGTCAGAAATTGAAATTTTTCATTATTTCACACAAATTGATCACTCTCTCTCTCTGATAATCGTTTCAAAAACTCTTGTGCGCATTTCATCAAACACCTTGTCTACACCTCACTATTCTCTTGATTTTTCAGAAAATGTCGACCAAAGCCTTTGAATATAATGGTGTCAAGTTCGTCACCAACAACTACGCTGCAATCCTGACAAACGATGAAGCTCCAAGCGAGTTCCATCTCATTCAGGACTATCTGGCTCACAGTGAGCTCATGTATGCACTCACCCAACCAGAGGTGATTTCTCCAGAACAAGTTATCTCACTCTGGCGTTCAGCAAAATACAATGATGGTGGTGAACATGGATCACCCTCTTTGACATGCATATATGATGGTCAGGAGTATATTGTCACTCCTGAAACTGTAAGAAAGGCTCTCCACCTTCCACAGCACTCCAAATATCATAGCTCTGTCAGCACCCAAACTCTGAAGGATATGATGCAATTCTTTGGATACTCTGGTAGCACTGACAAGATGGGGGAACTCAAGCGCCCTTGTCTCTGCAAAGAATGGAGCTTTTACTACGACTGTATCACCAGGGCCTTTGGAAATAAATGCAGCAACTATGATGCAATCCCACTTTTCAGTCAGCAAATTGGGTATGCTCTGATTCATAATCTCAACTTTGATATTGCTCCTTATATCTTGAGATTTATTGGTGATAGGAGATTAGAGGATGAGAAAACTGTCTACTTTGCTAGATTTTGTCAGCTTATTTTCTCATATTGTTTTCCTCTGGTACCTCTTCCTGATACTGACACTGAACCACCCTTCAAAATTACAAAAAGAGCTTTCTCTGATTTAATTAAGAAGGACAGTAAGAAACCCCAACTGCCCATTTTTGCCATACCTGTAACTGTGCAGGATAAATTAAAGCTGGCAATGCCAGATAAATATGGCTCACTATTTTCTGATGAAAATTTACCAACCTCCTCCCAACATCCACAAGAAATACCAACCTCTGGTCCTTCCCAAAAGGGGCCAGTTGTAAAATCTAAACCAAAGCAACCCTCTGGTCCTTCCCAAAAAGGGCCAGTTGTAATATCTTCACCTACAAGAGTACTGAGGTCATCTAAACAGTCATCTCCATCCAAACAGTCACCTCCTCCACCTAGGAAGCGAAGATTTATGCAAAAACTATCAGACTCTGACTCAGACTCTGAGCCAGAACCAGTACCACTCATCTCCAGGCCTAGAAAGAAGATCAAGCCCACCTCCACTATCACTGATCTTACTGTGGATCCTCCTCTAGAATCCACAGTAAATCCTCTTGAGATGGTAACAATATCTGATCCTCTGATGATAGAGCCCCTATCTGCAGTACCTCTGACTACTTCACCTCATGCTGACACCACAATGTCAGAATCTATTCCTCAGTCAGAGGATCCTTTGCTACATTCCACAGAAGCTGCAATTCCTATCTCTGATAACATTCCTGAAGAATCTGAGTTGATTCCAGAGGCAATTGTCACTACTCCAGACAATGCTCAAGAAATCATAACTCCTGTTGAAGAATTGATTGCAGCTCCTGATCAGGAGATATTATCTGCTGCAAATTCTGAGGAAGCTACAGCTCCTTTATGCTCACAGACACTCAGTATTGCAGTTGATGATGATGATACAGATACTACAGAGGTCACTTCTGGTCATCCTATTGCCCCAGCTATTATTGCAGCTGAAGTCTCAGTTGAGAACAGAGTCAGCATCTCAGTCAGGGAAGTCTCTCCAGTCAGAGATCCTTCACCTGTTCAATCTGCATCAACAGCTCCTGTTTGTGAAGTTCTTTCTTCCAAACCTACAGAGAACAGAGTTTGCACTCTCAGTTACTCTAAGAGGATGCAAAGAGCTCCAACTTCCTCTGTGGAAGCCAGACTATCCTCTATAGAGTTCACTCAGCAATCCATGCAACAAACTCTGGCTGAGTTGAGCTCCTCTGTTGCTCAATTGGTTAAATTTCTCATCCCTGATGATGCCAAAAAGGGGGAGAAAGTACAGAAAGACAAATGCAAGGTTGATCAGCAACAGAGAAAACCAGATGATGAGGAAGAGGATGAAGAAAAGAAGGAGTCTGGAAATTTAAACTCTGGAAATTTGAACTCTCAGATAATCTTGCACTCTCAGAGTCAGTCTAAAGAAAAGAGGGATGATAAGGCTGGAAGCAGTTCTCAGCAACCACAGAAAAGAAAATCCCAACAACCTCTGATACCAGCTGACTGTAAAACCAAAGCTCTCTCTGAGCAATTAGTTGAGCTTGGTGATCCTGAATCTAAGCTGTTGAGTCACACAGTGAAGTTTCAAGGAGAGGAAAAGACCTTCTTCTACAAGGCCCCTACACAACTAGCTTTTGATGAAGCAGTTGCAAAGAATCTATTCGAAGAGGAAAATCCAGGGTTATCACTTGAAGACATCAGAAAAGAAGAAGAGAGGTTGGCTGCTGAGATCAAGAAGAACAGAGAATCAAAGCCTAATGAAACTGCAACTGATCAGAAGAAAATAAGCTCTGATGGCAAGAAGCTGGTCACTGAGAAGTCAACTTCTTCAAGAAGGAAAGGAATTGTGATCAGTGAGATTAATTATGCTGATATAAATAGGCCCAGAGTTTATCAAAAATCTGACTCTGATTCAAGCAGAAAAGGGAAAAAGGTCATAGATGGTGTTCCATCTACAAGAAAGGCTGAATCAGAAGTTCAACAAACACCTGTAAACATTCCTGAAGAAACTGGTCAGAATTTAGCCTCTGACATTGCTCAAGCTAAACACAAAGATGAAGAAAATGTGAAGCCAGTTGAGGTTAAAGCTACATGGATCAAGTCAACCACTGACAGGGCTCAAGTTGACAAAGCTAAATCCCAGAAGAAGAAAAGTCTATTTGGAAGTCTTGGTACAAATCTGTACAAAGAAAGTTCACTGCTCACCAGAATCAGAACTCATGGAACCAGAGGAAAAGAAGCTTATGACTGGACTGGCCTTGGTCATAGAAAAGAAAAGATTCAAACAGGCTCAGCAACTACTTTCAGAGATCCTTATCCTCTGACTGGAAAAGTAGGAGAAGCTGTAACACAGGAAGATCTTGATAAGGTTGAGTCAGTTCAAATCTTAATGGACACTCATGATGGGACAGAAGACAAAGAAAAGATTGCTATATTTCTGGAGTCTGGCAGAGTTTATAGAATCTCAGAAGCTGATTTGTTACTAAAATCTCTGAGGGAGCTGGAGCATTTTCACTATATGCTGGAGATCAAGAATGAAGCTACTCAGAGGTGGTCAGACTTAATGAAAAGGACAATCAGGGAAAAGAGAAGATTCTATGGAGTACAGCCTGATGTAGAATACATTCCTAAAATAGCTCAAGATGATGGTTCTGAAATTGACATGGAAAAGAATAGCTCTGTGATGGAGACTATTGCAAATATCAGAGTCTTGGGTTACAATAATGAAGCAGACAGGCCTAGAGTGATTCAATTGGGAGAAGCAATGAAGAGAAGCAAAGCAAATGCTTTGAGATCAGCCATATACCAGACAGGAGATGAAGATGAAGAACTCAAGACTGTCAAAGCTCAAATGATACAGACTCTGAAGCAAATTGAAGAAAAGCTGATTACTCAGTTTGTTAAGGAGAGCTATGGGTATAGATTGATTGGCTGACTAAGTTCTGATATGTACTGTAAGTTGTAATTAGTTCTGCTCAATCTATAAGTTATAATTTATTTATGCAGATTAATTATTTCTTGCATTTGTCCTTGATTGTTTTTGACATCATCAGTAAATATATAGAACTTGTTCATTCTATTTAATGTACAAGTTGGGGGAGATTGTTACATATTTGATGATGTCACAGGTATCTAACTTGTTTAGTGTGCAGAAGCAAATATCAGAGTTTAGCTGGAAATCAGAGTTTAACGACTGCCAGCTGGATCAGAGTTTAAGCGATGATCAGAGTTTGCAGGCGGCTGATTTTCAGGAGCATATCTGACTAAGTAAGGAAGATAAAGATCAAGAGGGATTGTGCAGATCAGGACAGCAGAAGGATAGCTACTGATTAGATTATTTTAGGAAGCAGATAATTATAAATCAATCAGTAGATATCATGTAACTGTGTATATAAACACAGCTTAGGGTTTACTCTAGATGAGTTATCGATTGAATATCATACGTGTAACCTAGCAGCTCTTAGTGATAAAGTATAAATCACTAAGAGATTATTTGTAAACTACTGAGTTTTGTGAATAAGAGTTTATTGAATTATTCTCTTATACTTGTGTTTGTCTTGGATTGTGTTCACTATATTATTATATATAGTGAGTTTAATCGGCCTAACAAACACAGTAATCAGATTTTCGTATATACACTCGTATATATATCGTTTTTGAATTTTTAACTCTTCACTTTTAACACACGATTTTTACTCTCTCTCTCTCAAACCCTCTTCTCATTTTCTCTCAAACATTTTGTCAAACAACATACCTGCATAACCTCAAACTCTCATTTTCTTTTCAGAAATCATGTCGACTACTGCCTTCGAGTTCAATGGAGCAAAGTTTGTCACCAACAACTACTCAGCCATTCTGGATAACGATGAAGCACCCAAGGAGTTTCATCTTATTCAAGATTTCCTGGCTCACAGTGAGCTGATGTATGCTCTGACTCAGCCAGAGCTAATCTCTCCTTCTCAAGTTCTCACCCTCTGGAGATCAGCAAATTACGATGATGGAGGTGAAAATGGTTCTCCATCTCTCACCTGCAATTATGAAGGCCAAGAATATGCTATCTCACCAGCAACCATTAGGAAGGCTCTTCATCTTCCTGAAGAAAAGAAATATGATGCTTCAGTACCCACTCAGACTATGCGTGACATGATGATCTTTCTTGGGTATTCTGCAAGCACAGACAAAATGGGGGAACTTAAGCGTCCACACCTCTGCAAGGAGTGGAGCTTCTTCTATGACTGCATAACCAGAGCTTTTGGTAACAAATGCAGCAACTTTGATGCCATTCCCATCTTCAGTCAGCAGATTGGGTATTTTCTAATCCACAATCTCAAATTTGATATTGCCACATCTATATTGAGATTTATTGGTGATAGGAGAAAAGAAAATATGAATATTGTCTATTATTCAAGATTTTGTCAGCTCATATTTTCTTACTGCTTCCCTGATGTGCCCCTTCCTGAAAATGGAAATGAACTCCCATTTAAGATCACCAAAAGAGCTTTTACTGATCTGATTAAGAAGGATAGTAAAAAGAATACTGTACCTGTATTTGCTATTCCTGTGACTGTACAGGATAAACTGAAGTTAGCTTTACCAGACAAGTATGAAGCCTTATTCTCTGATGAGAATATCCCACAGCCTCCATCTCCTGCTCATGACCCAATAGCAAGTTCTGATCCTAAACCAACCTCTGGTTCTTCTCAACAAGGACCAGTTGAAAAATCTTCACCAAAAAGGATACTCAGATCCACCAAATCCCCAACTAAACCTTCTCCTCCTCCCAGAAAAAGAAGATTCCTACAGAAAATTTCAGATTCTGAATCAGAAGAAGACATTCCTCCTCCTCCACCAGCAAAGAGACTGAGAAAGAAAATACAGCCAACCTCTATTACTGATCTGACTGTGGAACCACCACAGTCAGAGGATCCTGAACAACCTTTGATTCCATTCTCTGATCAATCTGCAGAGCCACTTTTGATTGAACCTATTTCTGCAATGCCACTTGATACTGCTGCAGCTGACCAACAAATGTCAGAGTCAACCTCTGATCACAATGATCAAACAGAAGGAACCAAGTCTGTTGAAGAGAAAATTGCAGCTGATACTGATATATCAGAAAAACCCTCTGATGCACCTGGTCAATCAGAGGATGCACAAATAGAAATGGTCCTCCAGCTAATTCAAGATTCTTTGGTTCAACCTGATGATATTGTTGCAGCTCCTTCTCAGGAGATTCCAATGGCAGAAAACTCTGAGACAGCTACTGAAGCTCTAGAGTCACATACTCTGAGTATTTTTCTTGCAGACATTGATGATGATGAAGGCACAGAAGTCACATCAACCCCCATAATCTCTGAGCCAGTCAGAGAAACTACACCAGAAAGGGTTGATTCCCCAGTTAAGGCACTGTCACCAGTTAGGGAATCCACTCCCTTTATAGCTCCTGCAGTTCCAAGCTCTCCAATTCCATTTTCTGAGCCTGCTAGAAGGAAAATTTGCCACTTGTCCTGTAATCACAGGATGTGCAGAACCACATCACCTTCTGTGGAAGATAGACTTACCTCTATTGAAGCTACTCAGGCTTCAATGAATTATACTCTGGCAGATTTGAGTGCTTCTGTGGCACAGCTGGTACAGGTTCTCACCTCTGCTGATGTCAAAAAGGGGGAGAAAACATCCAAAGACAAATGCAAACCTGATCAGCAATTAAAAAGAAAAAAGCCAGATGATGATGAGGAAGAAAAAGGGGAAATGAACAAACAGCAAAAGCTGAAGCTGCTGCAGAGTAAAGAAACAAAGAAGAACAGTAGAGAAGCAGCAAGCTCTGAGAGACCACCCAGAGAATCTCAAAAACACAAATCTATGGAATTGACTGTTGTAACTCAAGCTCAGAGAATAACCAAAGCAGTCAGAGATTCAGATGCTATATCCAAAGAGATAGATCTTGTGAACTCTGAAGTGGAAAAGAAGAAAGAAAAATTGGTTGCTGAAGCTGAAAAGCTGATTGAAGCTGGAGACCCTGAGTCTCAGAAATTTTGTCAAACTCTGAAGTTCAGAGGCAAAGAAACCACTCTCTTCTATAAATCTCCTTCCTTGCAAGCAATTGATGAAGCCATGGCAAGGAAAATCTTTGAAAAAGAAAATCCAGGAGTAGATATTGAGGCCATCAGACTTGAAGAAGAAAGATTGGCTGCTGAGAAGAAGAAGATCAGCAAAACAAAATCTGATGAGCAAAGACAGATTACTGATTCCTTTCAGAAACAGAAAATTCCAAAGCAAAAGGGAATAGTAATCAGTGAGGTGAATTACACTGACATCAATAGACCAAGAACCAGATCTCAAACTCAAACTCTGCCTGAGTCTGACTCAAAAGACAAAGGTAAGAAACCAGTTGATATAGTTCCTTCAGTTCCTACTATGCCAAAGAAATCAGTAATTACATTAGCACCAGAGAATCCTACAAAGAGGATGGTCAAACTGAGCAAGAGTGTGCATGTAATGGCAAATGTATCTGAGCAACCAGAAGAAAAGGAAGTTGGATTGGTCAGAAGAAGAAAAGGTGAATCCAAATCAATTCCTGAGATAACTTTAACCTCTGACAATGCTCAAGTTAAAGCTTCAATAACTGAAGAAAAGATTGAAGATACTAAAGCTTCTTGGTTGAAGTTAAACTCTGAGAAGACTCAAGATGATCAGAAGAAAAAGAGTTTATATGGGAGTCTTGGTACAAATTTATACAAGGAAAGCTCAATGCTTACCAGAGTAAGAACTCATGGTACCAGAGGGAAAGAAGCTTAAGACACAACTGGTCTTGGTCACAGAAAAGAAAAGATTCAAACAGGCTCAGCAACTACTTTCAGAGATCCTTATCCTCTGACTGAAAAAGTAGGAGAAGCTGTTACACAGAAAGATCTTGACAAAGTTGAGTCAGTACAGATTCTGATGGACACTCATGATGGGCAAGAAGATAAAGAAAAAATTGCTATATTTCTAGAATCTGGCAGAGTGTATAGGATATCAGAAGCTGATTTATTGCTGAAATCTCTGAGAGAGCTGGAACATTTTCACTATATGTTGGAGATCAAGAATGAAGCTACTCAGAGGTGGTCAGATCTGATGAAGAAAACAATTAGTGAAAAGAGAAGATTCTATGGAATAAAGTCTGATGATGAATATATTCCGCAAATAGCTCAAGATGATGGTTCTGAAATTAGCATGGAAAAGAATAGCTCTGTGATGGAGACTATTGCAAACACCAGAATCTTGGGTTATAATAATGAAGCAGACAGGCCTAGAGTCATTCAGTTGGGAGAAGCAATGAAGAGAAGCAAGGCTAATGCTTTGAGATCAGCTATATACCAGACAGGAGATGAAGATGAAGAGTTAAAGACTGTCAAAGCTCAAATGATACAAACTCTGAAACAAATTGAAGAAGATCTGATTACCAAGTTTGTTAAGGAGAGCTATGGGTATAGACTGATTGGATAATTAGTTCTGCTATGATCTGTAAGTTGTAATTAGTTCTGCCTACTCTGTAAGTGTTAATTTATTTATGCAGATTAGTTACTTCATGTATTTGTCCTTGATTGTTTTTGACATCATCAGTAAATATATATAGAACTTGTTCATTCTGTCTAATGCACAAGTTGGGGGAGATTGTTACATATTTGATGATGTCACAGGTATCTAACTTGTTTAGTGTGCAGAAGCAAATATCAGAGTTTAGCTGGAAATCAGAGTTTAACGACTGACAGCTGGATCAGAGTTTAAGCAATGATCAGAGTTTGCAGGCGGCTGATTTTCAGGAGCATATCTGACTAAGTAAGGAATATAAAGATCAAGAGAGATTGTGCAGATCAGGACAGCAGAAGGATAGCTACTGATTAGATTATTTTAGGAAGCAGATAATTATAAATCAATCAGTAGATATCATGTAACTGTGTATATAAACACAGCTTAGGGTTTACTCTAGATGAGTTATCAATTGAATATCACTCGTGTAACCTAGCAGCTCTTAGTGATAAGATATAAATCACTAAGAGATTATTTGTAAACTACTGAGATTTGTGAATAAGAGTTTATTGAATTATTCTCTTATACTTGTGTTTGTTTTGGATTGTGTTCACTATATTATCACATATATAGTGAGTTTATTCGGCCTAACACAACAAAAAGGGGACGGAGGATGTATTAGTGTTTAAGTGATAGGTAACTAATATTTATTTGAACAAGGAAAATTATTAATTTTTTTGGGTTATTGTTAGACAAAATATTATTCCCAGTTTTAGAATTAATTAAATAATTAATATACTATTTCTATGTAATAAAACTTTAAGGAGTAAGCTGAGACAATTGCGTCGGTTTCATCCGAGCCGTTTGCCATCACTACGTGTCAGCTGTCGGAGAGAGAACACAAATCTCCAGGGGAAGATGTGCACATCCCAGCCTTATTACACTTCATACAACTCACGAACACTTTACAACCACCAACAAACCTAGAATTGAAGGCGCGCCGAACCTCGACTGCATCTTCTGTAAGTTCCTTCTGATATACTCTGTTACTTCATTTATTCACTTAATGTTCCTTATTCATTGCTTCTGCACCCGTCGATTTGATCTAAAGGGAGAGACATTTAATTGATTCGCAGTCTGTTATCATGGAGTTGAATCCCTACAACCCTATAAACACTTTGGACACTAGCACTTATGAATGGAAATGCTGTGTGAGGGTGCAGTCCTTTTGGAAAGGAATGAACAGAGAAAGTCAGGAATTTTGGGGAGTAAATATGATATTGATTGACGATTCGGTATGGTAGCCTAACTATTTGTTTGTTCTGTCTATTTCCAAAGGCAATAGTTCAATTGTCCAACATATAAGATATTTTATTTTTTTTATTTTAGAATTCAAGGATACATGCTTTTGCAAACTCGAAGTATTGTGATGACCTACTAAAGGATATGAAAGAAGGTCAAATTTACGAGATATGTAACTTTAAAGTAAAGGATTATTTGGGTGATGAGAAATTCAGGGCTGTGCGAAACAAGAAGCATTTGTTTTTTACACCTCACACTAAGTTTCAGCAGGCTGATACTATTCGACTTAACATTGAAAAATACGCTTTCGACCTTTTTCACTATGACGAAATTGATAAACTGGAAGATGACAATCGCTTTCTTATTGGTATGTAGCCTACTTTATTTTCTTATACAGACCAATTACAATGCCGAACAAATTCAAATTAAACTTTATTAGACATGGTGGGGAAAGTGAAAAATGTACAGGAGCTTATCAAGATTAAAAAAAATGAGGACGAGAAAACGCTGTTCAAGTTTGAAATAACGAATGGAAGGTATTTCGTTGGGAACTTAAATTAGTAATATTTACAATATCTTACATTGCAGATATATAATTCCGTTTGCTACGTCACAGGTCAAGTGTGCAAGTGACGTTCTTTGATTACTTTGGTGAGCAATTGGAAACAGAGTTTGAGAAGTTAGGCGGTACAAATATTTTTGTGATAATTTCATGTGCAAAAGTTGGGAGATACGAAGGTGAAAATACCTGTGTTGGTATTTTACAAATAGTTTGTACACATTTGATGTCTACTAATACCTCAACTCTTTGTAGGTGTTGCTCATTTATCAAACTATCCTGCAACAAGAGTTTTTATCAACCCAGAACACTATAGTGTCGATCGGCTAAAAAAGAGGTCAATTTTTTATTAAATACTTTGGTTATTCTTCCGTAAGAATTTGGTAACCTTCTCTAACCAACTTGCTATCAATTATAAAATAATATTAGTTTGGAAGAAGAAAAAATAGTACCAGAGGTGGTGTTTATGCCAAATCAACCAAAACCAGCTGAGGTAACTAAGAAACTACTGAAGGTGAAAGAGATAAAAAATCTTCCGAAAGATTTTGAAGAGGTAATTTCACATTTTGTTGTGGAAATACCACGTAATGAAAAATGGACTTATTTAACTTTGGAATTTTTTCTGTTAGGGTATAATATATTGTGAGGTGACAGTGAAGAGATTCATGGACAAATCAAGTTGGTACTTCAGGAAATGTACAGGTTGTGATTTAGAGCTAGAAGTTCAAGATGCAAAATTCAAATGCTTACGTGATGGTGGTTGCGGAAGGATTTACCCTTATCCTGAGAAGAGGTTTCATGTTTTCATTATTTATTATACAAGTTTATTGTATATGAAATCTCTAAGCTGCTTTGCTAAACAGACTCAAATCCACTTGCAATTAGATTCCGAGTAGGCACTCTATGCTCTGATGAAACTGGATCAATTGCTATTATCTTCCCAGACAACGAAATCACGAGAATGATTGACAAAACTGTTATTGACCTGCATGCTGAATGTGCTGATGTAGGTTACCTTGATTTTTTACTTGACACTAAAATATGTTCGCTGCCTAACCTACTCTTTGATATATACTACAGGAAGCGGAGGAGGAGAAATTTCCAGAAATACTCAATTTCCTTTTTCAAACAGAAATATACCATAAGCCTTGATCTGAACAAGGAGAATATTGAAAACGGTTGTACGGTATATAATGCCAAACAAATTGCGGACACGCATGAAAAAGGTGACAGCTTTGATCCAACCAAGGCCACAGTTGTTGATGTGGAATACGTTTCAATGCAGAACGTATGTTATTTTCCCGTTATTCTATAGTTCATTAGAAATGTAAGTCTAAATGTAAAGACAACCCTATCTGTTACATAGGGATAATAACTCAACAATAGAACAGGACAAGTAAATAACACTACGCCTGCACCGGAATCGGAAGATACGAAGACAAAGGTTGAAGAAGCCATCTACAGTCTTGAAGGAATAAGTTCACTGGAAGAAGTTCATTAATATGTTCATGCCTCAGTGAAGAATAAAGATTGAAGTATTCAAGATTGTGGAAGCAATGAAGATGTTGTTTAAGTACTCGAAAGATTTCAGTGCAACCCCTGAAGCAAGATATTTCTATATATCTTGGTTGGTTATTTATAATCAACAAACTGAAGCATAAACTAACCCGGAACCGACTGATCAATGTTTGCTGACAAAGAAGGTACAATGTTCAACTTCAGTGTTAGTCGCTTGTGAACCAGACCAGTGCACTAAGCGTCAGCACGTACGGAGCTTTGCAAAGTATTTATCGATCGAAGAATTGATCCAGTCATATCAAGTCATTTGTTCCAAAGCCAAGCCAAGCCAAATGCCTGTTATGCCAAAGCTTACTGCTCAAATGCCATATGTCAAAGCTTCCACAGAAAGCCATATCAGGAAGTGACATTTTATATATGTGTGCACTTATATATTTGTATATGTACAAATATAATTATATATGTATATATGTATATTTAATTAAATATAATATATATAATATATATGTATATATGTTTTTAAACATATGTATATGTATATTTATATGTATATATATTTAAATAAATATATATGTATATAGTATATGAATTTATATTTTACATAAACACTTATATATTTAAGTGTATATATATATATATTATATTATGTGCATAAATATATGTATATATTTATATCTATAAGTAATTATATATATATATATCCCTATATATATTTATATTTATATTTACATATAATTTTATGTATATTATATATATTTAAATATATGAGAATATATTTAAATATATGTATATATATATATTACTATATGTTTATATAAATGTTATTTATATACATTTATATATATATATCTTTATTTATACATATATTTATATAATATTATGAATATAATATAATATAAATATATATAATGGTGCAAATATGTCTAAGTCACAAAGCTTAATACAGGTGCACTAGGCGCAAGGTTTGACCAAGAGTCAAAGCGCAAACTTTGACTCAGGTCAACCTCAGCTAAAGATGCACAATTCTGTCTAAGTACTTTGTACAGGAAAGGCATCAACTGTGTTGAAGCGCAAACTTTGACCAAGTCAAAGTTTGCGCCTCGACATCCCTCTCCACTTAGAAATTTTCTAAGTGCTCACAGCTACACTGAGTATAAGCTTTATGGCGCAAACTTTGACCCCAAGTCAAAGATGGCGCTACGTACATTGGAGATTCTAAAGCGCAAGTTTCATCCTGTGTCTAAGGCAAAACACAGTGGTACACTGTATTAGCGCAAGGTTTGACTCAACTGGCGCCAAGTTTGACTTGTCCAAAACGCAACTTTGATTACTTGAAATTTCTCCAAGTACTGGAAGAACAATGGCAACAGTGAAGACATGTTAAGGCGCAACAATTGACTGGCGCAATGTTTGACTTTCTATATATACATATATATATGTTCAAAGCGCAACTTTGTTATATATATATGTGTGTATATAGAACTTGCGCCACTTTCTGCATTCAATGGAGTTAGATTTATTTTTATAAATCGAATCCGTCCAGGACGAACTCAAGTCGTCCAGGACGAACTCGTTAACCATGGTTAGTTTATGAAAGCCTATAAATATGTGATTGTGGTTCTCACAATTCACATCATCCTTCGGGATGGATGACCAAGTGCTTTGCACAAACTCTCTCAAATATACACACACCCTAGCCTAGTTTTGTACCATAAATATTTGTAGTGGATAGGGCTTGTAATATTTAGAGGAGTGGTCATTGTAGCCAACCTTCGGGTTTGGATTTGTAGCACCTTCGAGGTATTTATCAATATACAGATATACCTTGGAAAATATTGTGTGTTGGTTTAATATTTTCATATCCTCAGAAACCGACCCAATAAATATCCGGAACACGAAACCCATTACAGGACTGCAATTTATTTATCCGCAAGATTCGAAAGAATTTTAAATTGTAGTGAGTATCGTATTCAACCCCCCCTTCTACGATACTTTGGACCTAACAATTGGCATCAGAGCCAGGCTGATTGATATACAAATCAGGATCCTAATCGTACGGAAAATCAAGAACCTAGCTTTTGATATTTGATTAGGGGAAATGTTCTTCCGGTTTGTGTTGCTGAATTTGTCCGTAGGCCTAAGCAAGGATTATCTGTTGGATACTGAACTTTGGACCAGGACTTATAAATTTATATTTTAAATTTTAATAAGTTTATTTTATAAATTTGATTTAATTTATTTTAAACTTATTAATTGAGTTTATTATGAATTAATTAAATTTATTTTATGAACTTAATTAAATTTATTTTATAAACCTTATGAAATTCATTTAATAAATTTGTTCAGATTTATTTTAGACTTGTAAAGTTTACTCTTAGACTTTATTAAGTTTATCATAAATTTTATAAATTTATTATTTAAATTTTTATAGTTTATAATTTATATTTAAGTTAAAATATAAAATATAAATTTAAGAGGATTTAACTGATTATGGATATAAGTTCAAGTTCAAGGGTTCAATTTAGTTTGTTCTGGAAGCTATGATTTAATTGGAGACGAGACACTTGAATATTTTCAAAAATTAAATTTATACAATAAATTTTAATATATTTACTAAATGAATTTGAAATAAATTTATTCTAAACTTTTCAGTTTATTATGAATTTATTTGAATTTATTTTTTAAATATAATTAAATTTATTTTATAGATTTGACTAAGCTTATTTTATACTTTATTTTCTTTCATCTTTTAAAACTTTTTTTAAATTTATTTTCTCTATAATTTAAACTTAGTTTAAATAATCAAGTGTCCCGTAACCTTTTTAATTATTCTACTCCAAGACAAATCAGATTGACATTTAGTTGAGACAGATCAGGCTGACAGATTACAAGACAAACACCGGGTTTTCAAATACCAGATTCTCAGAACCGGTAATGGAAGTACATTGATGACCCAATCCAATTGATTACTCAAAGGATTATTAGAAGCAGTTTTCTATGTTCGACAAAACTGATTGTGATTCGAAGAAGATTCTATTGAAGACTGATTGGACACTACTGACAGTGAATTTTGAAGAAGGTACTTCAGGCCTTGATCTGAGTAATTACTCCTATTTGATTATCAGATCACCAGATCAGGATGGGAATTTGCTACATCTGCAGTGAAGCATCTTTCCAGGGCTCGAAATGTCAACTTTGAATGGCACCACTGGTAGTAGGAAAAGAGAAGTTTTTACGGACGAATCTTCAAGGAATTTCAATCTAACTCAGTGATTCGGGGATATACAATTACACAGTGAATTGTAGCAATGCTAAATCCATCCAGAATCAACTGAATCAAAGACAGAGAACTGTGGAGGTTTAAGGATATAATTATCGAGTTACTACCGCACCAAATCAGTTTCGTGCATTTATGTCAGAACCTTAGGATTGAACATAAGAGTTTGTAACTACTGAATTTGAGGAAGCTCAAGTCGACGAAAGTTAACACTTTTGAAGAATGTGAGGACAGAACTTCAAGGATTAGCATAACACTGTATGAGAGGTTTAGTCATGTCAGATTCAGATGGAATCCATTGGTTTTATCAAGTGGAGACTCTTCAGGGTTCAGTTCGATAGGTTGTTTGAAAACTGAGTTGGTCAGCGCACACAATATTGATTGGTATCTTTAGCAAAGAAGGGTTGCTATATATCTTGAAGCCTCGACAAACAAGGATGATAAGGCTTGTCTGAAATTCAAGTGGATGTTTTGAAAGAAGCATCACAACAAGTGTTTATGCTACTTAAGGAAAGATGTGAGATGGATCAGTTGCTAAGGAGAAGGATGATTATGGTTATCTGGCTATCCCAGCATTCTCTGAAGATGACTCACTTCGCACTTCTCAGGTACGAATTCTTTCTAACTATGCAATACTTATTTCATTATATTCAAAGCATGTTATAAATCTCTGAGTAGAATGTTTTAACACACAAGCACAAGCATGATAGCATCACAATAGATAATGATTGGACTAGTATGCTAGATCACTGTTCTGGTAACTAGGATTGATGATAATCTTGTGCATGTGTCTTTAACATGTGTATGAATATTTAGGATTTGATTATTTGCAATGGTGAGATTAGAAGCTTTCCTTTGGAACACGACTCTTAGTTTTAGGGGTTATGATCCTAGCATGAATAACTTTGTTAAAACACTTTGTTTCAGATTCCCTAGTACAATTAGACTTGCTTATTTATCTGAATTGTTTGTTAAGGAATTTATTTGTTCTATGATGGAATGTCTACCTTGTGTCAGTAGAAATTTTAGAACTTCATGTTAGATCTAACACTGACTTAGGTAATAGAGATAGTATAATCCCGTATAACAACAGATTGGGATTAATCCTTATGCTCTTAGAAGATTATTGAATATATGTAATTCTACTTGCTACCTGTTGCACTTGTGTTAATTGGTTTAAGTAGAGAGTACTGAATCTTCTGAATTGCATAACTGCCTGTCTTGCTCTTGTCTTATCTTTGACTGTTTGCCATGTGTACTCAACATCATGTCTGTTTATTTTCATGTCATGAATGCATGTCTTTGTACTTGCATTGATTTTAGAAAAGCATGTTTGAGAATCACATTAGGGCAATGTCTAGATAAGAATTAGCATGTTAAGGTTGCTTCTGTTGTTACCATTGTTAAAGAAAAATCTCTAATCCATCCGGACCCAGTTATGATTGGGGACCATAGAACTCTTTCCATTTTTGATTGCAGGTTACATATGATCCATATGATTTTTGGTGCACTCTGTTTGCTGAGTAGCTGAAATCATATGATTCACCAAAAGTACCCTGTTAGCAAATGTGATCGTATGAGCAGTTCCGTCAATAATCTTTGAAAGATGACAACAAAGATTCTCTTGCGGGACATGCCTGTTTTCCTGGAATGTCATCATGGAAGCATATCTTTCTTGGAAGAGTCAAAGCACACAAATTCCTAGTATCAGACTGTTCTCTAACAAATGACAGTATGTCAGTTCATGGAATAGTGTTTTATCTCAAATCAGGAAGGATGTGAATTTTGCTCGTAGCTAATATGGAACTTCAACTGAAGATGGAGTGAGCTGTTTTGATAGTGAAGCCTCATCAGATGAGTATTAGCTATGGCACTTGAAGCTCTCGCACTTGTATGTCAAAACAAGGAGCTCTTTCTATTCGTAAGAAGAGAATTGGTGAGAGGACTACCTCATCTGGAATTCAATATGGATGAAGCTCATGAGGTATGTCAATAGGGAAGTCGAAGGAGCATCGCACAGAAGCAAAGATATGACTAACATTACTGAGCCTCTTCAGATGATACGTATGGATTTCTACGGATCAGCTAATGTCATGTCTGCAAACAAAGCTAGATATCTTTTTGCGATGATCATTGACTGCTCTAGATTCTTTCGTGTTGTTCGTATGTGTTCGAAGGACGAGACGTCACAAATGAAGGTTGATCAAGATGAACCCTGATCATTGATAAATCCAGAAAGACACCATTTTTGCCAATGGCCAATCAGAAGCAAACACTAACTCTTGGTATGTGTTTGGAGGAAAATGCCTCTTTACAAGTCTTGCATTTGAAGATCAAAGAATATTTTCCTCGGCTACCCTATGGAGTCTGCAGTCTACAGGGTGATTGTGATTAATCAACAGAAGGTGATTGTAAGTCTGGACAAGAGATTGAACGACACTTTGCTCCAAGCTGTTAAAGGTGATATTATTGGTTTAATAATGATTTAGATCCAAGCAGAATCTCTTTGCAAGGATAAGGATTATTAAAGAAATCCCAGCAACAGCTTAGGGGGAGCATTTGGTGGATCTACTAGTCAAACTCAACACCACACAAGATGAACAGGACATATAAAGAACGTATCTGCTTAGACAAAGGGTTTGGAGTCAATATCATTCCCGGGTTCTAGTTCTTAAATGTTCCTAACGGTGAAGTGAAGACTGGGAGAGCTATTGTGAAAGGATGTTATTTCTTTGAGTTTCAATCTGAAGTGAAACTTGAGGAAGATTCAGAAGCTCTTAAATGGATCCAGATTGAGTGATTGCACAGCAATATGATCTCAATCAAGTTGGAAAGCAGATTGTGTGGATTCTGATACCCTGACCTAAAGACAATTCAGTACCTAGTACTTGTCGGGTATTCAGATTCCAACTGGATAATTTTGGCTCTGTTACGAGGGACAAGCCAATTTGGTTGCTTAGAGTTACTTCAAAAGAGAAGGTTATGAAGATGACAGAAATAGAATCTTCAAGTTCAGGACTCTACATCTTAGAGGACTTAACGACCTTCAAAATTGAACTAAAGCGCCATTGACGAGACTTGGGTTCAGGATATTACAGTGAGCTAGAAGATGAAGCTTCATACAATATTTCAAGGACTTTGCAGTTGCAGATCCAACGGAATTTGTATACCTATTTCTTCACCAGCTCTCTATGAGTTGCTATCCAACACCTGATGATCGTCACAGACATGGTATGACTTCTTACTAGCATATTATCTTAATATCTGTTTGCTAGAGTCATATTTGGTATCCAAATTATTACCTCTCATGATACAAGGCACACACAATACAACTATCTGTGCTGTAATACCATGATTATATTATATGTGGACTAACGCCACTTGTGCAAGATAATTGCTAAGTGAATGCAGATTAGTGATATGATGAGTTTGTTGGAAAGTTGCAATTTTTTATGGTCTACTAGTTAGCCTAAAGAATGATGGCAATAAAAGGAAGTCAAGGATCTTTTGAATATGCGCATTTTGGAAAATTCTAGACCTGCCAAGACTTATGCCAACAACCACTGGACTTCATCAGTACAAGAAAGTAACATCAACTGAAATGTCAAGTCTCAGAGGTATTCAACTTATCACTTTACTTAACTGCAAGTGGATCACATACTATACTTTCTATAAGGTATTACTTCTTTCATGAGCATGTCTATCGTATTTCTTGAATGAATTCATGAGTATTAAATTGTCTATACATAGGACTTGTGAATTTATTTAAAATCCAGTACCTCGTGCTTTTTGCTATTCTATGTGATTGCCATGTTTATTGTTTTGCATGCTTAGATGGTGATTATATGTTTTAGCATGAGTGTTTGTTATTTCAAATTATTTAAATTATGGTGCATGACAATTAAGTGACTTATTTGTTCATGATTTAAATGATTAGAGATGACATGAAGCATGACTTAATTATGTTATTTTTCTTGATCTATACCTTTTCAACAATTGGTATCTAGTAGAGAACTTTGTCATAATATGGTCGTGATATATCTGTATTTGTGAACATACTTAGGATTATTTTCTAGGTTGAATTCACTTTTATAGGTATAAAATCTGAAGCATGACTTATTTGTTTCTAGACTTGTGACTTGTATCAGTAATTGGTATGTGGTTAGAATCTAGTTAGAATTTAGTCATGATATACTAGTATTTGTGGAGTTACTTAGATTCTCTCTAGGCAGAATCCATTTATATTAGTGTATATATGTGAAGCATAGCTATTTGTGTTAGATATTTGATGATTTATTAATTGGTATTTTATTTCATGTCTAACTGCATATAGGTGTGATACTTTTAGTGTTAGTGATATTTTGCATGCTTATATGTTGATCACTAATATTGATTGTTAATATTTTCTGCGAGGAGTTGTGTGAGTTCACTTGTGTTTAATGATTATCTGTGTAAGACTCGTGAACTTTTCTTCAACTTTCCCTCGGGCTTGCGTATATCTTTGTATGATTGTCATGATTTTAGTTGTTATATGCTGATATGATAATTATATGATATTGCGTAAGTAATTATTATTTTATCTTAGTTAAATTGTGATCCATGACAATTATATGCTTATTTGTTTCATGATTGACTTTGATAGATTAATAGAAGCATGATTAATTCACGTTTTGAAATATTTAATTGGTATCTCTTTTTGATGCTTTATTGATGTTTTATTTGTGAATTGATTGTGATGTATTGGCACTGGTGAAATACTGTTGCATATTTCTTAAAACCACTAGTGCTAATATATTTTAGGTGTTTAATATTCTGAGTACAAGGGAGACAACATAATCTTTATTATGTCTCATATTTATGTTCTAGAGTGGTGAGTTTCTTCAAAGAAATTTTCTTATCAATTGATTTCAACAATTGGTATTCACTACTCTATTTCATAAATATTTCTTAGAATATTTTGCATCTATACATGTAGCGTCATAGGACGAGACATTGATTATCTTGTATTTGTGTACTTGGTGATCTTTGTCACTTGCAGCATCTGTTTTGACGATGTGCTAGTATGATGCCTTTTTACTAATTATTGTGATGAGTGCTTTATACACTGTAGCGCATAAATTTTCTTGTTTCCTTTTTAAATTGTAGTGAGAAACAAGAGTCTGTGTCTTTTTCAAAGACAAGTTCATTTAAAACTTTTATGCATAGATTCAGACTCTTGTACTCAAACCAGTTTTTAATGGAAAACTTTGATTCTTTCATCGGTTGTGATTGTCATTCTTTATGAAAATCATTTTACAGTCACAACTGATACATTTTTCTCAAAAGATTAAATGCAATTGCTTTCATTCAAAATCATAGATTTTTTAAAATGCATTTATATCTCCTTCTGTTCTTCGGAACTTAATCAGCCTCTTGGCTTTCCTAGATAGTCATAAGGTTGAAAACCAACAATCTTTATCCCAGACTATAAAACCAAATTCAGAACACATCCCAACTTTCCCCCTGGAGTAATAAGGAACTTATTAGACTAGAGGTCAATGAGGGAGAAACTGTACTCGTTGCAGCAAATAAGGATGTGAGGGATAGTGTACCCACAGCTCTACCTCTCAAGAAGAAAAGGTGTTTTCAAACTTGAGGTAACTGTTGCTCATCTGTATTCTCCCAAAAGAATATAGAGCTGAAAAGGCAATAAAACAGTCTCTGGAATCATTCTCTCAACAGGATGAGTCCATTGAAATTCGCTCGTCAGCCAGAGCATCTTGTATTGAGTCAAGCACATCATCAGTAATCACTCTGATGAAGAGCCTAAACAAAAAATCTTATGGACACAATACAAGAGAGTGCACAGTAAGGTTAAAGGTTTTGTTCCTGAAGCAACTTCTTCATTTACCATTTTACGGTAGATAAGATGGTTGATGCCTTTACAGGTGTAAGGAGGAAACGAGGATCTCAATTGCCAAATCTTCAGGATTCTCGTCTCCCTCCCCAGATAAGAACAGATCTGGATCCAATCGGAATGGATTTCCTATTTATAGGAGATCGGCAACTCTCTGACTATGAGTCAATTTATTGATGAGTCGGTTGAGGATCGGGGATTTACGAAACCCCATTGCACCGCCAGTGACCTCTCTTGAAGGGGCTATGGTGATTTTCTCATGCAGGTACAGAAGACCATACTTTGAGTGCTGAGAGAAACACTGTGAGCCAAACACTGAGAGTTAAACACTTGGTGAGATTCTGAGAAGAACCAGTTAGATATCTGAATGAGAAATATGTGAGCATGAGTGAGTGCAAACACATAGGAAATTGAGAAGAGTGAAACACTTGTGAGGTACATATAATAATAATTGGTATTGAAAGCTTACAAGTTGTTGAAAGAATTGACGGAAGCAACTACGGTTCATTCCATTTCACGGTGTGAATTTATGGTTGATGATTCTCTTGAATCAAGTGTCTTCATAGACATTGAGGAGGACTTAGGCCTTTGCCATAATTAAGCCTTTGTCTAACCTCCCAGAGCAAACAACTCTGGATCCTTAATTGGATAAGCCACTTAGTGGTTGGCAACTTGTGGACTATGATTCGGATTTATCTGATGAGTCTGCAGGGACTGGGAATTACGAACTCCCATTGCACCACCGGTGACCCCCTTTAAGGGTGGCTAAGGTGATTTTCTTGCAGGTACTCAGCATTTTGGAAGCTCAGTATTTGTGTGGTGGGATACACTTACAGAACTCGTGAGTGACACCCTTACCCAAAAAACCGAGAGAAAATTGAGTGTTGAGTGATACACCTGCAGAACATTTTAGTGAGACACCCACTAATTACCAAATTTATACCTAAAGACAAAGTGGATGTTGTTACTGGAATGTCAGTTTTTATTCCTTACTTTTCCGTTTGGAACCTATTCTTTCAGCACAGGCACCAACCCAATCAAAGTAAACCCTTCTTCTGAACTCTTTCTTCGACCCCAGCTTTAGCGTTGTTTAGTTCTTTATGGGGAGATTATCTTCTGGTACAGGAAGTATTGTACACGTTCCTTGACCATATTTGATACCACATATCCTCGGAGGATTCCACAACTAAGGGGGAGAATATATTTAGGGGGAGAATATATGAAAGGGGGAAGAAAAAGTAAGTTAGCTTTCTTTAGCTGTCTACAACTAAGGGGGATTAAACTACTCTTTAGCTGTGTACTACTGAGGGGGAGATTCTTCTTTCAACTAAGGAGGAGGATTGATCTTTCATCTAAGGGGAGACAACTACTTATCACTAAGGGGAACCTGATCAAGGTAGCGGGAGGAGAAGTATAAGGTGATACATTTATTCTTCAGTATGTGGTAGACATGAACTCATTCATTACCACTGAAGAATTCAATGAAGCTGCTGATTGTTCTTTGCATAATGGAATGTTTTGAATTCTCTTCAAGACAGACTATGAGGATTATCTGGCAGGTAAGCAAGAACAAGAGAAATAAAGGTGATATGCACATTTGTTATTTCTATTCATGAAATCTGGAAATGTATTATATGATCCAGAAACTTTGTAGCATTATTTACTAGTCCAGGATTTTACTTTTTCTAGTGTTAGTTGAGTTATCCTCCAGAGGATTTGCTTGTTATGATTAACAAACAAATAGGGGGAGATTGTAAGTCTAAATGTAAAGACAACCCTATCTGTTACATAGGGATAATAACTCAACAATAGAACAGGACAAGTAAATAACACTACGCCTGCACCGGAATCGGAAGATACGAAGACAAAGGTTGAAGAAGCCATCTACAGTCTTGAAGGAATAAGTTCACTGGAAGAAGTTCATTAATATGTTCATGCCTCAGTGAAGAATAAAGATTGAAGTATTCAAGATTGTGGAAGCAATGAAGATGTTGTTTAAGTACTCGAAAGATTTCAGTGCAACCCCTGAAGCAAGATATTTCTATATATCTTGGTTGGTTATTTATAATCAACAAACTGAAGCATAAACTAACCCGGAACCGACTGATCAATGTTTGCTGACAAAGAAGGTACAATGTTCAACTTCAGTGTTAGTCGCTTGTGAACCAGACCAGTGCACTAAGCGTCAGCACGTACGGAGCTTTGCAAAGTATTTATCGATCGAAGAATTGATCCAGTCATATCAAGTCATTTGTTCCAAAGCCAAGCCAAGCCAAATGCCTGTTATGCCAAAGCTTACTGCTCAAATGCCATATGTCAAAGCTTCCACAGAAAGCCATATCAGGAAGTGACATTTTATATATGTGTGCACTTATATATTTGTATATGTACAAATATAATTATATATGTATATATGTATATTTAATTAAATATAATATATATAATATATATGTATATATGTTTTTAAACATATGTATATGTATATTTATATGTATATATATTTAAATAAATATATATGTATATAGTATATGAATTTATATTTTACATAAACACTTATATATTTAAGTGTATATATATATATATTATATTATGTGCATAAATATATGTATATATTTATATCTATAAGTAATTATATATATATATATCCCTATATATATTTATATTTATATTTACATATAATTTTATGTATATTATATATATTTAAATATATGAGAATATATTTAAATATATGTATATATATATATTACTATATGTTTATATAAATGTTATTTATATACATTTATATATATATATCTTTATTTATACATATATTTATATAATATTATGAATATAATATAATATAAATATATATAATGGTGCAAATATGTCTAAGTCACAAAGCTTAATACAGGTGCACTAGGCGCAAGGTTTGACCAAGAGTCAAAGCGCAAACTTTGACTCAGGTCAACCTCAGCTAAAGATGCACAATTCTGTCTAAGTACTTTGTACAGGAAAGGCATCAACTGTGTTGAAGCGCAAACTTTGACCAAGTCAAAGTTTGCGCCTCGACATCCCTCTCCACTTAGAAATTTTCTAAGTGCTCACAGCTACACTGAGTATAAGCTTTATGGCGCAAACTTTGACCCCAAGTCAAAGATGGCGCTACGTACATTGGAGATTCTAAAGCGCAAGTTTCATCCTGTGTCTAAGGCAAAACACAGTGGTACACTGTATTAGCGCAAGGTTTGACTCAACTGGCGCCAAGTTTGACTTGTCCAAAACGCAACTTTGATTACTTGAAATTTCTCCAAGTACTGGAAGAACAATGGCAACAGTGAAGACATGTTAAGGCGCAACAATTGACTGGCGCAATGTTTGACTTTCTATATATACATATATATATGTTCAAAGCGCAACTTTGTTATATATATATGTGTGTATATAGAACTTGCGCCACTTTCTGCATTCAATGGAGTTAGATTTATTTTTATAAATCGAATCCGTCCAGGACGAACTCAAGTCGTCCAGGACGAACTCGTTAACCATGGTTAGTTTATGAAAGCCTATAAATATGTGATTGTGGTTCTCACAATTCACATCATCCTTCGGGATGGATGACCAAGTGCTTTGCACAAACTCTCTCAAATATACACACACCCTAGCCTAGTTTTGTACCATAAATATTTGTAGTGGATAGGGCTTGTAATATTTAGAGGAGTGGTCATTGTAGCCAACCTTCGGGTTTGGATTTGTAGCACCTTCGAGGTATTTATCAATATACAGATATACCTTGGAAAATATTGTGTGTTGGTTTAATATTTTCATATCCTCAGAAACCGACCCAATAAATATCCGGAACACGAAACCCATTACAGGACTGCAATTTATTTATCCGCAAGATTCGAAAGAATTTTAAATTGTAGTGAGTATCGTATTCAACCCCCCCTTCTACGATACTTTGGACCTAACAAGAAATAATTCATTGGCATGACAAAATTATTTTCTTCCAGGTTACTGAAACGGATGCTACTGCCAATCAAACACCGAACACCGGAAATTCAACCAACATGAAGTCCAGAGCACGCAAGATAACTGAAGCGTTGGAGTACAACCAAACTGAAACTGCAACAATCCCTCCACTAAAAAAAATCAAAATTGAAAAAGCAAGCTTAATTGAACTACAACTTAGCTCAGCATTTTTAGATGGCATCATTTTTTAAATTTGTCAACTTATAATGCAGGTCTCTAAGTGAATGAACCGGTCGACAACTGGCATTGCAGCATTTTAATTCAGACAAGGACTTTTGTATTATTAATATTATTGCAAGCTTTGTTGCTGAAACAATATTTCTGAACATTTCATTTTCTGCTTGCATATTAAGATTTGTAACTGCATTAAACAGTTTTTTGCTTTATGATATGCTGCACTGTACTTGACTGATTTGTTATCTATTTAGATAAGTTATTTTACTCCTTAATTAAATGCTATTATTGTTTGTTGGAAACATTTACTCACTTTCTGTACATTACCAACTATATATAAACAAACACTGTAATACAATTAGTTCTTCAAGAAGAGGACATACAATGGACACTGCACAGTATCAAACACTCGACAAGATTAAAGCTGGAGTTGATGAGTACAAGATCAAGGTTCGAGTTATTCGCTTATGGAGAGGCTCAACAAGAACCGGTGAAGAGTTCAAAAATTTCAACTTGATTCTCCTTGACCACAAGGTTTGTATCTCATGTTTTAGTTCTTTTGTAAGATCAGAATAGTAAGCAACAACTTGAAGAGGATTTTGTAATGCAGGGTCAAAGGATTCATGCCTTTGTTCCGACAAAATGTGCAGAGGAGATTTATAGCCAGATAACTGTTGGAAGAGTCTTCAGCATCAAGCAATTTATGGTGTAGAAATACAGCCACACAGAGAAGTTTAGAGTGGTAAGAAATGAGAGTCAGCTGATTTTCAGTAAAGACACCATTATCCAAGAGCAAGCAGATGATGGTGTTACCATCCCACAGGAAGCTTTTGATTTCTACGATCATAGCCAACTGATGGAGCTTTCAAATCAAACCACTTACCTGGCAGGTATTTTCAATTTAGTTGTTTTATAGTAATAACCATGCTGTAAACATTTATGCAAACAGAAAATACTTCTTCAGATGTTGTAGGAATCATAAAAGATTATGATCAGATAAGAGATCTAAAGAACAAGCATGGTCAAGATCAGAAAAAAACAAAGTTGGTTATCACTGATGGGAGGTAATAGTAAAAGAATTTTCTCCTTATCCTTTGAAGCATCCAAAAACTTATTCCGTGAATTGTTTTTGCTGTAGGTCAAATGTTAACGTAACCTTCTGGGATAAGTTTGGTGAATCCTTTGACAAGTCAATGAAGAATCCTTTAGACAAACCAGTTATTATAATTTTATCAGGATGCAAAGTTGGGAAATGGAATGGTACTTTTTTGGCTCCAAAAATATTCATATGTAATATACAATTTATGCGAAACTAACTCAAAATTTTTGCATCAAGGCGAGGTCGATTTATCAAACAGTTACGCTACCAAAGTTTACCTCAACTACAAGCATCACAGCGTAGTGCACCTATGGAAATTGTTAGTCAAATCATATTTTTTGCTAATTTATCTCCTATTAAATGCATTTTTCTGTACACTTTCTGTTCAAAGCTAACTAACTGAAATAGGTTGGCGAATGAGGAGTTTGCAAAAAAGGCATTAGGCAAAAACAATGTTAAAACCATACAGAAGATCAATGTTGATGAGCTGAAGAAACTTGGGAAAAATGCTATTGAGGTAAACATAAATTTTCAGTCATGATTTGTCTTTTTCAACTTTTTTTCATCACAATAATATATGCATGGATTATTCATGCTACACGTGATGGAAAATCCGTGTCCAATTTGTGAGAGCTGCAATCGCTATGTTCCTTATCCGGATCAGAAGTACTTTTCTATCCTCAACCACTTTAATTGGATATGAACATTTGAACTGAATTATTTACTCTTTCCAGGTTCAGATTTCATGTGATTGCTGAGGATATGACCGGAAAGGTTCAAGTTGTCTTGGGAGATATGGAGGCACGTACCATTATTGGAAAAAGATGTTTACATTTGGCTGATGAGGTATTCAAACTAGGAAGCATATTTTCTTATGTCTTTTTGTCAGTGCTTAACAGAGAGTAATATACAGATGTTCACTGAGGAAGGCTTGCCGAAAACTTTGCTAAGTATTGTAGACAAAGACTACAGCTTAGTAATCCAAGTCAGGGAAATGAATGTCGTAAACAATTTCAATGTTTACTGGGCCAATAACATATGCAAAGGCTTTGTTGGCCTTCCAGGTGCCACAAATCAGACTGTTAACGCCAAGGATGCACAAACTTCCCAGGTCTTGCACTGTTGCCCAGAAAACAATCAATTTTATTTACTATCCTTTACTAATTTGCATAATTTTTCCATTTGTAACAGCCAACAACTTCAACCTACAATGCTGGAGGTCTCTCGGACATCGACTTAGCCAGCAACTGAAACAAGCGACGCAGTGTTTGAAAACCTACATTTTGCTATTATCCTAAACAACAGCTCTCAACTCATGTTCTTTTGGTCTAACTAAAGCAACTGTGAAATACTTTTGTTCATTTTGATTGAGCAATCTATGTAACTATATTTTCAACTATGTAACTCTTTCTTATCAGCAATGTAACATATAAGTAACAATCAAGCTGAATGCTCCAACCTTCGTTCCATACAAAATTAAGAAGAAAACAAAGTATAAAATGAAAAAGCCCAGCAGGGCGGGCTTAAATACTAGTATAGTATACATTATTTAACATGATTTATGTGATAAATTAAAAGTTTACATATATATTAATAATTTTGACTTATTAATAATCTATGAGATATTAAAAATAAAGGTGATGAATAATTTATGTTTTATGAGTAATTTTTATCAGAAAAATTAAAAAAAAATTAAATTACTCAAAAAAATATTTCAAACTGGCTTCTGACTTTAAGTGAGTCTCTGACTTATTTTTAATTTTAAACCGACTTCTGACTTATTATACAAACAAATATTTTTCAGTTTAATATTGAAAATGGTTTAAAACTCGGATTTGAAAGTAGACAAACAAGCTCTAAAGCAACATGGCTAGGTCCGTTTTCCGGACAGCCCCATAATCAATCAACAAAACAAGACACTTTGTTTCGTTCCGGAGGAAATAAGATACTGTGGGTATTTGGGAACAGGGCTTCTGGCTTAAAAGCCGAGAAGCCCACTTTTTGGTTTATTGCAGTGCGTTTGGCTGCTGAATTGAAGCACTTAAAATAAGTGCTGCTGAATTGAAGCACTTAAAATAGGTAAAAGAAGTCGGAGAAGAGAAGTTACGAAAGCTTGCTTTTTTTGGCCATCAACTTCTGCTTCTTTTGGTTTCCCATGTTGTTGTTTATTTTTTTATTACTCATACTACATCAAGTTATCTCCATGATTGAATATAAGTATTTTTTTAATTTAAGCTTTTGTCTTCAAGTTTATGAAATACTCAAAGATATTAATATTATATATTAATATTTATATAAATTCTTTCACACACTTATAGATTGCATAAATAGCAAACCAAAAATAATTTTTTAATATAATATAAATATAATCTAATCTAATATTTTCATCAACTTTTCTCAATTTAATTCGTAAATATCAAATAATTATATTACAAAACTACGAAACTATACCAACTTATAAGTTAAGTTATCCAAACACTTAAAAACTTATAAGTCACGTATCCAAACACTTATAATAGCTTATAAGTTCAAACCAACTTCTCACTTCTAATCCACTTTTTTATTTTAAGCAATAAGTCACTTCTTTTAAGTCCAGCCAAACGGCCCCACTGTATGTTGGGCTCAGCCCAGGAACAAAGGCCCACTTATAAGGCCCAAAACATAGGTCCTATAAATAGAAGAAAGAAAAGTTGTACATGGTTGGAAAATAAAGAGTAAACCGATATACAGAGATAAAGGTTGTAAGTATCAACCTTTACCTCTCCGATCTCCTTGGTTCCCACTTGCCACTCGAGCCTGAGTGTTTGTCCCATAGCTTGGAGTGGGGTGAGGAAAACTGGATGCTTCCTACGGCCTCCTGGATTGTCAGCCTGTGCTCAAAGATTTGCATTGCTGCTTGGAGCGTTTGAGGGTTTTTCTCAAAGAACTCCTCTAGGATCGCTCCGTGGCGTGAGTTATCTACCCCCTGCAGCGAGGTAGTTGATGGCTAACTCGTCTATGAGGTTGATAATCACAACTACCTCGTTTCTGAAGCGGGCTAAGAAATCTCTTAGTGATTCTGAAGACCGTTGGCGCACTGTCATTAGGGATGCGGTGATTTTCCCTTCTTTTTTGTTGCTTGAGAACCTAGTTCGGAATTTGTTTTTTAGCATGTTCCAGGAGTCAATGGAGCGTGGGGGCAAGTTCTTGAACCATTCTAGAGTTGTGCCACTGAGGCAGGTGCATAAGAAGCGACATCACGATTTTTCTGAGTGCCCGAAATAGCTCATTCTGCCATCAAATTGGCTGATGAAATCAGATAGAGCCGTGGATCCGTCAAATTGGCCAATAGATGGAATTTTAAGGTGTTTTTCGAGCTTCTAGCTTTCGATCTCCTTAGAGAGAGGGTTTCAGGTGGAACCTCCAGACTCCCTGAGCCCGTTTGATATGATCTCTTAACTGTGCGAGTTCTCTTTTGATTTTGGCGAGCTCGGTGTTCAGTTTGGATCCAGCTTTCTCCTCTTCTTCTTCCTCATCGTATGTTGATTTTTTCTTACGGCGTCGAGAGCTGTAAGAGCCTGCAGTGTCGGCCTTGGTGGAATACTCACTATTGGCCGATGGCATCCATGAGACCTCGTCGTCATCTCTAGTTTGGTACTCTTGTGAGGCGTTGCCTATTTCCGCTTCGAGGCGAGCGATTTCTCTCTGCTGCCTTACTTTTGTAGCCAATAAACGCCTCTTAGTGTCAAGGGCTTGGAGCTCATCTTCAAGGCTAACCTCCTCGTGCGTTTTCATCTGCTCTTCGTGTTGCTTTAGAGCCTTTATCCTCTCGAGATGGAGGCGTGCATCGCTGGTTAACACATGTCTCCCTTGTGGAGTGAGTACGGTCCTTTTAGGGCCGCGCTTTCGCCCACCTCCCGTAGGGTCGGAGTACGCCGGAGCGGCTACCGATCCTTCGTGCGAGGCCTCGTTGAACAACAACTTCTTAAGCTGCAAGTTGCTTCCCATATCTATTTCTGGGGAACTGATTGCTTTTGTCAGCTTAGATTTGGCTGCAGATCGAGCATTCCTTCGTTCTTCGTTTCCGTCCATCTTCTGGTCATGAAGGTGTATGTCATTGGAAAATAGTAGAGTCCCCTTCTAGCGCCTAATGTTGATACTTACAATCTTTATCTCTATATATCGTTTTACTCTTTATTTTCCAACCCATGTACAAGCTTTTCTTTCTTCTATTTATAGTACCAATGTTTTGGGCCTTGTAAGTGGGCCTTTGTTCTTGGGCTGAGGCCCAACACTGTAATAAGGCTTCTTTCCTTTTATAGACACTCTCAGTAAATTACGCACGTCGGGGAGGAGTATAACAAGCCATATTCAACCTGTTGCATGGACAATCAGCCAGATTTGCAATCTTTGAACCAATGATTAAATCGATAATTATTAATCATTAGCGATGGTTTCTCGTTGGAATGGATGAGGGTGATGTATGTGAGTGTGGCTGATATCGTAGGCTAGGATTTTTAGTTATGAGCATCTTTGAAGGAGCCTATGTCCCCTTTATAGGTCATCAAGTCATACGTAATTCTAATCACCCAAGAAATTTATTGGGATTCAGTTTTTCCTTATGCTGCCTTCTTGAAAGGGGTCTAATACGATGAGGCCTAGTCATGGGTCTCGAAACATGTTGATTGGCCCACGGCTTTTCGAATCTCACTCAGATTTGTATTCTTCCATACACAACACAACTGCCACTCCATAACTCACCCCGAGTGCGTTTCTACTTTCCAATGAGGACTACTAACCGTACTATAGAGATAGAGCCTTCCGAGGTAGGTCTTCGAAAAGGTTCAGCAGGCTCCAAAAAGAGGATAACTTATCAAAATATTAGGTAGAGTCTTCAACACTCAACAGTAAAACCCATCTATGCTTAAGGACATCCCCTAAACACAACATATTCCTTCATGCCCTTCAAATCTTCATATAGATTATTTCTATTTAAAACCAACTAGATTCATCTTTCTCCCCCAAACATGGCGCGCCCTCTTTGGAGGCCTTCCTGGATGGAATCAGATGTGTTGGTGTGCCCACATATTGTTGAACTCAATCTTGAATGTGTCTGCCAAACAACACATATCTTCCTTTTGCATATGGGGATCTGGCCCACAAAACATGTCTTCATATATTCGAGCAAAATAATATGTATGGAGTAAAGGTCCCGGCTATAGACGAACATACGATAAAAAATAGTCTAAGTGACGAAAAGAATCGAACCCGAGACATACGAAAACCTAACATAATCCAAACCGTAACTCTGAAATATGATTAATATATTTAATTTGAATTGATTTTAAAATTGTAAATATAAGTATATATTTTATTTTATATGATTATATTATTTGGCTTGTAGAAGTTAAAAATAGATATTGATTATTTTAGTTTATTAATTTTAAGCTAAAATATTTGGTTATATATATGAAATAAAATTTTGAAGCCAATTTATGTTAAGATTATTTTTTGAACAATTATATTAAGATCATTATAATATAAAAAATAAAAACCATAATAATAATTAATGATATTTTATTATAATTTATGATCTTAAATAATAATTAACACAATTCATTAAGAATTAATAGAATTTGTTAATTAAACAAAATATAATCTTTCAAATAAACAGTTAATCTTTAAGGGTTAGCTTAAAAGAAGTGATTTCTTGTTTAAATTAAAGAAGTGGAATAGAAGTGATAAGTAAATAAGTTAATAAAGTGTTTGGAAAAGAAGTAGAAGCTGTGAGAGAGAAGCTAGTATTCTTAACTTCTTAAAAGTGCTTCTACTTATTTACACAAACGGGTCAAGAAAAGCAGAAGCCAGAAGCAGCTTCCGCTTCTTCTTCCCAAACAGTCCCTAAGTTGGAATGAGGTCATAACGTTTTTAATCCCACGTGAGGTCGACAACATAGTCTTCGTCAACATCTTCATATTCATCCTGCATTACAGTATGCTTCTTGTGAACATGGTCCATGGTCTATATATTCTTTTGATCAGACCAAACTTTTCAAAATGTCGCCTCATCACGTGCATCAAGCTTGGCTTGTAATTCCATAAACTCTCCCCTTATTGCAGCCAATTGTTCATAATATTGCTCCTCTAAAAGTTTTGCTTTATGCTTTGCATCATATTTGTCATCATAAAGTTTCGGAATTCAGGATATCTTGATTGAGGAACCTTTGATACTTTTACTGATTAATACCTATACTTGATCATCCATTGTGATTCCTTTAATTACTTGATACTTTATCCCTTGGTTTTGATATCACATAGTTTCTTGATAATGAAAATTTAAAAAGAAAAATGATTTTTACGTTTAGTTATATACCCTAAACAAATAATATGGTTTTTAAAATAGATGCTTTGTTCGGATGTGAACAAAGTAAAATGGTTTTAATGATAAATGCTTTGTTCAGATGGAAACAAAGTAAAATGGATTTAAAAATGATTTGAGCTAAAATTTAAACTGGAAAGATTTGTTTTTAACCATGGCGCTGGTTGTAGTATTTATTATAATAGGCCAAAGTGTGCCTTGGATCCTTTATAAGACATTGCGGATGGGCATTATCTGGGGCTCTAACGCTGCTGATCATCCATTTTAGCCCACACGTCGTTAAAATTCTAGTCTAAAGTATTATGTTTCAGAAAAGAAAACAATGGTTGTTTTTAAGCGTGGTCTTTAAACTTGTTAAGCTGGGAATAAATGATACCGTTTATTATACATTTTGCCATATTTCATATTATGTCATGGTGTATGTAAATTTTTACTTGGTGAGCAAATTTCTTTGTGCTCATATTATTGCTTCCCACTAACCTTTCAGATACCTTCACTCATGGCAAGACTAAGGGTGACTGCCAGGAAATCTAGTGCTAGGAGGAATCTCATCGCATCCATTCGACCAGAGGTGTATGACTTTTAGGTGGGTCAGGTGGGAAGGAATGTATTGGTATATTAGATTTTAGTGTAGTTTTCTTTTCGTCTTTTGATAAGAAATGTATTATGTATGTCTCGCTCAACAGCTCTGATGTAGTTTGGATGTAATCTTATCTTAGTACTTAGACCTATTATGTTCCTCATTAAGAGGCTATCTCGTTTATCTGCATATTTAATATTAAAAATTATCTAGGAGCTAAAGAAAATTCAAGAGAATGGTAGTGCTTCGCTTGTTGAGACGGTTGATGATGCTCTTTTGGTTCAAGAAGACAAGGAATCGAAAAAAGAATGGATACTTGACTTGGGATGTTCTCATCACATTTGTGCTAGAAGGGAGTGATTCTCTACCTATAAGGATGATGAGGGAACGATGATAGCTTTAGCAAACGACAAAAGGATAAAGGTTACCGGCAGTAGTGAGATAACAACGAAACTTCATAAAATTAGCTCAAGTAAGGTATGTGCCAGAGCTAAATCGAAATCTAATTTCATTAGGTAAATTAGTTGATTTGGTATATATTGTTATGATGAAGAACGGTTGTTTGGAGGTCACTAAATAAGAATTGGCAATACTCAAAGGTTAGAAGGACAAGAGAAATCTTTTTATGCTAGATATAAAGGTTCGCGGGGATGCATTAACGAATGGACGTCAACATCTTCACGGTGATCGTTAAAAGATAATGAAACCGTATTGGGTTGAAGGGTAGGATTGTTGGATTTTAAACCAATATGAATGTGATTCTGATTTGAGTTAGAAATTAAAATTAAACTATGAGTGAGAGTAGATATTTTAGAATTAGATTATGATTGGTCTAAGTTTGAGATGTCTACGTATACATAGTCATATTGTTTGATAGGTATACTTGAGTGTTGTTATGCTTGAGTATCCTAATTTGTTAGATTGTATTGATAACAGTTTTGATTAACAATACAAGCCGGAAAATGAATTTTCCGCGTCATATTGATCTCGCATATATCCCTAACACATATTACTTTTTGTAGTGATTTTTAGACCTAAAAATAACATGATATAACGTTTTTTTCCAAAAAATAATACGCTGGAGTATCGAACATGCATAAATAATATTTCACATCATTTCTCATAACTCTGTATTTTAAACATTATCTATAATTATAGGGTCATATTCCTCTTGAAACCCTTAGCCTAAGAACTCTTAGAACCTTTAGCCTAATTTCTAGTATTCATTAGGGTTCTGCAGCACATGCAAAAAATGTGGTGTTTATGTATTATCTTTTAAAATTATTTTTGAACACATACATGCGATACAAAAAACATGTATTTAGATTCAGATGCTGAAAATCTATTTAAAATTCTTTTCAAAGTTTCTATTTTAGGGATTGGTTCTCCTTTGAGCGCGAGCTAATAATTATGATATACAAAATCTCTTTTCACAAAAATACACTGACACAAAATGAAACGATTGACATGGCTAGTTATATCTTAGAAATGTACCACCTCCGTTCCAACCATTTCTATATAGTTTTTATTTCGGTCCAATTTTTTACATTTCAAAACTTACCAAAAATAGTCAAGGGTCTCACCACTTTCCCACTTTTTCTTCTTTTTCATAATAAATTTATTGCACCGTCTTTTTTATAAATTAAAAATCAATGATTCCACCACTTCACCCACGTTTTTACTTCCGTACCCAAATCAAACGCAAAGAAGATCAGGAGGGAGTATAACACATGGGATGCATTTAACTTATTTTATGTCGATATTTATAATGCATTCAAGTCTCGAGAAAAAAAAAGGAAAAAAGTTTTCAAGGCCGCTAGAAAATGAAAGGAGATGAAGCTAAGCGGTTGGGGAAGAAAGGCCACACAAATTTGTAAATCACATCTTCTATGATTCTATCTTTGCGTTTTGATTGGCCTGGATAATATCCACTTGGGTATTTTATTTTCTTCTGAAAATTTTAAAATCATGGCATATATAGCACAACAGCTGAGTTGTTGACTTTAATGAAGATGTACTTTCAGTTCTTGGGTGTTGAGTGTTGAAGAGATACAGATTATGAGCTGTTGATATTACAAGTACTAAGGACATAGCTTCACTCTTCTACTCAACTAAAAATCAATCTAGATATTATATTCAAGAGATTTGCAGAATGTTCTCCCTTTGCTCTGCCGCTTCAACCTCCTACTCCTCCAAGGTCAGAACTTCAAATTGAGAATTTATTGCTTTCAAATTCTTAGTACCTCTCTCTCTCCCCCTCCCCTCTCTCCCTCTCTCTCTCTCTCTCCTCTCTGTCTGTCTCTCTCTCTCTCGCTCTCTCCCCCTCTCCTCAATCATCCCCCCCCCCTCTCTCTCTCTCGTATTGTTCTTTCCATATATCTATCTTTTCTACTCATCAGCTTGTTCACAAAAAAAAGAAGAAAAAAGTCTCATCTGAATTTCAATGTACTACCATTCTGAAGTTCTATAAATCAAGTAGATGTTTTTCTTTTGTTATCTATTTTGTATGTAGGTAACTTTAAATTTGCATTACATATCGAACAGAGTGGAAACTACAACATATCCCATATGGCTTTTACTATGCTACACACAATGTGTTAGATTACTTTGATCTCGATAATTATACATTATATAAGAACCTGTGATCTTGCAGATATCCGTACATGGAGACAATTTTCCAGTTTCATCATATCACAAGTCATTCGATGTCAGAGGCATTCTAGATGAAAAAGCAGTTTCGAATTTCTCAAATGGATTTCAGTTACAGCCGTGGTCCTCCAGAAGGCAAGCTAACACAGATTTAGTTGTTATTTAAATTTGTTTATCCCGTAAAATCTAGCTCCATGAATTACACTGACATTCATCTGCAAACATTAAAATCATCCACAGCTACTCAATCGGTGCAATGAGCAAGGAATTCATGGCGGGCCTTCAGTTAGTAGACAGCCCAAGTGCTCTTGGAGTGGAAAAATCCTTAAATTTTACAGACCGAGTTGCTGATCATGCTGAACTTTTGCACATGACATCCAATGATAATACGTCCTTGATATCTGATTCTGTGAGCATGAAACCAGAGTCATTAGCTAACATAAAACCTAACGTTCAAGATATTCTCAGTGGAATCACAGAGTCCATAAGTGCTTCAGTTAGTAAAGGAGAAAATACTTTGACAGGAACAATTGATAATATCACTTCCTCTGTGACATCTGCTCTTATGGGTGCTAACGAAGGTTTTTATACTGCTGTAAATAAATTGAAATCTTCTGTTGATCAAACTGGAGATTCAGCCGGCAATAGATTATCAAGCTTGTCAGATGACTCAAAGGAGGCATTGGGTCGTACAGTTTCTGTTGCTGTTGACTTATTGAGGTATGCAATTCAAGCTGCTGAGGGATATCTAGCAAAAGGGGGTACACTCGTCGTGTATGCCTATGGTTCTGCAAAAGGGTTTCTTCCTGCAGAGATACAGAATGCCCTAAAAGTTTCTGAAGAGAGTGCTGATAAAATTTTGAGGCCGGCAGGGGATGCATTTCAACAGGTAGATTAACAGTTTCTTTGTTTGTTGAATATGGATGTGTTGTCTCATAGCTTAAACAAGAAAAACCTGCAGAAAGATACTGATCTGTTTAATGGATTTATGATTGTTTGAAACAACTGCTTAACTACTTTGAAAAGTGGATGTGCTCTTTTCAGATGTTTTGGTAACAATGTATCCATTTTTCTTTAGACATTCTGTAAAACCTGTAGCATACTTGAACACTTCGTAATATGTTCAGTATAATTTATTTGTGTCAAATATCAGATGATACATTTATGGGGACATCCTTTATACTTAAGGACATATGTGGAATTGTGATAATCAGGTTTACATTGGTTTGGAAGGTCTAGAAAGAAGTTTTGGCTTGGACCCCAGTGATCCAGTTGTTACACTTGTTCTCTTACTTGGAACCTCAGGCAGTTTATGGTATGCCCGCTGCTTCTTTTTTAGTATTTGTGGTTCAATGTCTATCGCTCCTATTTTAATCAATCGTAAAAAGTAGAAAACCAGTGGTTTGGTAATTATACAGATATTTATATTTTCATCAGATTTGTGTAGGGGTGCTTATTGGTTTTTAACCTATGCTGGATACGCTGGAGAATTATCACCTCAAATGACAATGGAATTGTTGACTGGAAAGGAGAATGCCGTACTTATTGATGTTCGGCCCGAGGCAAGAAACTGTAATTTTTTCTAGCCTTTTATTGATAGTTAAATTAAGAATGCCAACAGTATGCCTCATTTATCTCCATCCTGGATGTGTTCTTGTTTTACTTCAACTTTCTGCTCTCCATCTTAAAAGCAAACTTGTAAATCAATAATCAGTGTATGATTGTCGATTGACATGGGGAGATGATATAACATGAAAGCATAGTCTTTTATAATTTCTAAAGTTCATATTTGATGACAATTTGTTGTGGCCTTTTTGCTTTATGAAGGAATTTAGGGAAAGAGATGGTATCCCTGATTTAAGGCGTTCTGCACGGTTTCGATATGCCAGTGTAACACTACCCAAGGTTGGTCAACACAGTACAAATGTTTTTCTACTTTACATTGTCATTGAAGAAAGATTCACGAGAAAAGACAAGGTTACCTTTTGCTAGCTCTTTATATCTCTTGCAATAATATCTATTGCATTCATGTGAAAAGTTTCAGGGAGAAAGTTCCATGAAGAAGTTGTTGAAAAGTGGAAAGGATCTTGATGACACCTTAACTGCTGCTATCATCCGGAATTTGAAAATTGTTAAGGTATGTAAGGCTGCACTCTCTCGTTCCTTATTCCTGCAATGTTTAATATACAAGCTCCGTATCCCCCTCCCCAACACTTCAAATTTGTAAGTACAAACAAGAAGAACATAGATAAGAATACAAGGTCTCGTATTTTAAAAGAATCAGATAACAAAGTATTTCCTGCTGAGGAATTTGTTTTATGAAGTGGGTGTTTCTATGCTCATTTCGGCTTAAGATGATAATATGATATTAGTAAGTAGAAAAAGTTTATTTCAAGAAATTGGAGTATTCATGTGTTTCCAGCTTGAAATTCTTATACCGTCTTTATTCTGTTCATTTGGGTTATGAACATGGTGTCTTAAAATAATTTCTTTAACCATTCTATAGGACAGGTCGAAAGTTATAGTAATGGATGCTGATGGTACCCAGTCGAAAGGAATCGCAAGATCATTAAGGAAACTTGGCGTTAAGGCAAGTATTATATTCTCTAAGCCAATGTATTTACAGTATATAAAGTTCACTTGATTATAATTGTGTTGCCGGTCCATTGAATTAATTCGAAAATTGCACCAGACTTTTAGGATTTTCATACTCTTTGTCGTAGTATAAAATTTAGGAGATACTTTACTTAAATTTGAAGTTATGGTTCTGTGGATTTACTAGTTCTCCTGTAAGGATATGTTGAACACAATGATTCCAAGCCATTAAAACATGATCGGTATTGTTAAAACTTTTAATTAAATAAGATCGATTTTCTTCTTTATGATGAAAAGACATTCTTGTCTTGCAATATCAACATAATTGGTATAGTGCTAGAATATACTAATTTATATCATATGACAGAAACCTTACCTGATGCAAGGTGGCTTTCGGATCTGGGGTAAAGAGGGCCTTAGTATAAAGGAGCTAAAACCTGAGACACCACTTACCATACTAAATGAGGTACAAAGTTTAAGAATCTTCTCTATTTTGTCCTTTTAATTCGTTTTCTATGGCTTAGTCTGTGAAGGTTTCAATTTTTTGAGTGAATGACCTAAAGTCTTTCAGTAACATGCCTTCTTTGTCATTATCTTACTCATAAAATGTCAATAATAACTCTGGTGTGTGTTAAATGGGCATTTGACTGCCAGGTTAATCCAGATGCATTGAGCCTCTGGTGTAAAAGGTTCACTTAAAATAATATATGCGTTTTCTTAAAAGACTTCTATGGTTATTTGTGCTGCTTATTAATTAAACCGACTATTGCAAACATTTTGTAATCCAACCAGGTTTCTACAGCTACTGGAAGCTAACTTTATTTATTCTAAAAAAATATTTGTGTTGAACACTATGTCCTGCAGAGATATGCTTCTGTCTCAAAGATCTTGGTTTTTCTTTTGTTTCAAATTTCCATCTAGCCTGATACCATTTAAATGTGTATTCTTTCTATTTGAAGCATATGGAACAAATATAGCAACTGGGCCGGTGGTTTTAAAGTTACTGCACAAATTCTGTCTAGGAACAAAAATGTCAATGGACAAATATACCATGTTGTAAAATATTTATTTAAAATATCCTGTGGTTGTCTATCCCAGTGCGGAAGGGTGCGTGTGTATTTATATTACTGTAATTGACCTTTACCAATAAAACAAAAGGATAAGTATGTATCTAACATTTTTCTGAAGGGAATCAGTAATAAAAATTAAGATAAAAATAATTCAGAAGAGTCCAAAATATTCAGCCTGAGTCCGACATGTGGCGTGCTCCTTAATAGCATCATAAGAAAAGAACTTGTAGCTTTTATATACACCAATTATTAGTCTGAAACAGAAAAAGACTTGTTCTACTTTTTGGAAACCTGTGTTTTGAAATTGTTAATGCCACTACCATTGCGGGTATCGAGTGTTTCATCATAAAAAATATCCTTATTTCCTCTAATCATATAAGAAAATATGTAATTTATGATAAGCTTTATAAATGTATACTGCTACAGAGATTTTTGTGGTGTTCTTTGCTAACTATATGATAGAAGGGGGATGCTGGTTAATGTCCAAGAAGACAGATCTCTATTCAAATTCAGTTTTGTAATGTACTATATAAATAGTGGAACTTGGGACCTCTGTCTAATTCTCTTGTTATATAGGAGTCCATTGGAGTGCACACTACTTTTGATAGTTTGTACTGGCCTTGCAAAATCAGATTAGAATATATTTAGGACCTATAATGTTTATATTGTCAGATGTACAACTTGTCATGCTTAGTAATCCTGACTGAGTTAGACTTGTTTGGCCTTGTACCTAATATTATTGTCATCTCTAGGATTATCTTCTAATGAATATTGCTGATAATTTCAGGAAGCTGAAGCAATAATTAAACAAGTCAATCCTACTCCACTAAAAGTTCTTGGGTTCAGCTTGGTAAGGCTCATGCTACTTTTATGCTACCTCACATTATAAAGTGTTTTGTATCACTGTGAGGAATTGAATTATACTATTCGTATATAAGAATAATAATATAAAAGAAAGTAAAAGCATAGGAAGATGGAAAATAATTGCTTATGTACAGCATCAAAATATGCAGCAGGACAACTCATGGGCATTTGACATTAATGCTAGCTAAAAAATGCACTAGCCCTGGTAGACATGCTCATTATTATTGAGTCTCTGGACTAAAACCATTATACTGGATGTTATTATGACTTTTAAGAACGAATTGTACCATTTATATACTAAGTAATCATCTATTCTGTGCATTCTGTCGACAGGGTTTTGCTGCTGCAGTGTATGCTTTATCAGGTGTGTATGTTTCTATTCCTGATGTTCCATAGTTTTATGAGTAACATTAAAGACTGGTGACATATTCTATCCCGACCTTGCTTTCTACATCAATCCCTTTTCATCCCTCCCACTACACACACCACACCATGCCAGTGTTTTAATAATGCCTATTCATTTTCTGTGACCGAGTATGTAAAGTTTTCTTCTTGGTTTTCAGAATGGGAAACGACCCTACAATTTGTTGGCGTCTTTGGCGTTGCTCAGGTATATCCAAAAAGAAGAAAATAAATTGATTTATAGGATTGAAGGGCAATGTTATCTAATTACAGTGATGCCAATTAATCTTATTTATGTTTTGGAACAATTAGAAAACATAATCTATTCATGCAGGTTTTGCTTTAATAAATAAATTGATACATAATGCTTTAAGATCTCTCATATTCATGAACACAATTGTCCGACAGCTATCAGAATTTCCCCACCAAACCATATCCAACCTATACCACCAACTATTGACAAAACCAACTCCAACCCATGTACATTATATATTACACTAAACAAATAATCTTTTGACCATAAGAGTCTATAAGAGCGATTGTTTTGTTGGGATATAATATTCTTTCAATTTTGAAGACACCAAATATGGTGTAAGTTGACAAAAAAATAATAATATTTGAATTCAAATATGGTGTCACACTTTTACACTATTATAGTGTTGGGTTGGAGTTGATTTCACACTATTATAGTGCTTTGTTCTAGGGTTGGAGATGCCCTGACTTGCACATGTCTTTTGCTCAAGATTTGGGGAGATACCTCAGTTTTAGTCCAAAATTCCCATTGTCCATGCAATATAATCTTCGACATGGTTCTTTATGTTTATATGCATCTAGAGCTAAAAAAGAATATTTAGCAGAATACGGTTCAGATCATATGTAAAGACAAGTCTTCATGTTCTCTGTGCTTGGCGCTTCAGTACAAATCTTGTCACTAGTCTTTTGGATTATGAAATGGCATCCCTGCTGAATTGGATTCGTGTGCTACATGCCAGATATCATATCTTATGCTATTATAAGTGTATATGATTTTAATTCTTCTCTGTTTGGTATGCAAATATTTACCAGACTATATATCGACGTCTTGCTTCTTACGAGGGGTCGGAGGATTTTACTCAAGATTTGAGGTAAAAGCTACAACCTAGTGCCATGTCTAATCAATAATGTAATTGGGGGAAGCATTTATATATTGTGGAGGTTATTGCACTTTAGTTATGTACATTTGTTAACTAAAATATAATCATTCACTTGATAAAAAAAAATCTCTAAGGTCCAAAAGTCTTAGTCTGCTGATATATTTGATATTACCTTGAAGATTTGGATCCAATTGAGAATTTGTGTAATAATTTTATTTGCACATGCTATGTTTTGTTTTTATATACCTTCGATTTTCTCCCGCCTAAAAATGAGTTGAAGTTGTAAAGTTACTTGATAAGCAATTGGTCTTGGTTGGTGTTTGTTCTAGGCAACTTCTTGTTCCAGTTCAATTGGGAGGACAAGCTGTTTCATGGGCTGCCGGAAAGCTGGAGAGTAATGGTATAGGCCTATCAACGTCACCTTCATCATCAGACGTACAGAGCAGGGTACTGCAGGCTGCTGCAAAACATGAATCGCAACCCTTGGATAGTGAACTCCAAGACACATCTACAGAGTCGAACACTTCTTCAGTTACTGACAGTATGGATATATCTCAAGCATAGAGTTGCTGTGTTCTGTTCTTAAATCTGTATCTACTATCACCCTCCACTTTATAATAAGAATTGGGGCCGACCAAATCTCTTAATCTATGAAGCATCTCCTTCGTTTTCTTCAAATATGTACTTCTCATTTCATCTTGAAAGATTATTGTTCTAATTTCATATGAGGGCGCAGAAAATGAAAACAATATACTCACTCCGTCCCTTTTTACATGTCCATTTTGACTTTTGACCAGTCAAATTGACTATATTTTGACCGGATTTTACATATATAAAATAATTGAGAAAAATAATAAAAATTATATCATTAAAAAGTATATTAAGTCTATTTTATTAAGCAATTTTCAGATTTTGAAAATATTGGGCAGATAACTCGTAATGTTTAGTCAAAAATTGGTCAATTTGACTTCTCGAAAAGCAAAATGGACATGTAAAAGGGGACGGAGGGAGTACTAAAACTTAAAACAGTTATAGATGGTTATATATTTTATAATAAATTTTTGATTTAGGTGCTATTTCTGTTTTGCACAGAGTTCGGTCTGGTTACCCCTTCAATCCGTTGTGGTATTAGAAAAAGTTGCCCCTACGTTGAATTTCGTTAGGTATCAGATTTTAATGGATTTTCTAGTTTACTAGGGACTTATCCAGTTCCCTTATTTAGCAATCTGTTTTTGTGAAGGCTGTTGTAGTCTGGTTTAACTCATGAGTTTTGAGTATTCATCTGATGTTATTCTCATCGCGTAACACGGGTATGTATGTTGTAGTTGCTGGCAATCTGTTGATTGCCTTTTTTTGGGTCCATCATATGATCCGTTCCAGCTGAACTAGCAATCAAAAATTTATATATATCATCAGTAATCAGTCTAAAATAGGTGCAGAATGTTGAAAGATTTGTTCTTGACATCAAGGTTATTTTTAGCTAGATCAGATCATCCCAAAAAAGACCTATTTATGACTACTGCAGGATGCTATATTAGGTTCGATCTTGTCCTGCTATCATAAGGGAATACGAAGCATGTAAATGCAAGATTACGAGGTTATAATAAATGTGGCAATATCAGACACGAACCCGCAACCCGATTTACTGATACAAAATTCGAAAATGACTCGAAAATCACCCGATTGACCTGAAATGGACCCGAAAATCACCCGAAATGGACCCGAAATTAGATTTTCATTTCTAATAACTTCAATTCTAAGTTTTATTCAATTTTAAGTAATTTTACCTTGATCCGAAATCGATCCGATTGCTGACACGAACACGGCCTTTTACCGAAATTGCCACCCCCTACGGTTATATACAGCAGGCCGTTGTACTTCTCTCATGTACGTGGTGCCCAGTGCAAAGCCTCCCTTTCAATATTCCTTCCAGCTGGTGTCAAGTGATTTTGCTTTGTCTCAGAAGGCAAGGCGTGATAAATATAAATATAGAATAGCAGGGATAAATATAAATATTGAATAGCAACTGAAGGTCCAAAAAATCATTTTTAAAATGGTTTTGATGAAAATATCAGGTAAGCTGGAGTTAACTTTTATTAAAAAAAGCAAGAAGCAGGTGATTCCCAAACACCCACATCATTTTATGGGTAGAGATATCTTTCCCTCAATTTATATTTTTTATACACATACTTGTTACTTTTCTAGTTATAAAAAAATTGCAAGTATTGGGTATATATCATTATATTAAAATAAATCTTTTATTCAACATGTTTTTTTATAAAAATATATAAAATTACATGTGGTGGTTAAAAAAATAAAAAGTAAAAAAGTAAACATGAAAGTGTTGAAAAGTGAGGAAGAAGAAAAAAATTAAAAAAAACTGGAAAAGATGAAAAGCAGTCATCCATACATATGAGTTATCAACAACAATTGAGCTGTATTAAATACAAGTTAACCTGTGCCTTGAGGGCACAGGTTACACAACCCGTACATCTTAACCTCATCTTAACCTGTGGCCCGGGAGCACTGGTAAAAAACGTGGTATTTTTGTCATCGTTTCAGAATAGTGTTGATATATGAGAGTGCCTATCGCAGTTATAAGAGTAGATTGATAAGCAGTTGTGATAAGTAGTTGTAATAGATTTTAGTTTGTTAAGATCAGTTAGTGATCATCTCATATCACCACCTCCTCCTGAATATAAACAGGCTAGATGCATTGTAACAGTTAGTTTAGTTTTCATTTTCTTTCTGTACAAGCTTCTCTGTAAAACTCTCTCTTGAGCTTATTCTTCTATAACAATGGCGTTTCATAGCTTTCTACACAATCTATAGTTTCACCATTGTTAACATGGTATCAGAGCTATTCCGCATCAAATTTCTTTTCTATTTCACATTCTTTATCAATCTGGAGTTCTCTTCGTGTTCTTGATTGAATTCTGTGTAACGATTGGCGATTTAGGTCGGCGATTAGATTCGAAGTTTCAGCATTTTGATGGTGCATAATCTAGTAGCGCACAATTACAACACTCGTTCTAGGCATTCGTATGCAAATATCGTTGCAGGAGTGAACAACACAGCTTCAACAGACAACATAGCTTCAGCATCAATGGCGGCAGTCAACAATGGTAATCCCAATTCTCATGATGATCAGAGTATTGATAACAACTCTCATCCGTTATTTTTACATAATAATGATCAACCTAGCATGGTTCTTATTTCTAAGAAGTTGTTAGGATCAGAAAACTATGAATCTTGGAAAAGATCTATCAAGATTGCTTTATCCTGTAAGAATAAACTGGTAATTGTTAATGGTGATTTTGAGCCACCATCTGAAAACTCACCGTTGTATGCTACTTGGGGAAGAGTGAATGACATGGTGATAACTTGGATTCTTAATACTGTATCTGATGAAATAAGTAACAGTATGAATTACATGGATAATGCTCGAGATGTTTGGAACGAATTAAGCGAGCGTTTTTCAGTTGTGAGTGGACACAAGATCTATGAGGTACAGAAAGATATGTTCCGGCTAGAACAAGGGAATGAATCAGTGGAATTGTATTTTCACAAATTGAAAGGTCATTGGGATGAACTCAAGGCATTGGAAAATCCAATCAAATGCACATGTGGTGCATCAAAATCTTGGGCAGAACAGGCTGAGAGGACCAAATTAGTCCAATTTCTGATGGGCTTACATAACAGCTACACAACTGCTAGGGGTAATCTCTTGATGATGAACCCCTGGCCTTCTTTGAATCAGGCTTATATGCTTATTAAGCAAGAAGAGAAGCAAAGGCAAATACCATCTGTTGCAAAATCCTATTGCCATGATGGTGAATCTGCCAGCTAAAAATGGTGCTAAGCCTGGTGTGACTACAGGACTTCCTTTGGAATGTTCATACTGCCATGGCAAGAATCATGTAAAGGAGAAGTGCTACAAATTGGTTGGATACCCAATTGACCATCCTTATCATCCAAACAACAAAGGCAAGAAGAAGCCTTATAACAAATTGAATGCAACCAATTCTACTCAGACAACTGGTTTCCAGAATAAACAACCTCAGGCCATGCAAGTCACTCAAATGCCTGAGACTCAACAGCAAGATTTTACTGGCCAAATTGAGGCTCTACAGACTCAAATGTCTTCCTTGATGAAATGTATGTAGCAGCCAAGTACTCCATTTACAGCATCTGGACAATCAGCCCCCAATCTTCAGTTTGGTAACAACTTTGCAGGTACAGTTCTTTCCCTCATGACTAGCTCCAACATTGCCAATCATGTTTGGGTTCTAGACACAGGGGCCACCAATCATATGTGCTGCAATATAGCACATATGCATGACTTGAAACTTCTTACCTGTCTTGTACATGTTAAATTCCCAAATGGTCACACTGCTGAAGTTACACAAATGGGGTCTGTCAAACTTCACTCAGTTCCTATTGTTCTCACAGATGTGCTTTACATACCATCCTTCACATTCAATTTACTGTCTATCAGCAAATTGTCTGAAAGTCACAATGTCTCCATTTCATTTTCTTCAAATGAATGTATATTGCAGGACCAACACCAGAGGAAGGGTTGGGTCCTTGGTAAGCTCACTGATGGTCTATATCAGCTTCATAACATTCCATCCATCTCACATACATCTGTTTCTCCAGCCCTTGCTGTCACTAAAGACTCTGTGCACATCTGGCACCAGAGATTGGGACACATACCAGTTCCACTTTTACAGAAAATATCTGTTCTAAATACTAGTTCTCATGACAATCTAGTTTGTGACATATGTCCTTTGGCTAAGCAAAGTAATTTGTCTTTTAACACTAGCAAATCTTGTGCTGTACAAAAGTTTGATCTAGTTCATTGTGATGTATGGGGTCCATACAAAACTCCTACTAGTAATGGATGCAGATATTTCTTAACATTGGTTGATGACTATAGCAGAGGAATCTGGACAATTCTTATTCCTACAAAACAGCATGTTGCTAGGTGTTTACAAGATTTTTTTGCATATGTTCACAAGCAGTTCAAGACCTCCATTAAATGTCTCAGAAGTGACAATGGAGGGGAGTTCATTAATTCTGAATTACATAATTTCCTCTCTGCTCAGGGGGTCATTCATCAGACATCTTGTCCATATACTCCTCAGCAGAATGGTAGGGTTGAAAGGAGGCATCGAACTCTGCTTGACATGACTCGAGCCTTAAAATTTCAATCTTCATTACCTGATAATTTCTGGGGAGATTGTGTGTTAACTGCAACATATTTACTCAACAGAGTGCCATCACATGTTCTAGGTAATGTTTCACCTTATGAAAAACTCTTTCAAGCTTCACCCTCTTATAATCATTTGAAAGCTTTTGGTTGTTTAGCTTTTATGTCGCAACATCTACCTGATAAGCTTTCTCCTCAAGCCATCAAAACTGTTTTCATAGGGTATTCTCTATATTAAAAGGGCTATAGACTTTATGATATAGATACTCAGAATATACATGTTTCTCGACATGTCATTTTTTATGAGCACCTTTTCCCTTTCTCAAAATCTTTCCATTCTTCTAGTTTCACAGAACCATCACACACTAATTGTTCTATATACCCAAGTAATTCACAGTTAGATAACAATGATGAATTTCTTGGTTTTCCTGAGACTGTTGCATCAGATTTCTCTACTTCTCCTCATTCTTTTCCTCATCTTGATTACAACTCCATCCCTATTGATGAAGATGATACTCCTCCTGTTGAGTCTATTGAGTCTGATACTCATAGAACATCAAACAGAGTGAAAACTCAATCAGTCTGGCTGAAAGATTATGTTACCTCCACTGCTCATGCTAGTACAGTTTTGATGCAGTGTAGTTCTAGTGCTGCAAAATTTGACATACACACTTCCAGTCCACCTCCTCCTGAAATTTTTGCTTGTTCTGTGTCACCTTCTACAGCTGTTACAGAACCTTATTCTTACAAGCAGGTAGTTCTTGATCCTCGATGGCAAGAAGCCATGAATAAGGAACTTGTTGCCTTAGAACAGAACAACACTTGGATAATTGTACCCCTTCCTCCAGGCAAGAAAATAGTTGGCTGTAAATGGGTATATAGGGTCAAATATCTGGCTGATGGGAGCATTGATAAATTCAAAGCTCGTTTAGTTGCTAAGGGATTTACACAAACTGAGGGAGAAGACTATCATCACACTTTTGCTCCCGTTGCCAAAATGGCAACAGTACGAGTCCTTTTAGCACTTGCTACTGTTAAAGCTTGGGATGTTCACCAATTAGACATCAACAACGCTTTTTTACATGGTGACTTATCTGAAGAAGTCTACATGGCAATACCACAAGGTCATCAGTTGCATGGTACTCCCAACCTTGTTTGCAGACTTATTAAATCCATTTATGGATTGAAGCAAGCGTCTCGATGTTGGTTTGAAAAGTTAGGAGCTGCTCTTTTTGACATGGGGTTCCAGCAAACAGTAGCAGACTATTCTTTGTTCACCAGAACTGCAGGTGATTCTTTCACCATTGCTTTGGTTTATGTTGACGATATACTCTTAACTGGCACTGATCCCACTTTCATTGGCCAAGTTAAGTCCATGTTACATTCATCTTTTACCATTAAGGATCTAGGTCTCATCAAGTATTATCTTGGTCTAGAAATTCATAGGACAGATGCTGGTATGTTCTTACATCAGCATAAGTTCATTTATGACTTAGTTCTAGAGGCTGGCCTTGATTCTGCAAAGCCTTTGTTACTTCCAGTTGATGCCAACAAGAAGCTTTCTGCTTCTGATGGTATACCACTTGATAATCCAAGTCTTTATCGCAAGTTTGTAGGCAAACTCCTTTATTTGACCATTTCCAGGCCAGACATTGCTTACATTGTCCACCATTTGAGCCAATTTTTACACTGTCCTCGTGCTCCTCACCTTTTAGCTGTTCAACGTGTGCTCCGTTATCTGAAAGGCACATCGTATCATGGACTATATTTTCCTGCAAACTGTGCACTTTCACTTCGAGCTTTCTGTGACAGTGATTGGGGGGCCTGTCTTGACACTTCCAGAAGCATCACAGGCATGTGTTTACTGCTAGGACATTGTCTTGTCAGTTGGCAATCTAGAAAACAGAAGGTTGTTTCTCGATCCACTGCTGAAGCTGAGCTCCGGGCTATTGCTGACACCTCGTGTGATATTTCCTGGCTTAGTTTGCTCCTTTCTGAACTACATGTTCCTCAAACTCCCCCCATAACCATCCACTGTGATAACCAAGCTGCTCTTGACATTGCAGCTGACCCCGTTTTTCACACTAAAACCAAGCATTTCGCTCTTGATTGTCACTTTGTGCGTGAACAAGTACAACTACAGCAAATCAATCCCATTTTCATCTCTACTTCTCTGCAGTTGGCTGATCTTCTAACCAAGGGTCTCCACAAACGTGCTCATTGGTCTCTCATGTCCAGCTTGAATGTGCTTTCTCCACATTCCATCTGAGGGGGGGCTGTTGATATATGAGAATGCCTATCGCAGTTATAAGAGTAGATTGATAAGCAGTTGTGATAAGTAGTTGTGATAGATTTTAGTTTGTTAAGATCAGTTAGTGATCATCTCATATCACCACCTCCTCCTGAATATAAACAGGCTAGATGCATTGTAACAGTTAGTTTAGTTTTCATTTTCTTTCTGTACAAGCTTCTCTGTAAAACTCTCTCTTGAGCTTATTCTTCTATAACAATGGCGTTTCATAGCTTTCTACACAATCTATAGTTTCACCATTGTTAACAAATAGCATGAGCATTGATAGGATTAAACTGGAATTAATATGCTTGCGAGAAATATTGTCTGGTCGTCTTTTCAGGAGCAATGTATCTTACAGACAAACGACACAG